>NC_047654.1:9021380-9107359 GCF_902201215.1 Prunus dulcis
CAATGTCTGATCCCCAATGGTTCTTCCAGAACAATCCCGGCTCCTGAAGCCTTATCTGTCTTTGATCCATCAAAATATAGTTTCCAAGGTGTAAGATGAATCGAATAGATTGGATTGTTAAGGCAAACATGAGCCCTAGTTAGTAGATTTGCATTTGCTATGTCCAAAGAGTCCATGTTTTCAATTTCCTCTCCTGGGTGATCTGCTAGGAAGTCTGCCACAGCTTGCCCTTTGACAGCTTTCTGGGGGACATACCTGAGGGTGAATTCTGTCAAAGCCAAAGTCCATTTCCCAATTCTGCCCCTCAGCATTGGTCTTGTCAACATATATTTGATCAAGTCTGTCTTGGCGATGATGTAGATAGTATGTGGCAGCATGTCTGAGCTTTACAGCAGTAAAATACAAGGCCAGACAAAGCCTTTCTATTGCGGAGTACCTTCTTTCCACTTCTGTTAGTGTTCTGCTTAGATAGTAAACTGCTTGCTCCTTTCCCTCTTTGTTATCTTGGACTAGCAGACTTCCAATGGACACTTCTGATGCAGATACATAAAGCTTGAGTGGTCTGCCTCTCTTTGGTGGGGACAGAACTGGTGGATTTGAGAGGTAATCTTTTATTTCCTGGAAAGCCTGTTGGTGCTGTTCTTCCCACTTGAATGTTTGTTCCTGCTTTAGTCTTAACAGGGAAGAAAAAGGCTGAATCTTTCCTGCGGAATTAGATATGAATCTCCTTAGAAAATTGATTTTTCCTAGGAGACTCTGAAGTTCCTTTTTGTTCCGAGGTGGTAGGGCTTCCATGATGGACTTTGCTTTATTCTTGTCAACCTCTATGCCTCTCTGGTGAACCAAGAATCCTAAGAAATTTCCTGCCTGGACTCCAAAAACACATTTTTTGGGGTTCATTTTTAGCTCGTGCTGCCTCATTCTTAGGAATGCCTTCCTTAGACTTGATATGTGGTTTCCTTCCTCGGGGGACTTAATCACCACATCATCTATGTACACTTCTAAAGAATGTCCTATCATATCATGAAAAATGGAATTCATTGCCCTTTGATAGGTAGCACCAGCGTTTCTTAAACCGAAAGGCATTACAGTATATTCGAAAGCACCTATATGCCCTGGGCACATGAAGGCTGTCTTGTGGATGTCTTGTTCTGCCATCATGATCTGGTTATAACCTGCATTGCCATCCATGAAAGATAGCATCTGGTTATGAGCAGCTCCGTCTATTAGCATGTCTGCCATTGGCATAGGATATTCGTCTTTGGGAGATGCTTCATTCAGATTTCTGTAATCCACACAGATTCTAACTGCCCCTGTTTTTCTTTTGAGAACAGGTACAATATTTGCTAGCCAATCGGCATAGATGGCTGGTCTGATGAATCCTGCCTTGAGCAGCCTTTCTATCTCTTCCTTGACCTTCAGTTCTGTGTCCATGGACATTCTTCTCCTAGCCTGTTTAACTGGAAGGTAGCCATCTTTGATTGGCAGTTTGTGCTCTACTAGCTGTCTGTCCAGTCCTGGCATCTCGTGATAGTGCCAAGCAAAACAATCTCTGAACTCCTGCAAAAGTGCCATGAGTTCAGACTTGAGTGGTTCTTTTAGAAGTGTGCTGATGAAAGTAGGCCTTGGATCTTCTTCTGTCCCTAAGTTTATTTCTTGTAGAGGATCCTCCACTTCTGGCAGGGAGTCATCCAATGCTGCTGGTGCAAAATCTAATACTTCCTCCTGTAAAACTTCCTCTTCTTGTTCCTTCGCACTTTCGTGCGTGAATTCTGCCATATTGGTGGCTGGATTCTGTATGAAAAACTTCCTTTCTTCCCAGTATATCAACAATCTTTTTGTGATGGATCGGATTGTTGCAGCTCGATCCTTGTCCAGTTGATTGGGACTAATCATCAGAGTTCCTAGCGTAGAAAGGTCTATTCCAGTCCTCCAGAGAATTGGCTAGACCTTCTTCAATGAGCCTTTGGGCCGTGACACCATGGGGGCGGCCGTTCTGGTTGACTCCAAAGAAAGTAAAAGGACCGAGGTCGTCATGATAATACCTTGCTTCAAGACACATGGCAGAGGGTAGGAATGGCCGTGGATCGGCCTCTACAATCTCCATATGGCCTTCATCATTCCATAGTGCTAACTGCTGGTGGAGAGTGGAAGGAACACAAAGGCTCTGGTGAATCCAATCCCTGCCAAGTAGTGCATTGTAAGTGGTGGAAGTGGTATCTATCACAAAGAATGCTATTTTCAATTCTTTGCTTCCAACTATGACATCCACGTCTAAGATGCCATGAATTTTTGTGATGCCCCCAGCGAAGTTGGTGACGGTCAAACGTGTTGGAATCAAATCCTTCTCTGTTCTGCCCATCTTGCTCAGCATTCTGTGGGGTAATAGATTAATGGCTGCACCTCCATCTATCATGATTTTGGAAATAGGGATGCCTCCGAGGATTGCTGTTATAAACAAAGGCCTGAGGTGATTTGCCATTTCTCTGGTTGGTTTGGAGAAACAAAGTTGCTCTGTAGCTGGGTTATTGGCTGTTCCGCCTGTTCTGGGGTTGTCCGCCTGTTGTTCTGGTGGCTCCTTTGTTTCTGCCAATCTACATTCAAAGCTTTCCTGAGAGAAAACATCTCCTTCCAAAGTGCTTTCTTGTCCCTCGGCGGCCCTGAATTTTTCTGGTAGGATGAACACCATGTTAACTCCCAAGTCACTCTGTAGTAAGTCTTCTAACTCTGCCCCAAAAGCCTCTGTTTCTGCATCCAATTCTTCCTCAAATTCCATCAGTTCTTCCCCGTATTCTTCCGTCCAGTCGTCTTGTTCCTCAGTTCCCAGGGGTTCATTCTGTCCTTCTGCAAACGTTCTGTAATCCAATTGTTCCTCTTCATATTCCTCCGTGGGGTCTTCTTCCCCTTGCTGCGGGGTAGGCTGGGATTCTCCTTGTGCCTGCATGATGTTGGGATGACTGCCGGATGACGAGGCTAGATGGACGGGAGATCTGGCCGATGGTTCTATTCCCAGTAGTTTTCTTGGGTGACAAGCTTTCTGTTCTGTCTGGGGAAGTGCTTCAGGATTCTTTCCTTTCCTGGTAGAATTGGTCTCTAGATGTACCTGCGTATTATTCTGGCTCTTAAGATATGTGCAGTATTGCCTCTGGATTCTTCTTCTCTGAGTTCTGGTTAATTCCAGAGTTGGTCTACCGCTTTTTCCCACGGAGTACCATCTGCCCTCTATATTCGTTGCCAAGGGTTTTTCGTTCCCGGGTGTCTTGATTGATATTTCCCTTCTGGGCTGCTCCGTTCTCCTTTTGCTGGATTGCCCAGGCCTAAAACAGTTCTTCTGTCTTGTTTTGTCTCGGGATGAGGTTCCAATCCTATCGAAGACGCTAGGTGTGGGCTGATTTTTCCTGTCTAGAACGACTTCTAGCTCTGTCTCACATTTGCACCTGCTACAGAGCACTACCCCAGCCGATATGGTGGCTCTTGGTCTTTGACTGGTTTCCCTTATGATTCTTCTGCTTCTGCTGCAACTAGCATCTGTTATTGGTTGAGTTTCCCTCTGTTCTGGCCAATTCAAGTTGACCATATTGACTTGTGGTTGAGGGAAAGGATCTGTCGTGACCGATGGAGGTTTTTCTGCCAGTTTCAACCTTCCTGCCGTTATTCCTTCTTGTATCACGTCCCTGAAAACGACACAACTATTGGTGGAATGGTTCCAAGAGTTGTGCCACCTGCAGTACTGTCTGCCCTTGAGTTCTTCCGGCTTGGGTATTCTGTGGGGCGTTTCTATTGCCTTCTGCAGCAGCATTTCATCGAACAAAGCATCAACCTTGGTTAAATCAAAAGAGTAAACCTTGTTTTGCATTGGCTTGTTGGGAACGAATCCTCCTGTGAATGGTGGGGGCTTTTGGTCTTTAGGTGGCTTTGTAAGGGCTTTGCAACTAATGGGATGTTTTAGTTTTGCCATTTCTGCCACTGAAACCTCTTTCTCTTCTGACTCTTCTGTATCTTCCTGTGATTCCACCCCAATCAGGTGGACTGAAGAAGAAGGGGTTTTGTAATAAGTACCT
Source organism: Prunus dulcis (assembly GCF_902201215.1). Taxonomy (NCBI): domain Eukaryota; kingdom Viridiplantae; phylum Streptophyta; class Magnoliopsida; order Rosales; family Rosaceae; genus Prunus; species Prunus dulcis. Next base: position 9,025,442 of record NC_047654.1, read on the forward strand.
TTAGAGGAGTTCCTTCTCTGCTGTTCTTCCCTGAGTAATTCCTCATATTTGGATGCCTTATCAGCCAGTTCTGCCAGGTCCCCAAACAATATTCCATCGAACCTCTTCCTGAGAGAGATTTTAAGGGCGGCTTGGGCCATTTGGATGAAATGTCTCTCCTCCATGGGGATTCGGCACTTCATTTTGAGCTTTCTGAACCTGGTTATGAAGTCTTGGGCTGGTTCATCTTCGCTTTGTTTGAGGGAAGCCAGATCACTAATGGTGACTTCTGGCTGGATCCTGTAATAATAGTCATGGAAGACGTTTTCCATCTGTTCCCAAGTTTGCACAGAATTAGCTGGCAGGCTGGTATACCAGGTGAAAGCCTGTCCAGAGAGAGAATTGCCGAAAAGTCTTAATTTCAGCAGAGGGTTGTTCTCAATAGCTATGCATTGGACGGAGAACCTGCCTATATGTTCAACTGAGGAAGCATGAGGATCCTCCCCGTTGAACAAGGTGAAGTTTGGTACTTTGAAACCTGGAGGCAATGGTATTTGATCGATGTAGGCTGGATATGGTTTTCTGTAAGTAGGCCTTTCTCCTCTTCTAGCCTCGGGTTCCATGATTTCCCTGATCATTCTTTGCAATGCCCCTATGTCATTCAAAGCATTGACGGGGGGAAGATCTTGTCCCTGTTCTGGCTGAATGTAATCGATCCTGGGCTCTATTCTGTATGGTCTGAGTGGAGGTTCCTCTCTGTGCCCTTCCTGTTCTTCGATGTCTAGGTGATTCCTCCAGTTTGCCCCCGGTCTATTCCTGTCATGATTTGCAAAGAGGTTGTTTCCCCCTCTGCCTCTTCTCCCTCTTGCGGGTGGAGGGAATGGATTAGGGTCCATCCTTCTGGGTCTATATGGCAATACTGCTGGTGGTTCTGGCTGAAGTGCCAAAGGTTGATCATGCTGGGCCACCAAGGGTGGAATGGGCTGAGGTTCTGGCTGGTTCTGCTGAACTAGTGCAAGGTCATCTAGGTCGGGCTGGGGCTTCGTGTCTCTTGATTAGGAAGGACTCCTTCTCTTGGACCAGCCTGGACTTCTCTGTGATCTGGCAGTCCAGCAACCTGTGCAACTAAAGGATTTTCCTGGTATGGCCATGCCAGTCCTGGCGGAGGACCGTGAGGGAGATCTAACTGCTGGACTACAGCATCAGGTTTTGGATTCTGGCCATGGCGATCTCTCGGTCTTTCCGGAACTGCCTGTTAACCTGCCATTGCATCATTGCTGTCATATTATTGAGAGTGTCTTGGTTCCTTTGGACCGTGACTTCTTGTCGGAGTATTGACTCCTGCATTTGATTCATCCTTCTAGAGTTAGTTCCAGAACGTCTACTTCCTGTGCTGCCGCGAGCTGACTGTCTAGCATCGCTTTCTTCTGACTCGGGACCTTCCCTACGAGCCATCTGGTTTGTCTCCATATCTAGTGTGAATTCTGGCTAGAGCTTCCTGTATTTGTAAACCTGTGAACGGCTCTGTCAGAGTATGTATACTGAGAAGTCCCACTGGGCGTGCCAAATTGTTCACCCGTTTTCGCGTTTGGCTCCTGTGATGGAAGGGCGAAGTTCCCCACTGGCTTGGAGACCATGTATTGGTCAACAAGTCAGCTTTCTTTGGTGTGCGAGCGTGCCACTGCTAGCAACGTAAATTCTAGCAGACTTCTTTTAGAAAAGATAACTTGCGCCCCAAGTTACTGACTTCTAAAAACAAATGATTGTGAATTTGGGTGAGGAATATCTCCCAAGTAAGTTCTTTTCTTGCCTTAGACTGGTAAGGACTTCCACAATTTATCTCAGTATCAAACGGCTGTTCTGGCCAGAAGTGTTTGATAGAAGTTGGACTGTTTCAGGCAGAACTGCCTTTTACAAGATAATAAATATGCATATTAACTCTAGACAAGTTAAAAGACTGCCGGAACTTCGTTTCTGCTTGAATGGGAGGTTCCGATGTAGGCTGGACTGGACGTGTCTGGGTCGGTCCGTACTGCTTTGTGACTTCAAATGCTAGGCTGACCTGCAAATCGATACCAAAGTTGGGTTTTGGCAGAGCTTTACGTTTTCTTCACGCTTTGTGAGGCCTTTTGAATGGGCAGAACTGCAACTTCTCCTGCTTGGAAGGGACAGAAGTGGCTATTCTCGATGGTCTGATGAGCTAGGGATTGCACTACGAGAGTTGTTCTGCTTGAACAGGGCTCTTCCTGAGTTTTCTGGGGTCTCCACGTTTGTGAAAACTCAAACTCTGCTTGTCTTGGCTTTTGCTGAACCAAATTTGTAACGAGGGATCTCGTTCTAGAAGACTTGTTTTCTAAGTCTGAACCTTGGAATTCAAGTGAGCTCTTAGGCTTTTTCTTGGTGTTGTTTTTTTTGATTGATGATTTGAGTGTCCCTTTCTTGCCTGCTTTTGTTTTTTTTATAAGAGATCCTTTTTGGAAGTGGTTTTAGATTTTAATAATGGGCGGCAAAAAGATCTCCCAAAACGTAAGGCAGGAAAGATTTTTATCAATTATGGCAGATAGGCTCCCAGTAGTCACTTCCTATAGCAATCCCTTCCCTGGTTTCCTGGGCGGCTGCTTTTGTTTCAACCAACGCCACCGTTTGTTGGGTTTTTCATGGCGGTTTGTTTTTCTTCTTGTATTTCTTTGAATAATTACCTGTTTCCCGCTCTAACTGAGAAAGCGTGAGCTGTGAATCCTTTGGAAGGTGGTGTGTTGCTTTGGAGCAAAATCTCTGAATATAGATGGGCTCTTTGATCTTCTGTTTTGGCAGTTTTCCAGAGACGTCCCTTCCCATATAAAGAACTCTAGTTGAAAATGCTAACTTTCTCAAAGTTGAGGTAGCCACGTGGTAGTATCTTTCAGTCTCTTGGGTTTGAGTCCAAACAATTTTGTGGGCTGATCCTTTTAAAGCCCGGATGACAGCTTCTTTCTTTTGGGCTTTCTTGGGCTGGGGCCTTTTGTTTTCGATAAAAAGGCGTAAAACCCAAGCCGTCTGGATCCTAATTTTGTTGTCCCCAAGCTTTTGGGCCGAGTGGGAAATTTCATTATGGGCTTGTCCTTTTTTGATTTTGGCGCGCCAATTTTAGGCCCAAACAGGTACATGACATGAATTGCTACCGATATGGATCAAACTAGCTTATTACCATACCCAGTAATTAGGTGTCTGTACTCGAACACTGGACTATCTAGTTTATGTACTCGATCCCATGGGTACCATGAAATATCATGTTGCCAGAGTGTTCCGTATTATTCCACACTTTGAGATTATACACTATAATTCTGTTCAGCTCAATTGGTTCCTTGTAAGTTGTACCCAATAATATTGATCAGATATGGTTATCAAGCCGGAGTTTTGCTAAATACAAATTATGTATCCAGTCCATGGAGATTATGCCTATATTAAATATTTTTAATATGTAATAGTATATAATTTACCGAAAGAATACATATCTTGATCGTAGATTATCAATGCTATAATCTCATTAAAAATATTGTTAGCTAATTATGCTGCTTGGTTGATCCAGATGTATCTGCCAACTGGAACACTTAAGGGGAGCTCCGGTGTCAATCACTTCCATTCCTCTCTTGAGACCATCTATAGCACTCATGGCTACAGCTCTAACTCGATAATTTCCTAATAATTGCTGCACTTCACAAGGTATTTGAGGGTGAAGACATGAGGACATAGGACATTGGATCCTTAGGTAGTAATAAGTGTGCATAACTAATAGTAGCCAATTAACAAGTAACTAAAATTATTGCATATTCGGTCATTGATCAACGAACCAATAGCTTCATTTCCTACTCCACACACCACTAATCGCTTTATGTACTCCAGCAGCGATGTGCAGCATTGCGAGCTCACTCCTGTATGAAACTTGAACCATTCAAATTCCATAAAGCATGCATCACTGCTACGGTACCTCTGGCATTGAAGACAAAAGAATTGAATAAGAGAAATTTTCAATTACCATAAACATAAAATATCATTCCCTCAAATTTAACAAAAGCACAATCTGCAGCCCATACAACAGTCAAAAAGCCAAATGCACCCAAACCAACTTTCCAGCCAGACTTAAGAGGGAAACAATGATGCCTTTCATGAAATAACTCTGAGGTTTGCAACATTCATTTATCAATTTTGTAGCCATCTATTTTCTCACTCACAATTCACATGAAAACTTCCGAGCAACATTGTTCTTCAAGTTTCAGTTGTAAATAAAAACAGTGCCATGACTAAAGCCTAACATCTCCCATTTCCCTACAAAACCATATAAACACACAACGAGAACAGGGGAACCAAGACTGATAGGAATCTATCTTAATCACGGCACCATTTTCAGGAGTGGCCCCTCTAGACTTAACCTCTTATTCCTTCAGCTCTACCAGCCTATGGACGACTTCTTCAGAAAAACCTCACAATGACATAAATGGAGGCAATTATTGAAGCCTGACAAATTTAATCAGGTTACTTCAGTTTCTGATCTGATGCCATTTACTCTGTACCAAGAACCACCTCCAGGAAAGACAAAGGGAAAAAAGCACTGGCACTAAGCTCGTTGAAACTATTCTTATCTCTCAAAACACCGTACACCATTACTATTCATTTCAAGTTGAATACTATTGACAAGATGCATTTGTTCTCCATTATTATTACAGTCAAGGTAATTAATTCTAGTCTTAACAGTGATTCTAACCATATAACTTGTACATAAGGGTAGCCAAGAGGTGGCCTGGAGGTCCTTAACAGATACATATCTCTCCCCTTTCAAATTTTGCAGAGCTATTTGTATCAGACGTCCCTGGGGCAGATATTAATTTCCACTGCTCCTTCTCAACTTGTTTTCGAACTACATGCTTTGATGCGGGTAGATGAAAAGGGGAGCTCCAGTTTTGTAGAAATTATTAGGCAAGGGTCTACGTTTCCTAAAGTTCTTTGTGCCTTCAGTCATGAAATTAGCATGTCACAGAGTTTTGAATTCAAAGGCAAAGGAGCTACTATCACATTGGAATTTGATTTGTACTTGCAAAGTGTGATTTATCTCTCTCTCAAACCATTAACTCAAGAAACCAACAACACTTTGCAACAGTGACTTGTACAACAAAGATTCATAATACTCGGAATAATGCTAATAGAACCCATTAAACACCAAAAATTCAGATTTCAGAATGCAACATGCTCAGCATCCAGTAGGGTTATCAAAATTACCTAAGCAATAAAGATATATACCTACCCATATGGAACAAGAGAAAAACTTGCTGGAAATGTAAATTTCAAAAGGACCCAGAAATGCGAATCTTCTTGCTTTTTATAAAATCTTACAGAAGAAAGATAAAGGAAGAATGAAAAATCATCATTTCGGACCAGAGAATGAAATCCATTAACTCAATCGAACCTGTGAGCACCAATGTGACTAATAAATTCAAGTTGAGGACTTTGCCTCTTGGATGGTTCAATGCAACCCAAAACAACAGCAACACAGCAAACAAAGAAGAACAACAACAAAAGAAGATAAATAAATTTGTGCACTAAATGAGAAAACCAAAAGCAGTTACCTAGAGGATTGGAGACAGCTTTCCAACGAGATGCTGTGATGATCTGTTGATTTGTAACTATAGCACATCATCAAGTGACGTGTTAATATGCTTGAATTATGCATGCTCTAATCATAAGTGACTTGTCAATCACCAAGTGACTAATGGAATGAGCTATAATGCTAATAAATAAATAAATTCAATTAGTTGTCATAATTCTGCCATTATTTCTCCAGATCACTTGTAACTGCTACCAATTGCAAATAAGGAAACAAACTCCCAAAAATTATAGAGAGATTGTTTTTGAGAAAAAATCATTTGTTGAAATTTCAAGGTCTCACCCTCTTATTGGAAATGGAGATGCAAATTCACCCACGAAGGAAGTAATAGACTCATCGTGACACAATCTTAGTTCAAAATTCAGATTTAAGCACATGCACAAAACCAGGATGGAAAAATAACCATTTTGTATGATCGCCATAACGAAGACATAAAGTAAATAGGCAACGTCAATTCATAAACGAAGCAAAAGTAATACCACAATAAAATACTAAACAATCAAAATTTCTGCCAGACAGACTCAACACGGACAGCCATACTTGGTCGGATGTATTGAATCCCGCTGCAAAGATTGTTTACCGTCTGTAGACCACTATGCTGAATTACTCTGTTGCTTTCTTACTTCTCTTAGCCGTCTTCAGCTTTGCTTCTCCGCTCTTCAACTTCTCATGTTCACTCTTCCTCTTCTCCTTCTTTCCAACAGACTCTTCGCCCTTGACTGGCAAATCATCTGCTTTCTTCTTTGTAACATCTTTTTTCTTCCCTTTCGAAGACACCCCATCTTTCTTATGCTTGATAGTCGCATCATCTTCATCTACCATCTTAGCCAACTTTTTGAACCGTTTCTCAATAGGAATATCATCGTCTCCATCTTTCACCTTAGTCGACTTTTTCAACTGTTTCTTTTTATTAAACTCACCGAGAACCTTTTCCCCATTCAATTCAGCATCATCTTTCACCTTAGCTGACTTCTTCAACCTTTTGTCACCCTTAGACTCACCAACAACCTTTTCCTTCTTCCTCTTCTTCTTCCCCAATTCACCACTACCCGGTTCTTCATTCTCACTTTGCTTACCTTCTCCAATATCCCCATCACCAACCAATTCATCATCGTCAAGCATCTCACCAGCATTGCTATCCATATACCTCACTTCATGAATTCTACCCTTCTTCTTACTCACTTTCTCACTCTTCAAACCCTTACTCTCAGACTTGACAACCTCTTTCACTGCCTCCTTACCGTCCTCATCACTCTTAGCTCCCTCAATTTTCAATGTCAAATCCGGCACGGCCTGGTAAACCGGCAATGCAAGCGACTCCAGAAACTTCAAGTGAAATGACCTCACATCCCTCCACTTCTTAGGCACAATCTCTACAATCCCATTAATCGCCGCAACCACATTCTCCACAATCTCATCAACGCTCATGGACACCTTCGCTACCCTCACCACGCTGCACGTCCCGGTACTCAAGAACAACAAGGCTGACTCACATGCCCTGTCAACCTGCTCCTTCCAATTCTTGTGCTCCAAGTCCACAGGCACCGGAATCTTCTTCTTCTTAAAAAATTGCTTCCCCAAATACTTCGGAAGCAAAGGCACAATCCGCCTATCAACCAAAAACATATCATAAGAATGCAAGAGCTTCCTCTTGGCTTCAAAGGGCACGTAAGCAGTCTTGAGCTTCGAAAGCTTCAAAATTTTCGAGATGGGTATATTCTCGGCCTTGATTTTCTTCTGGATGAAGTCCTTGGTGAGATTGGACTTGGGCCCATCGTCGTATATCAAGCAGAGCTCGGAAAGCTGGGAATGGAGGGGATTTGGGAGAGGGACTTTGTAGGCGTTTACGCGGGCCTTTGGTGGGATTTTCTTGAGGGTGAGAACGAGATAGGCGAACTCGTCGGATTCTAAGAGATCGGGTTTCTCGGTCTGCAACTTGGAGTCTCGCCATTTGAGGAGGGCATTTACAGCTTTCTGCACCGTCGACGACCCCACGGAAGCCATGGAAATAGGCTTAGAGGTCCACAAGGAATGCCCTCCAACTGCTCGCTGGTTTGCCTGAGAGGAAGAAGATGCAGCGCAGCTCGCCTGAGGACGAAGAAGAAGCTCACGCTACTTGTGCTCCTTCAGTCTTACTTTTCCTTTCAAACTCTGTCAAGAAAGACAGACATAGAGAAGAAAGAAAGAAAGAGGGAGAGAAGAATGGTGGGAGGCGGCTGAAACAGAATAACGGTGCGTTGAGCGGGAGAGAGGTAGCGTTATTATTCGGGCTTAAACCTAAATAAATGTGAAGTTGGGCTTTAGACTTAGGGGTGAGGTTGGGCGTTAGACTTGGGGGTGAGGTTGGGCGTTAGACTTGGGGGTAAAGTTGGGTTTTAGCTTCAACTTATTATTCAATGCATGATTTGACATCATTCACGAATATATTCGGGCCATTAATCGAATGGACTGTCCCTGGTGTTATCAAATACCATATTGAGTTGACACAATTTGTCAGCCATTATGAATGAGGTTAATAAGCTAACCTGGTGATAATATCAATTAATCTACCCATAATGTTAGGAATAAGTAAGCAGTCGAAATATATTTTACTTGTCCTATATCAATCCAATCCAACGGGTATTAATTACCATAACAATTTGGATCCATCTCCCTCGTTACTGCCTACGTATGATATCCGTAATTGCTATTATGTTACTTATTAATAGCTTTATATATTATTTGCGAATGTTAACTAATATATCCCAAATAAAGATATATATATATATATATATATCTGTCCACCTATTTTATATTTGTTCTTGTGATAGTAGGGTAAAATTTTCCATTGTCTCGAAAATCATTGACTGGCCAACAAGTTAACTTTCTTTTGTGTGCGAGCGTGCCACTGCTAGTAATGAAAATCCTAGTAGGCTTCTTAAAAATAGATAACTTGCGCCCCAAGTTACTGATTTCTAAGCAAGCGATTGTGAATTTGGGTGAGGAATATCTCATAAGTAAGTTCTTTTATTGCCTCAGACTGGTGAGAACTTCACAATTTTTCACAGTACAAAACTGATAGTTTTGGCCAGAATAAATAATAAAAAAGTGAACTGTTTTAGACAGAATTGCCTTTTGCAAAGCTCAAAAGGGAAAGACCAACTCTAAAAAGACAAAAAGAGGGCTGGACTTCCATTTCTGCCTGGATAGATGCTTCTAATCCGGGCTGGACTGGGTATTCCTGTGCTGGACTGGACTATCAACACCTTCAACTATCAAGTTTCAGCTGTAAATCGATACAAAAGTTCAAGTGTGGCAGAGCTTTAATCTATTTCAAGCCCTGGAAGGCTTTTTGAACGGGCATAATTGGAACCTCTTCAATCTGGAAAGGGCAGAAGTGGCTGGATTTGATGATTACTGAGCTGGAACTGCACTGTAGTACATGTTCTGCTTGATCATGGCTCTCCATAAATTTGTTGAAGTTTTCATATTTGTAAAACCCGAATTCTGCTTGATTTGGCTTACGCTGAACCAAATTTGTAACGAGAGAAATCTCGCTTTGAATGACTATTTTTTTGAAACTGAACTGAAGTTAGAGATTCTGGATTGTAGTTGACTTGTTTCTTGTGGCTCAATGAGCTGTTGGTTGCTTCAGTGTTTTGAAGGGTTTTTGTGATCAAGTGATCATTTTGAGTTTTTGTTTTGATTGATTTTGTTGCTGTCTTTTGATCTGTTCACCTCCTTTCATATTTATAGGAAATGCTGGAGTGGGATTTTTAATCTTTAAAATGGGCGGCAGATTTCTAAAAAACAAGATCTTTTTTTTTTTTAAATGTCAAAAGGGGAAGTTATCTATTCTGGCAAATAAACCATCAACAGTCAGTTCTAAGGCAATCACTTCCCTGCTTTTCTTGAAAGAAAACCAACTCTCTTTGTTCTCTGTTTATTCCTTGTAAAGAGAAAAACTCAATTTTCCATGATGGTTAGTTTGCTTTTCCTGTTTTGAACAACTCTCCTGCTCCCTACTTATCTCTTGAAATCGTAGTCTGCTTATCCCTTGGAAAGGCTACCTGCTTTGATGTAGAGTTCTTTTATATATATAAAAAGGGATTTGATCTTCTTCCTTTGGCTGCAAAAATGGAGAAGTCCTCCTGTAAGACCTGCCTTCATTAACTCTATGTCAGCTCCTTTGTGATAGTTGAGATTTTTGACTTTTCAAAGTCAGGTAGCCACGTGGATTTTCTTGAGAATAGGCTTTCCATAAAAAATCTGCTGACTTGTTCCTGGACTTTTTGAGAGAAATGGTGAAATTTTTAGAAGTTGGGCCCTAATCCAATTCTTTCTTCTAGATTTTTAACGATCTGCTTGGTGGTCAATTTTGCCATTTATTTGGCAATTTTACTGACTTGCTTTGTGTTTTTACTTTCTACCACTTCGTTAAAAAAAAAAAAAAACATGGATATTTGGCCCCGATTGGGCATTTCTTTCGGAGTCAAAGCCCAATATTCTGTTTTCCTGTTCTTGGGCTTTTTGTGAGAAATAGGCTGGCGTGTGAATTTTTTTAGGCCCAAACGATGCCCCTTTAAGTCTGAATCGTTTTTAAATGATTTCAGACTTAATGATTGGCCAATCAATGATGCATGCCATTTCCTGCCGTTGCACTTGCGCAAGTCTGCCTATTCAATTTAGGCTTTGTGGGGAAATGGGTTCTAACGGCTAATTAAATCTGAACGAAACACCTTTCTTCCCACTCTCCCTACGATCTTCCTGCTTCAGTTTATAAAAATTACTGAACTTCATCATTGTTCATAAAAAAACCTAGCATTGTTTCAGCTTCCATCCCTTTTGAAATCCTCTGTTCTTTCGATTTCGTTCCTTCCAATCCTCCTCTGTTTCTTGTTTGAATTTCGAAGATGTCTTCCCCAAAAACTCGTGCCAAAGGTTCTTCCTTCTCTCGGTCCCTTACTTATCTTATTGGAGACGGAGTTGATCAGCATGCAATCGAAGTTCGCAGCAAGCTCCATCCTTTTACTGAGAAAAATTTGGATGAAAACGTTCTCCACCTTTTCGAGAACACACTCGTTTTGGGTCCTCATTAGTTTGGCGCGGTGCCAAAGAAGATGGTTAATTTGTTCAAGGAGGATGCTAAAGCTCCCCTTTGCCTCCAAAGCTCTTCTGCCTTGGCTTCTCACACTTGGGTTAGTAAGAACTTGAGACGCTCCTATCCTTCCAGTGAAGTAAGGAATAGTGCAGTAAAGTGGTCGGACTAGATTGATAGACTTATTCCGAGGTATGGAGATCATTGGAAAAGGGCTGAGATCTACGACTCTATTTTTCTGTCCAAGCAATCTGTGAATAAAGACGAGAATTTGCTGGCTGCAGCTCTCTGCTTCTGGAATTCTGCTAGCAATATGTTTGATTTTCGTGTGGGCCCTATGACTCCAACCTTGCTAGATAGGACTCAGATCTTTGGGTTTAGGCCTCATGGAAGGCCTGTCGATGCTGTTGGTGACTATCACATAAGGAAAAATAAGGAGAAATTGGCCAAGCCTTTCACTATCTCACCTGCCATCATCAACCAGAACTGCTCGATCTCCAACTACAATAGCCTTGTATTCTTGCAAGTATTTTATGTGATTTTAACCTTATTTGCTCATGTAACATCCCACATCAACCAACGGAGAGGGAGTGATGTGCCTTATATGTACATGCCCATCTCTATCTAGCACAAGGCCTTTTGGGAGCTCACTGGCTTCGGAGTCATGGGAACTCCGAAGTTAAGCGAGTTTGGGCTAGAACAATTCCAGGATAGGTGACCCATTAGGAAGTTGCTTATGAGTTCTCAGAAACAAAACCGTGAGGGCATGGGGGGCCCAAAACGGACAATATCTCGCTACGACGGAGCCGATCTTAGGATGTGATAATTTGGTATCAGAGCCACTCTGCCGTGTGGTACGAGTGTGCCGACAAGGAAGTCGAGCCTCTAGGGGGTGGATTGTAACATCCCACATCGACCAACAGAGAGGGAGTGATGTGCCTTATATGTACATGCCCACATCCATCTACCACGAGGCCTTTTGGGAGCTCACTGGCTTTCGAGTCATGGGAACTCCGAAGTTAAGCTATTTGGGGCTAGAGCAATCTTAGGATGGGTGACCCACTGAGAATTTGCTTATGAGTTCCCTGAAACAAAACCATGAGGGCAGAGAGGGGGGCCCAAAGTGGACAATATTGTGCTACGGCGGAGCCGATCTTGGGATGTGACAGCGCAGGTACTAAAAATTATATCAAGAATACAAGGCTATTGTAGTATAGATGCTCATGCAAGGTCGTTCTCCTCAATGACTATTTAGCACTTTGTGTAAAAACAATTTCCAATTAACTACCTAAATTAAAAGTTGAGAAAGATATTTATGAAATTGTTTGATACTAAAAATAAATTTTAAACAAAAACAAATACGATTGAAGGAAAAAGTTTTAAATACCAATATATAAAAGCATTAGGGTTTCACCATCACCTCGCAATCCTATGAATTTTTACCAATTACTTATGATTTGCACATGCCACTTTGAAGGTTAGGTTTTCCTAATTTATATTCTACTTGGAACCTCCAACATAAAACGTATATCCAACATGCAACCCGTTTGGACGTTCGGATCAAATCTGAATATGAAAGACTCATTATGTTTTGTGAAAACCCTTTGAAAAAACCATGAAACCTTTAAGACGTGGTGTTCATCTTAAGTAGAATTACAATTATTAATCACAAGAAGTCAGCATCAGGGAACCTTCCAACCAAAATTGCATCCAATTACTTTTCTAAAGAACCTAATGGTGATCAGGCATTAGAACAATTAGATAGTTTAAAACAATGATTAACAATTCAAAGTATGCATGCAATCAACCATAAGCAATTAAATAAAAATTACATATTCATGCTAAGGTTCAAGGCTTCACCCTAGCAAAAGAAAATTAGTTACGTATATTCATAACTAAAATAAAAGAAAATATCATTCGAATGAATAAGAATGAAAACACCTTAAAGTCGCAAAAACTCCAAAACCCTAGCAATTGCTCTCCACAATGTCCCATTCAAAAGCCAAAAAGAAGTCCTAAAATTGTTGTGAGAAAGAACCTAAATACCTCCTAAAACCCAGCTGCCCAATCCCCACAAGGAAACTAAGTTAAAATAAAATAAAACTAGGATATAAAGTCCAAATTGGATTAAGAGAATTTGCTCGCAATCTGCCCAGCCACGTTTTGGCCCCGAATCTCCTCCAAATCCTGGCCAAGATAGCTTGTTTTAAAGATAAAAACATTCTGAACACTTCTCCAGAAGGCCACGAACCCATCCGAGGTCATTTTGGGCTCCAAAACGCAATAAAAGTCCAAAATATCACTATTCTAGTACCGCGTACTGCTCCTTTATTTTATTGCCAGAAAATAATCGCTTGGTAGAAAAATATGAAATTTCGAAATGATCAAGCTAAGTGATTCACGAATGTCCTCCTATTAGAATTACTCCAAAATTCGTCCATTTAATTATGTTTTGCTCAAGAGGAAGTCGAAAGTCCTATAGTGAAAATATAATTTAAAGTATCAAGATTCTTTCAAAATATTAACCAAAACATACTAAGAATAGGGTTAAATATATAATATAAAATCTACTCATCAGCGTATATTATTACAACGATATAGAATCCATGAGTAAATTGACCGGGATGCTTACCTGGGGATATCCAGTACATATCACGCCATTAATCAGAGTTAAACCAAGGAATATAATCTCGGGTATGATATCAATTGCGTGGATGAAATAATAAGCAATAGTGTATGTACCTATTTACCTAATAAGCAACTATACACATAATAACCTATTGCTTATTATTCAGTTAGGTATCCTATGTGAGCTACAATAATAAATTATAATGAAGTAACCCATGCTATATGATTGTTACTAATTAGTACTCTACTATCCTTGAACCAGAATGGACGTGCTGGCTATAATAAACCAATGCACCGGAGTATACTTGTAGACAGAGAATATACTCCTCCATGATCTTCTCCCTCCACTTTGAAGTAGGGGGAACATTTATTTTGTTTTTGTAAAAGAGGCAATTGTTCTGCCAAGAAAAATATATGGTTTAGTAGGAGCTTGGGCTTGCAAAGCGTGAATAATGTTCATAGCTTCTGCGTCGTTGAGGCAATCAGCTTTTATTTGTGATACACTACCAAAAATGGGTGTGGATAACCCCATGATGGCCAACAGTTCCGGTTTGCGAGACAAGGTATATATCCCTGCATTTTGGGTACCAGAACGATAATCAATCTCATAATCATACCCCAACAATTTCAGTAACCACTTTTCTTGTGTTGGAGAGGTGATTCACTGCTCCAAAAAATACTTGATGGTCTGATGATCGGTCAAGATCTTGAAATGGCGGCCGATGAGGTATGGTCTCCAATGTTGAACTGCAAATACAAATGACATCATCTCCTTGTCATACATAGATAGGCTCTTGTGCTTATCTGAGATAGTCTCACTCACATAAGCGATTGGATGTTTGTCCTGGGAAAGAATGGCACCAATTCCCACATTTGATGCATCACACTCAACCATGAATAACTTGGAAAAATCCGGCAGGGCTAGCACATGTGGTCATGAGAGCATCCTTGAGGTTCAAAAATGCTTACTCGGCTTCTGTCGTCCAGGCAATATTATATTTTTGTAGCATATAAGTAAGTGGCCTGGCTATCGGGCCAAAACCTTGTACAAACTTCCTGTAGTATCCGGCTAGTCCCAAAAATCCTCTCAACCCCTTAATGGTAGTGGGTTTAGGCCATTCCTCGATACATTGCACTTTGATTGGATCCACTGCCACTCCAGCTGCAAATATGACATGTCCCAAATATGCCACAGAGTTTTGAACAAATGAACATTTTGAGAACTTCACCTTCAGCCGATGAACTCTCAGTACCTCGAAAACATGAGCCAAGTGTATAATATGCTCAGATAAAGTTATCCTATAAACTAATATATCATCAAAGAAAACCAAGACATATTTGAGAAAACAAAAAAAACAACCTATTGTATTTAGATATTATGTAAAAGCTGAATATCGACCTATGATTGTAGCTACTTGTGAGCTCCAATGGTTACGGTATATTTTACAAGATTTTTTAGGTGCCACACTCCTTTCCCAGTATACTCTATTGTGACAACAAAGTTGCATTATCTGGTTTATAACGAAAAAACCAACCACATTGGAATTGATTGTCATATTGTTCGTGAGAAAATCCAAGATGGTTTGTTACAAACCGCATTTCTGCCTCCTAAGGATCAAATTAGAGACATCTTTATGAAAGCATTGGAGAAAGAAGATTTTTTACGATTACAGTCCAAGTTGAATGTTTTAGACATTCATGCTCCAACTTTAGGGGGAGTATTGGAAATTAGAAACAAAGCCATGATACAAGGAAGACTTTTGTCAAGATTGATTGGAGACTTATTATCTTGATTACCTTGTATAAGGAAAGGAGCTTGTTTATACCGGATATTATCGACCTATGGCCACCAAACACGTGGACGAGATCAATATCTATCACAATGGTCCTTCGGCAAGAAACCTGCCGAATCTGTACATTTCGACTCTTTTGGCACCTGGACACGTGTCATGCTCACAATCCGCTTCTACAGTCCCACATCGGAAATATGAGCATAGTGCACGCCTCCCAAGGCCCATATAAGGAGACCCCTATCCCCAAATGGAAAGGAAGACGAACTAACGGTACGCTACCGCTTGATCTATAATCTGATATTTACTAAATTCATACTTACTTAAGCATCGGAGAGCCTTCGGCCGGTACCACACCGGTACCCCAAGGTATTACCGAACGTGTCCTTTTGCAGGAACCTGATCTTCCGAAGACTAACTCCCTTCCGAAGACCCAATATCACTAAGTTGGGCGAACCACGTGTCGAACCACTTTTTCGCATCAACAGTTTGGCGCCGTCTGTGGGAATAACCGAAATAAAAACCATCAACCCACTATCCCCTAGACACATGGGGACCACTTCAATACCCAATTTCCTATCAGAGGAAGGGGTGCCGTTCGGAAGGCATACTGGAGCTAGCCCAGCGCTACCTCCATGCACTCCCTTCGGAAACGCCCCCTCAACCCAAACAACTGCCGAGGCCGAGCTAGTAGTCCAAATCGCGTCCCTGCGGAGGGACATGGCTAGGCTTCAGGAGCACAACCACCTTATGTCGTCCAAAGTGGACGAAACCCAGCAGCTGCTGCATCAGCAGCACACGCAGAACATTTAGACAACTCACTCTTCCGAGAGCTTGCAAACCCCTCATGGGAGGAGGAAATACGGAAAGGTAGCGAGGGCAACGCCCGCGCCTTCCAAACTGTTGGTGGTACCGACACCCCGGGATCAACCACACGTCCCGAAGAAGGTCTACTCCGATTGCAAACACAGGCTTAACGATCGAGAGGCGGAAAGACAGAGGTCTCCGATCAGGATTAGCGCTCGACTAAGGGAATCCCGGATGAACGCCTTAGGAAGCAAGTCGCCTATTCGGAAGGTCAGGGGGTTGGACTCCACAGAGTCGGCGTCCGAGTACATCCCTTCCAATACGCAAACTTCCACCTACCGTTCGGCACCAACTCAATACTCGGGGGATAATTCAGTGAGCCCGCGAAGACGCTCGGAAGACTATGGTTCCGAGGAAATACCAAGCCGAGACCCTGTTGTCCGACTCCTTTTTCAGAAAGTCCAGAAAATGGAAAACGACAAAGCTCGCTCCCAAGAACCGGAATGGGGAAAGCTTCGGCCCGGACCATTCACGAGACGCATCCGGCGCTCTCGGCAGGATAGGGAAGTGCAGCCACTGCGTATACCGTTCTATACTGGGACCGAGGACCCCTTAACCCACCTCCATTCATTTCAATCTGCCATCAGATGCAAAGGCCTGAGCCATGAGGGGCAGTGCCTATTATTCCCATCTTCCCTTACCGAAGCAGCCCTGAACTGGTTCTATCGGTTGGAGCCGGAAACGGTGGATTCTTTTGACGAGCTGAAACAAATTTTCCTCAATCACTTCATGATCCAAACGGACCGTCTTTACTCTGCCGATGATCTGTACACGATTCGGCAGAGAGAGGACGAACCGTTGAGAGAGTACGCGGCACGCTTCAGTCATGAATACTCGAGGTGCCCGGAAACAGACGATAGGGCAGCCTACGGCGCCTTCAAGAGTGGCCTTCGGTCCTCACACTTCCGATACCTAGTACACAGCAGCAACTGGCGCACGTATGACGAACTAATGAAGCAGGCGGCAGTCCACGCCAAGGCCGAATACTTCAACTCGAAACCCAGTGTTTCAGCATGCCGAGAGGATACCGAACCAAATGCTTATCCGGCAAAGACGCCATCCTACGAGAGGGTCGACTCATATTCGGCAGACCATAAGAGGAAAGACAACCGTGATCGAAGAGACCAGCCGAAGAAGGGAAAAGGGAGGTATGGTCGCAACGACAACCGAGGACCCCTACCTAATCGTGACCACGGCAACGAGGTCTTTACCCTATTGAATACCACCTATGAGGCCGTTCTGATGAACGAACAAGAAATAATACCAAAACCGAATCTGCGAAGACCCAATCGGCAAGACAACCGGGATACCGGTAAATTCTGCCGATACCATCAGCACAACAGCCACAATACGGAAGATTGTATAAGCCTGAGAAAGATCGTGGAACGGTTGATCCGAGAGGGGAGACTGGATCAGTATATCGCCCGGCAGCCACCGGCGCCGGTGTCGAACCCCACTCGGCAGATAAACATGATAAGCACTATCAGCGGTGGCCCTACCGTTGCGGGCATGAGCCACCGTTCTATGAAACAGTATGTGCGTGCCGCACAGTTTCCTCAGGTGCTCGGAATAGAGGTGAATCGGTTCCAGGAAATACCAAAAGTTCATTGGGAGCCGATCACATTTTGCCAAGAGGAAGAAGAGAGAATCCTCTATCCCCACGACGACCCGATGATCATCCGAGCTGAAATTGCCGATTACGATGTAGGGCGAGTGCTGATCGATACCGGGAGTTCCGTGAGCGTGATCTTGGCCGAAGCTTTCAGAGAGATGGGAATCGGTGACAACCAGGTCAACTGGCAGTTGACACCTTTGCTGAGTTTCTCTGGGGACCTGGTCCAACCGATCGGTAGCGTTAAACTGCCGATTACATTTGGCACAGTGCCAAGAAAGACAATGACATACGATCAGTTCCTCATCGTTGACTGCCCGACGGCGTACAACGTCATCGTTGGTCGAACGGCGCTTACGAGGGTTAAGGCGCATCTCTCGCCCCACATGCTATTGATGAAATTCCCAACCCAGAACGGCACGGGAGCAATCCGAGGAAACCAGTTAAGTGCCCGGACTTGCTATGCCACGGCCCTCAAGGCAACCTCTTTCAAACTCCCCGACGAAACCATGTCTGTGCAGGGGATACCGAACGGTACGGGACCAGTCGATGATCCAAGAGATGAATCCCTGACCCCTCACACATAGCCCGCAGAGGAATTAGAGACGGTAACCTTGAGCGATGAACGGCCGGATCGTCAGGTTAGGATCGGCACGAGACTCACTGCTGACCTCTGAACGCAATTCATAAATTTCTTGCGGCACCATTCGGAAGTATTTGCATGGTCTTACGAGGATATGCCCGGCATCTCCCCTGAGGTCATCAGCCATAAACTCAGCATCTCCCCCGCTTATAAGCCCGTAAGGCAGAAGCGTCGATCATACGATGCCGAACGGTACGAGGCAATGCGTACGGAGGTCGATAAACTTCAAACCATCGGCTTTATCCGGGAGGCAACGTATCCGGTATGGCTGGCAAATTCTGTGATGGTCAGAAAGGCCACAGGCGGGTGGCGAATGTGCCAAGACTATACCGATCTCAACAAGGCCTGCTCGAAGGACAGCTTTCCGTTACCACGGATAGACCAGCTTGTGGACGCCACTGCCGGCCACGAACTGCTGAGCTTCATGGACGCCTATTCCGGCTACAATCAGATATTCATGCACCCTCCCGATAGCGAACACACCGCATTCATAACGGACAAAGGGTTGTACTGTTATAATGTCATGCCGTTCGGTCTGAAGAACGCGGGGGCAACATATCAAAGGCTTGTCAACAAAATCTTCGCCGGATACATCGGCAACATCATGGAGGTTTACGTTGACGACATGTTGGTAAAAAGCAGAACTGCCGAAGAACACCTGCACAATTTATCAATCATGTTCGGCATACTGAAAGACTACCGGATGAGACTGAACCCGAAGAAATGCGCCTTCGGTGTATCTTCCAGGAAATTCCTCGGATTCATGATCAGTCAAAGGGGGATCGAAGCGAATCCCGAAAAAATAAAAGCAATCATCGATATGGAGAGGCCGAAGACGACGAAGGACATTCAAAGCCTTACCGGACGCGTGGCCGCCTTGACCCGCTTCATATCGAAAGCTACCGATAAATGTGTACCGTTCTTTAAAGCCTTGAAAGGGGGCAAACAGAATATCACATGGACTGCCGAATGCGATAAGGCATTTCAAGACTTAAAGAACTACATGAGCAAAGCCCCCCTGTTGTCAAAACCACTGCCTGAAGAAATTCTCTACCTCTACCTTTCGGTATCTGGCACTGCCGTGAGTTCGGTATTGATTCGAAAACCAGAAAAGGCAGAGCTACCGATTTTCTATGTCAGTAAAGCACTCCAGAGTGCTGAACTTCGGTATCCCCCATTAGAGCAGCTTGCTCTAGCCTTTGTTGTCTCGGCACAAAGACTTCGGCCATACTTTCAGGCACAAGGGATCAAAGTCCTGACCAACCAACCGCTCCGGCAAGTTCTCCAGAAATCAGAAATTTCTGGCCGATTGATCAAGTGGGCAATCGAACTCGGGGAATTCGACATACAGTTCGTTCCGAGGCCCGCCGAAAAGGGCCAGGCTGTTGCCGATTTTATCTCCGAGCTTACCCCATCAACAGCACAGTCGACGCCCGAAGCGGTTACCAAGACCGTCTTGCCGGACGAGCTAGACGCCGAACGCTTTGACACCTCAACTCCCATATGGGGTTTGCACGTCGATGGCTCGGCAAACCAACAAGGATGAGGAGCAGGCCTGGTCCTGACAACACCGGACGAACTCAAGATCGAGTACGCCCTCCGATTCAACTTCCGAACCTCCAACAATGAAGCGGAATATGAAGCCCTCTTGGCCGGCCTTCGGTTAGCCAAGAGCATGAATGCAAAGCAAATCTGAATTCACAGTGATTCTCAGCTCATCGTGAACCAGGTAACGGCAGACTTCGCCGCCAAGGATGCCTCCATGTACGCCTACCTTTCAACCGCCCATCAGCTACTCCAGAGCTTTCAAGCCTACGAGATCAAACAGATCCCCAGAGGCGAAAACAGCCATGCCGATGCACTGGCGCGCCTGGCTTCGGCGATTAACGACAAGGTCGGAAGAAAGGTACCGGTGGAGATTCTTGCCCAACCAAGCACGGTAGCCCCCGAAACGTGTGCCGTACGGTATGAGGATACATAGATGTCTCCTATCTACTTATACCTGACGAACGGCACCCTTCCTGAGGTTAAGGCCCAGGCCCGGAAGCTTAGATACCGAGCAGCAAGATACACTGTCATCAACGATGTGCTCTACAAACGTGGCTACACCACCCATATCTCAAATGCCTTACGGCAGAGCAGGGGGACTACGTCCTTCGGGAAATTCATAACAGTGTATGTGGCGACCATTCTGGGTCCCGATCCCTCGCCTACAAAGCCTTTCGACAGGGATACTTTTGGCCGACCATGCATAAGGACGCCAGTACACTAGTGAAGAGGTGTGACAAATGCCAGCGCTTCGGTAACGTTCCGCATATCCCTGCCGAACCTCTGACACCGATCGTTAGCCCTTGGCCTTTCGCGCAATGGGGTCTGGACCTGATCGGTCCAATGCCGCAAGGCAAGGGGCAAGTAAAATATGCAGTGGTTGCCGTCGACTACTTCACCAAATGGGTGGAAGCCGAACCTCTGGCAACCATAACAGCAGCAAAGATTGAAGATTTCGTCTGGACTCACATTTGTTGCCGATTCGGTATACCATATGCGATCATCACCGATAATGGCAGACAATTCGATTCGGAACTCTTCAGGCAATTTTGCACCCGCCTGAAAATCAACTTGTTTTTCGCATCACCAGCCCATCCCCAGTCGAACGGTCAGGTCGAAGCAATAAACAAAATAGTGAAGAAGCTACTGAAACGGCAGCTGGACAAGGCTAAGAGAGCCTGGCCGGAGAAGCTTCCCGAAGCATTATGGGCCATTCGGACGTCTTACCGAACGTCCACTGGAGAAACACCCTTTTCCTTGGCTTTTGGTTCGGAAGCGGTGGTGCCTGTGAAAATCGGCGAACCTTCCTACCGAACGGAAACCTTCGCACCAAAGCCGAACGAAGAGGCCATGTCTCTAAGCCTTGACCTACTCGAGGAGCACCGAGCACAAGCCAACCTTTGGAATGAAGCCTACAAACAGCGTGTGTCTCGGTATTACGACTCTAGGGTCAGACCCCGCTCATTCCGAATCGGGGACTGGGTCATACGCAAGGTATCGCTGGCAACCAAGGATACCACGGAAGGAACCCTCGCACCTTCCTGGAAGGGACCTTATGAAATCATCGGTATCCTTCGCTCGGGAACCTACCGACTAAGAGGCTCCAACGGCAAGGCCCTCGGCCATCCTTGGAACGTGGAACATCTCAAATACTACTACAAGTGACCTAGCCTACGGCAGGTTGGAACTGTAATTACTCAATGTATTTGTTCGACTGGAATTAATAGAAAGCCCTCGGCACTATTACTTTAGCCTCCCTTTGTCATATTAGCCTACGGCTGCTAAGTGTTAATATCCTACGGCGTCAATATTAGCCTACGGCAATAAATGAGTGTCGAGGTTTTTACCCTCCAGATCCCATCGGGACTCGGAAGTTAACATTCGATCGGCAATTAGCCTACGGCAATTAGCAATTACAATCTACACGGGTTAAAATCAACACTTGGGTAAAAATGCCCTCGGCATCAAGATTAAAAGTGCTCAACACTTGACAATTGAATGAAATTAAAATTCAGATTAAAGGATGCCCTCGGCACCAATGTGTTCGGAATAAAAATAAAAACAAATTTTACTAAGTACAAAGATAAAAATGCCCTCAGGCAGTGGCTTCACCCCCGGTAGTGGCCTCGGCAGATCCAGGTCCCTCGGCGGCGTCCTCCCCTTCGTAATCCTCGATCATTTCCACAGTTATTCCCTCGGGAAGGGGAGGAGGACCGGCAGCGAAGTTCAGATTCAGCTTCTGCCCAGGGTTGTACAGTTTGAATCGGTACATTAGATCGGCCATCTCAGAGCCCACTTCCCCATCCAGAGGGGTAGTGAACTCTTCAGATGAGCGGTATCCCTGGACAGCTGACCGAACGGCAGCCTCGATCTCCGCCGTCTTGGTCCGCTCAGACTCCTCCAGGGCGTCCTGAACCGCCTCCGAAGCGGCTTCGGCATCCCGCGCTGCCGCCTGCGCTGCCTCCAAGGCCACCCGCATCTCCTCAGCCTTCGCCTCCGAAGAGAGAGCCCGCCGTTCGGCAGCCTCTTTCTCCTTGAGTAGCTGGGCGTGGTCCTGGAGTGCCTTGCCCACTTCGGCAACCTTGGCCCTGCCGTCATCATAGGCTTTCTTCGCCCGTTTGGCAGCAGAGATGGCCCGCTTGACGCAGAGCCACATCTCCATGGACGCCTGCACACAACGAAGAAGGTCAGAAACAAGCCCCACTTGGCACAAAAAGAAAGAAAAGACAATGGAGGAAAGGAATTCTTAACGATGCCTGCAGTCGGAAGGCGCGTCCGGCCTGCTCCCTAAGAAGCATCTTCGGCAATTCGTCAACCTCCGGTAGCTCCATCTGAGATCCGAGGATCATGTGGTTGACGAACTGCACCGTCTTCGAGGGGCAGGCGATGGTGACGGCCTCGGTAGGTCCGTCCTCGTCCTCCGCCGCAAAGACGGCCCTCGAAGCCTCCGACGGACGGCTCCGCTTGGAAGCTGGCGGGGCTTCCAAGTCCACCGTCACCGGCCGCTTCCCGGCTGCTCTTGAGGCGGCGGCCTCGGCATCCGACTGCCTTGGTGCTGGTACTTCGGCAGTAGGCCAGGCGACGGGCTCGGCGCCCAACTGTCGCAGGCGCTCTGCGAGGGTCACGTCCTCGGGATCCATTGACTGCCAAACTGGAGCTGCCTCGGGCTGCTTCTTCTTCTTCTTGCCCTCCAGGCCCATCATGAGGCGCCTCCTGGAGGACTCGTTCATCTTCTTAGCCTCGGCAACTCTCCTGGCGTCCGTCACTGACCAAGGAAATTCGGTTAGTCAGCAAGAAAAAACAATGCAAAAAGGAAAAGCACAATTGTACTTACTCTCGGCAGGGTCGACGAGTCCGGCTCTAATGAGGTTGTCGGTGAAGAGGAAGCGCGGGTAAACTCGCTCGGCAGCGGGAACCTTCAGCCTCACTCTGTCAAGCTGCCGAATCTCACCCTGTGTAGGGGTCAGCTGCTTGATTTTGCCTGTCCGAAGAGAGAATTAGTAAAAATAAAATAAGGAAAAAGAACTACAATAATGACAGCCTACCGATCGGTAACTCAGAAACCTACAGGCAATTTGGAAGGTCGTAGGTACCGGAAACTGCGGGGACACCCCCGATGGCGATTCCCAATCACCGGAGGATAGCACCCGCCGATTCCTCCACGACTTCTGGGAAGTCGGCACCGAGCTGACAAAATGCCCCCGCTCGGAAGCCTTCAGGCAGTTCGCCTGAACCCAGCCACCATGATCGGCACTCTTCGACTTGGTGACGCTGTACAGATACGAGAATTACTCGTAGGAAGGCTCCCCCTCCCCGGCAATCCCGAAAGCAGCTATCACCCCCATCAGGGCCACCCAGAAGTTGGGGTTGTACTGGCCCGGGGCATACCCGATCTGGGCAAGTATCCTCTGCACGGCTGGCTGCAACGGCAACCTGACCCCCTGCAGAAGCATGTCGGTGAAGAAGGCGACTTCACCATCCCCAGGGTCGCTGAGAGATTCGGTAGGGCTCGGAATCCTTATCTTCACCAATTCTGGAATGAGGAATTCGGCCATAATCTTCCCAAGCTCCCGTTCGGTAAGCTTGTTTGGCTCCAAATAATCGACCCCGAACAGAGCCTTCTTGGGTACACCCACCGGTATCCTAGATCGCTCCCGGTGGATGATCGTCACCCTCGGCCGAGAAGGGCCGGCAACGCCTTCATCACGACCGGAGGTAGAGGCCTCCGGCTGATGCTCAAAGGTATCGAAGCGGGTACCGTCTTTATAGACTGCGGCTAAGGGAAGCGGTTGCCCCGTCATCAATCCCTTGCCGATGCCGTGGGTAGGAATGGAGTTCACCTCATCACCGATAATTTCCACATCGGTGTCCTCCCCACCCTCGGCATCGAGGCTCGCAGCCCCACTGGATGTGTCCCAGCCCGATGACAACTCCTCATCGAACGCGTTGGGCTCACTGCCGAAGGAGGACTCGCTAGCAGACATCTACAAAAAAGGAAATGAAGGCTAAGGTGGTGTCATAAACTACCCTACCGATGCCTACGTCACTACCTATAGCTCGCTAGACCACCGAAGGAGAGTCCTACTAAGGATCGGCTAAGCCAATGCCACGAAAAGACGTACGAAAATAAAAGAAAGTGTTGCGAGAGTACCGAACGGTACCTTACCTTAAGTATTGCGGGAAATCTGACTGCCAGATATACGCTTCGGAAATCGCCTTGGATGTCGAGAACCTCCGTAAAAATCGCCTGAACTACCGTTCACTATCTTCGGAAATCGCCTACACAGAGCTCTCGCATCAACTCTCAAATGCAAAGTGAGCTTTACGCCTGGAGCAGCCTCTATTTATAGGGAGATGGCTGCAACGGTACGCCTCGGGAAACCAAACGGCTCATAAATGCGGCCGTCAGGCGTCACTTCGCTAGCTACGTGTCGCCCGGTGGATGGTAATGTGAGCTGCACGCCAGGTACAGAAGACGAAGCGTCTCTGCACGCCAGGTGCAGAAGACGAAGCTTCTCTGCACGCCAGAAGCAGAAAACGAGGCGTCTCTGCCCTCACCCCCTCAGCATCGACGACCTTTCGGATCTCAGAGGAGTTCCCTCCCTGCAACCTTACCGAACGGCAGGGCCCCTACGAACTGCGAGGTAGAACCAAATTCCCTTCCGAATGACCTTCAGAAGAGAACTTGGGGGACTACTGTTTATACCGGATATTATCGACCTATGGCCACCAAACACGTGGACGGGATCAATATCTATCACAATGGTCCTTCGGCAAGAAACCTGCCGAATCTGTACATTTCGACTCTTTTGGCACTTGGACACGTGTCATGCTCACAATCGGCTTCTACAGTCCCACATCGGAAATATGAGCATAGTGCACGCCTCCCAAGGCCCATATAAGGAGACCCCTATCCCCAAATGGAAAGGAAGACGAACTAACGGTACGCTACCGCTTGATCTATAATCTGATATTTACTAAATTCATACTTACTTAAGCATCGGAGAGCCTTCGGCCGGTACCACACCGGTACCCCAAGGTATTACCGAACGTGTCCTTTTGCAGGAACCTGATCTTCCGAAGACTAACTCCCTTCCGAAGACCCAATATCACTAAGTTGGGCGAACCACGTGTCAAACCACTTTTTCGCATCAACAGAGCTTATTTACTTTGATTACACTATTGTCTCTTATTTCCAATTATGTATGTAATTTACCTTTGACGTTGATTCTGGAGATTCTTTTCTCAAAGT
Organism: Prunus dulcis; assembly: GCF_902201215.1. NCBI lineage: Eukaryota > Viridiplantae > Streptophyta > Magnoliopsida > Rosales > Rosaceae > Prunus > Prunus dulcis. Next base: position 9,050,976 of record NC_047654.1, read on the forward strand.
AAATTCCTTAGATTTACGATCTTGTCTTTTCTTGACTACTATATAATTGTATACTTCTTGTGCAAAGATTTAAATATACATAAATCATTTTATCATATTTTCTTATATGAGTGAGAGAGAGAGAGAGAGAGAGAGAGAGAGAGCAATTGAGTGGGGGAAGGTTTGGGCAAGGGCAGTGATGAGCAGAAATCCCGAGGTGCTAACGCAGGGATGGTCCTACGTTCTGGCTAACTCGGACTACAATCTTGGTAACTTTATTTTTTATAGCCCAAAGTTAATAGGCAGCCTAGGTGACTAATTCCACAAGTATGATAGAAAGAAAAACATATATTAACCTCATACAAGTAACACATACCCCTTTTTAAAAAACACTTATTTCATTCTCTCAGAGAAAATCCTTTACTTTGGCCTTAATACCTTTTCATTTTTATTTTTCGAGTTGGCTTGAATGGCTAGATGGACTTAAATGGTTCAGTTTTTTTCTTCTTCTTTTGTAGCATTGCAACAAATGCATGCATCAAGGTTTGTACCTTCTATAGAATCTTTTGTTTGATCATCTGAATATATATTAATATTTAAAGAGTATAGCCGCTCGGCTATACAAACGTATAGCGACGCGGCTATATTGCACAAAATGGTTTTTTTAAATTAAATAATATCTTAGCCTTGTTCGATTACTTTAATTAGTAATTATATTTTAATTATTATTTCTTTAATGAATAATTAGCATTTAAATATTATTAATTTCATAAATTACTTAATAAATTGTAATAAATTATTTTAAATTATTTTGTGGACTTTGTTATTTTTTATTTATACAAGTATTTTAATTAATTTCATAAATTAACCTGGGCTATAGCCCAGGTGACTTGATTTTTTGTAGCCCAAATTTAATAGGCCCACATGGACACACACACACCTCCATCCCAACCACAAAAAATTTTAAAATTTTTTTTAATAATTAACTAACCCCACAAGTCTGATAGAAAGAAAAATATTAACTAACCTCACATACGTGACACATACCCCTCTTTTTAGAAAACAAACATTTCATTCCCTTGGAGAAAATCCTTTACCTTGGCTTGAATACCTTATTTTTATTTTTATTTTAAGTTGGCTTGAATGGCTAGATGGACTAAACTGATTCAATTATTTTTCTTCTTCTCTTGTAATGGACAAATGCTTTCAATCTTTTTTCTTTTTAGGAGAAGTTTATTGTGTAATTGCTATAATTGACCTTAAAATTCGTACTTTAATTTTTCTATACAATCTTATGTATGAGTGTGTGCATGCCCAGTTGCTTGTTTTTGTCAATAACTCGGTGTTAAATTAATCAAGCAGGATCTCATTTTCATTTCATGTTACTTGGGAAAGTTTGGGAATAAAGAATAAATAAATTTAAACTTTCATGGTGATTGAAGTAATGAAGTTAAGTTTATTGGCTGTAGTAGAAGAAAAAAGAAATATGACCACGACACGAGAACCACTAAAAATAAGAATGGTGATTTGAAATTATTAAAGCATTATTTCTCTGATCTCTGTAATTGGTACTTAGGTGAGGAGGGTAAACTAAAACCCTCAATGAATCGAAACAGACACACGGAGGACAAATACCAAGGATTCCAAATCAATATGAGACTTAGACAAACCCTAGCTACAAAGCTTATGAATGCAAACTAGACGTATAAACCAGAGAATCACATCACAAATGTTTAACCAGAAACCCACCACTGGGAAAAACTGAGGGTCATCGATCTGACCAGGCAATCCACTAACAAGAAGAAATAGTTACAGAGATCAACATGTACAAGTTTCCTAGTTCTATAAAGGAGCAGCTATACTTCTCCAAGCAGTCTTCTTCTTCTCAGCAACGTTGCTTGCAGCTAGTCTATCATGACAATGACAGCTTCATCCTTCAGCTCAAACATCTCGTGGCACCAACAACACAGCATTACTCAACCAAATGCAGTGATGATAATGTAGATTTAAGAAAGGATCAATTTTCTCAAGAAATCATTCTTGGAGAAAATCAATTTGAAAATCTGAACTCTAGATCTAAATGATGTGTATGATTTAGAACTTCTAGATGTAGATTTAGTGAGCAAGAGTAGATTTTATGAAAAACTGATTTTTCCTAAACTCTCATAAATGCAACCTCACAGCCCTCACAATGAAAAAGATTATGCCTGCAAACTTTCCAAAAAGTGCCAATGAATGTTTTCTAAGAGGTGACGGCTGATTATCATAAATACCTCCTTTATAGTAAGGAGAAAGAAAGGCTGCCCTAGGACAAGACCTACAGATGTCAACAGTGTAATGGCTATCAAATAAGACAGAGAATACTTCTGGATAGAGGTGTAAAGGCTGGCAAAAAAAAAAGGGTAAGATTCTACCATCATTATGATAGGTCATTCAAAATGCACTAGTAGCATAGAATGAAATGCAATGTATGATTTTACCTTTGTTGAGTAATGCCAAAAGCTGATTGTTGAGGAGCAGACACACGCTTTGTGAGAGGAGTAGACAATCGCTTTATGTGGGGACCACTTTAAGCTAACAACTTTAGTCTAATCCTAATCCTCTCTGAGCAGCTTATTACAAGATGTTAACGGTGTCAAGGAAAGCTAAAAAATTAATTAATATTAAATCCTTACAATCTCTGTCAGAGAGTTCTTAATAGACTAACATTTTTCTTTAATGGTGAATAATGATACAGTTACCCTTTGAGAAACGGAAGCATGTCAATTTATGACACCACAAGTTCCATGGCAAAATTTATAGATGATGGCATGAAATCCCCCAAACTGAACTTATTATTCACTAACCATCTACGCACCTAGACTCCACCTGATGAAATTCCTTGGTAATGTCCTTTGTAGACATTCAAAATCTGAAAATCCCCCAAAACTGAACTAATTCTTTTACTTTCTGCGTTGATGAGCTAGTTGGTCGGTGACTCTATCTAGCTGTTTTGGTGAGGCGATGGGAAGGTGGAGCTGTGAGGGGGTCTTTTTATTATTATATAATTTTAATCTTATTTTAAAATTTGGCTTTTAAATGTTTTATTAAAATTTTTATCATTTAAATATTAAAAAAAGGATCCCTACATGTGCCACACTTAATAGATTTTCAAATGGTTAAGTTAACGTTAGAACCACATTACAACAAATTTTCAATGTTCGGGGTACCTCATTGTTAAAATTGAGAGGACATGGGCAAACATGAAATTGACCCATAAAAAACACATGAAATTTTAGATATACAGATGCAAATAATACAAATAATACAAATAGGAATTTTAGTTCTCTTTGCGAGTGTTCGCGTAGAAAAAGAATATGCATATGGGTAGCGGATTGCTTGAGGTGATCCTTAGCTAATTTGAACTGGGCTTCCTCTTTGACCATGGCTTTCACCATTGCCACCATTGCTCGATGAAAAGTCTATATTACCACCGACAGATAAATAACAACGAATTTTTTTTTACAAAATGACTAACATGTGATGCGTCCCAAATAAAAATTAATTGAAGGATACATATATAATTTATCAATAACTGAATATGTGATATCTTGTTCCTAAATTAATAATTAATTCTTAAATTATTCAAGTAAAAGACAATTTCACCCTTAAAGTATTTTAATGGGTTTAAAGTTGACTTTTGTTCAGAAAAGAATTTGGGGATTCGGGTAACACCGTTGTGTAGAGCGCATTGATACGAGTTCATAGACACATAGTGGTCTCAAATCGGAGTTTTAATGACGAAGTTACGATCAACGGAAGTACAGTGGCACAACCGTAAATATTTCAAAGTCAGATTTTAAAAACCAATCAGATCTCTTTTCTCTCTCTCTCTTCTCGACCTCACTCTCTTTCATTCTCTCGCGAAAAAACCCCCAGCCGACCACTGTTTTGGTCGGCAGCTTCCTCCTCCTGCCACCATTGGCCACGAGACCGGTACCAAAATAACCGACCCAGCCCCCTCGCCGGCAAAACCCACAACCACGGTACCGGCAGTAGCTTGAAAACAGTAAGTTTTTCTTCAAATTTTTCATCATCATTTCCGACGATTTTGGCCACCAAATTTGTCGATCCTTGTATGCTTTCTTATCCTTTCGACGTGATTTAGCTGATGGTTAGGTTGGTTAGTATCGATTTTGAAGTTTTGAAGTTCGATTTTCGATCTAAGTTTTGACCGATTTTCGGTAAGTTGTGGCCACTTTTTGGTCGTGGCCTAAGAACAAAAGTTGCTCCACTAGTTGTCATGATCATGTAAGTATAGGTATTGCTGGGTGTTTTGAGAATTTTCTAGTCGCCGAAATTTTCTCAAGACACCCATGCGCTGCCGGCGCGTGTGGCAGAGCGTGGCCCAAGGTTGGTGGCCCATTTGGTCATGAAATTATCCCCATGTCGTCTCGAATACGACGGTATGCTCGGATTTGAATTTCATTATCGTCTGACGATCAAACAGATTTTTACATATTAGGCGTTCGATATGGTCGGACCGTCGAATCTCGACAAAACTGATAGGATATGTTAATTGGATTTTTATGAACCTGTAGGAACTTTCGGATTATTAATCGGAGGTCGTAGACCCCACAGCGGACCGTGTTGACCAATATAAAAATTTAATTGTATATTTAATCTTCTGTTGAAAATTGGCCTAGAAACTTTCATAAGTTACACACACTCACTTTAAGGCCGGGGGGTCAGGAAGGACCCTCGAAGGGTTAGCGAACTTGGACGCACAATGAGTGGACGTTGTTTTATAAAAGAATTTTATGCAGTAAAAGTTTTATTAATTGATCATGAATGAATTGTTTATGATTTTTTCTTTCCAAGCATACAGTTTGAATTCAAATGCTTTTTTAAAATTGTGTTTTGATTAAATGTGAATGGCTTGGAAGGTAGAAAATGAATTGGTAAGAGGATTTATGGATTGAGTGAGAAACAGTATTCTGAATTTCTAGGAAAGGTTTTTATTTTTTATTTTTTATTATTTTATACTTAAAATTTATATATTTTAAAAATCACATAGGTACCAAAAATGTTGCATTCGAAGAAATTGTTGCCTTCAGATATAATGATGTCCACGGACATACTAGTTGCCTTCAGTTGAGTCAGCGCGTGTTTGACAATTGCCCCATGAGTCCTAAGGATACCCGAACCGTGAGGAGCGAGGAATGCAGATCAGGTTGACCAAGTGTCTCCTGAGTTATGCGAGGAATGCGGCTCGGGTTAACTTTGTGTTTCTGAGTTCTGGGAGGAGGTGTTGCTTATGTGACACTTGGAATTGACGATATAATGTGGGAAATAAATAGAAAAATCATGGAATTGACGGATTTATGAATCGTACACCTAGATGGAAAGGAATTATTAATTTTCAATGCTTTCAAATGGTTTTGATGAATTGAATGAATGTATGAATATGAACATGCATACTTGATTTTTGTATGAATATAGAGCATAGATGAAATGAATTTTCAAATGGTTTTAACAGTGGGTTTAGTATGTTGATATTATATTTTGCAAAACTTTATTTTGTCCACTCACGGTTTTAATATTTTGCGCCCCCATGCAGTAACCGAGTACCGGAGCACCACCATCGGACATTCATCACCCACCACTCATCCACTTCCATTATGTAGGATATCCTATTGTAATCGTACTATTTTTTGTAAATTAAATTAATTAGTGGGCTCTGATATTGCCCTAGAATTTCTGTAAGGCCTGAGGCCACACAGATTTGCTGTTGGATGTGCATGCTGAATGCTTGTGGATATAAGAATTGCATGTTGTACATGTGTAAATTATTGGGAAACGAGCAACTTACAAGGTAGACTCTGTCGATTTTTGAGTTTTAGTTTAAGAGGGTAATTTGATCAAGTGTGTCTGGCACCTGACAGGTGTTGGATATGCACAAGGTTCGACGCAGATTCCAAAATGGAATTTTATGTATCATAGGCCAATGGCAATATTATGTTTAGCTAATCAAATTTGTTTTGTCTTGTTCGGATTTTACTGTTTGGATTGGCATTTCCTCCAGCAAAATGTAAATACGAAAAAAAAAAAAAATTTTATTTGTATAATGCAGATAGGATTAAAATTGAGGATTTCACTAATAAACTCATTTTAGCATGACATAATATACAAAACAAAAGCCCTTATAGAGCCTCTTTGGAGTGAAAAACCTAAAACTAGTCACTTATTTTCTAATTGGTTCTTATAAAATTTTAACATTCTAAGAACCAATTAGAAAATTAAAAGTTTTGACCCAAAAAAATAAATAGAAAATGACATACTAAAATGAGTTTTTGAATAAATACTTGACCAAAGAGTCGTCACCTTAAATTAGCTAACAAAAATATTACTTGAATACATTAATTAAAATCAAAGTTTATCAGTCCTCTCAATAACAATATAGACTCTCATTAGGATTTTAATTAGATTAACAAATACGGATAAGATTAAGTTGATAGACTCTCATTATCTAACTTGTACTAGTAATCCTGCTAGACACAGGAGGTTTTGCACTATAAATACCTTATCAAACCCACCTAATTTTGTACGCTTAATTCCATCGATCCTTCCAAGTTGTTTTATTTTCGTTTTCTCTGGTTCAGGTTTTATTGCTTCAAGTAGTTTTCTTAGATTGGTTTTTGAGTGAAAGAGAGAGAAAGAGTTAGAAGAAGGTAACAATGGCTGGGGGCGGTATAGCTCCAAAGAGTGGTAGAAAACAGCACCCCGGTAAACTCACAGCTAGGGTTCTGATAACATGTATTGTTGCGGCTACCGGTGGTCTGATTTTTGGGTACGACCTTGGAGTTTCAGGTATGTAACTTTTTTTTTTTTTTTCTTTTTTTCACAACCTAGTTTTATTTTATGTATGCATGCATCCTTTAATTTCTAGAATTACCACGCACTGTTTATAAGAATATACATAACATCGAATTTGATTTGGTGATTATGCAGGCGGTGTGACATCCATGGACTCTTTCTTAAAACAGTTCTTTCCAGCGGTTTACCAGAAAGAGTCTTCGATCAAGCCTTCCGATGATCAGTACTGCAAATTCGATAGCCAGACACTTATATTTTTCACATCTTCGCTATATTTGGCTGCTCTGGTTGCATGCGTTTTTGCATCAACTATAACCAGAGTGTGTGGTCGCAGGCTCACAATGATCTTGGGTGGAGTTCTTTTCTTGGCTGGTGCCTTGGTCAATGCCTTTGCTAATGCTGTTTGGATGCTTTATGTTGGTCGTCTACTTCTTGGTTTTGGTATTGGATGTGCCAATCAGGTACTCATGATTATGATTTTCTTTTTTGATACATAGATTATACTTTATGAATTTTAGGTTATTCGGACTCCCCATTTTGTTAATTTTCCTACTTTTTACAAACCCTAATTCATTTTTTTAATTCTTTTTGCCCAGTCTGTGCCGATCTATGTCTCTGAAACAGCCCCATCTAAGTACCGTGGTGCTCTCAACATGATGTTCCAATTGTCGATCACAATTGGAATCCTTGCTGCTGGTGTGCTTAACTATTTCTTTGCCGAGATCAAAGGCGGTGGGGGATGGCGTTTGAGTTTGGGAGGTGCTGCAGTCCCTGCCATTATAATCATAGTTGGAGCATTGTTTTTACCCGATACACCAAACTCCTTGGTCGAGCGTGGCAAGCATGAGGAAGCCAAAGCTCAGCTTCTTAAGCTCAGAGGAGTTCCTAATGTTGATGAGGAGTTTAATGATCTAGTTGCGGCCAGTGAAGTATCCAAGTTGGTAAAACACCCATGGGTTAGCTTGTTGAGCAGGAAATATAGACCCCAGCTTGTATTTGCAATCGGCATCCCCGCCTTCCAGCAACTCACCGGCATGAACGTGATCACGTTTTATGCTCCTGTCTTGTTCAAAACAATGGGGTTTGGAAGCAGTGCTTCTCTCATGTCAGCTGTCATCACCAATCTGGTTAATGTTTTAGCTACATTTGTCTCAATTCTCACTGTTGATAAGGTTGGAAGGAGGAAGCTTTTCTTACAGGGTGATTGCCAAATGCTCCTTGTGGGAACCTAATTAAATCAAACCCTAGGTCAAATAATTCCTTTTATTTGGAGATTATTTGAATTAATTGAGAATTAATCAACCTAATTGGGAGTTACTCAATTTAATTGGGAATTACCCAATTAAATTGAACGTTACCTAATTAGGTTGAGAATTGATTTGGTTAATTACCACAATTCCCAATTAAATGAGGAGTTACCTAATTGAATCAGGATTTGATTTGATACCTACCACAATTAGGGATTTGATTTACCCTAATTAATCAAATCCCTAATTAATCAAATCAATTCCAAAAAGGGGAGGAATAATTCCCTTCCATCTACGGAATTATTCCTCTGAAACTCTAGCCTCCGAGACCACTATAAAAGCATAGCCACACACAAGGGTTGAGGTACGTCAGAATTACTACTAAAATCTCTACATAAAATTCCTCTCAAACCCTAGCCACCTCTTTTCTCTCTCTCTTTTACATAAGGCTCCGGCCGCCCAATTTATATTATAAACACATCCCGTACCCTATTTTAGCTATCGTTTCTCTACGGATCGATTGAACTGACTTAGGCATCGGAGGGCCTTTGGCCAACACCCCCCGGGTGTGGTCCTCTTATTTGTTCTATTTTGCAGGGAGAAAGAGGCGGCGAAGAAGAAAGAGGAATCTTCCGAACCGAATATTCTCGTGGGGAAATTTGCTCCCACAAATTGGTGCTTTCATTGAGAGCACGAGTTATACTCAACGCGTGCTCAAGGAATCCGTTCCTCCTATTTTCCAATCCACCGAAGCCTTCCAAACAACCATGGTTGGAAGCATGAACACGAGAGGCAAAGCCGCCGCGATGGCTAGATCCGCGACGGCCCAAAGCCACTCCACCCACGATCCCGCGATCGACATGGTGGCACCGCCACCTCTCACCACCGCACCGGCCACCGCCGCCGAACATGGTGGAACTTCCCATCAAGGTGGACTCGTTACCACCGCCGACCTAGGGCCGGTCTTGGAGCAACTCCAAGCATTCCCTCCATTGCCTCCACGCGCGACGCACGCTCCTGCATACACCTCCAATGAAAACCTAGCCCGTGTGCAGTTGGGCTCCACACACTTCTCTCCTCCCGATCCACGAAGTCAAGCAGACCTTAATCTAAGAGTTGACCAGCTAGCTCAGAGAATGGACGACCAAAGCAATCTAATGAGGCAGCTCATCAACCAAATAGGCTTTGCTCAAAACCTTGGCCTTGGACAACCGGGCGAGGAGAGAAGGCTGGACGAACGCGCCGGTGGACGACTCGACGTCCGTGCCCGCTTGGGCCCGCAGGGAAATGTACATCAAAGGCTAGGCCCCCAAGGAGGTCAGCCAAACAACCATCGCAACGAGGATCGCGAAGAAAGGCGTTTAGCTATCTACTCGCAGAGAAGCGTTCTCGAAAGGCTAGGCCCCCAGGGAGGCCAGTTGGATAACCCTCACAATGAGGACCATGAGGAAAGACGCTCCGTTACTCACTCTCGAAGAACCAATTCTCGTCGACAAGCTACAGAGAATCTTTCGCAGGCGCAGTCCACCAACACTCCAACTAGGCAGCGCAGGCGAGAAGGTCGACCCTCGGAGGACAATGAGGAAGTCAGTCAATCCCGTGGAGGTCGCCAGCGTAACAAACTAGCAATGTGTGCAGAGGACGTTGAGAAGCTCGTGAATGACCGACTTCGAGACTTGAAGACCGGAGGAAACTTCGAGGATTCACTACGTAAGGAGATGGACCAGGTGAACTCTACGCCTTTCACCCTCGATATCGAGCAGGCCGTTCACCCGAAGCGATTCTCGACACCCTCGTTCATACACTTCAAAGGGGATTCCGATCCCGAGAGCCACTTAAAACACTTCAAAAGTGTTATGATCCTCCACCAGGCTGACGACGCGCTAATGTGCAAAGTATTTACAATAACCTTGCGAGGAGCAGCCCAAGACTGGTTCCACACCCTACCATCCAGGTCGATCAGCAGCTTCAAGGAGCTAGCTTACGTCTTCACCAAAGAATACACCTCTTACCGGACAATCAAGAAGAACCCTGACCACTTGTACAACCTGCGCAAGAAGTCTGACGAATCCCTTCGAGATTACATCAAGAGATTCAAGGCGGAAAAGGCGAACATTGTAGGATGTGACGACCGAATCGCGTCCTCCGCTTTCAAGAAAGGTCTTCCAGCTGAGCACGACTTGTACCGCGAGCTGACTATCACTCCCAGCCAGACTCTGGCAGAGGTCTACGCGACTGCGGAACGCTACGCGCTCTGGGATGACGATCGAATCGCCGCAAAGAAGTCTACAAAGCAGGAAGATCAGCCGACTAAACGGGCAAGCCAAAGAGGCGACAACAGGAGCAAGGACAAGCGCAGGTCGCACCTACGAGAGGAGGCTACGGCAGGAGAGAACTATACCAAGTTCACCATCCCCATACATCAAATCTTAGCCCAAGTGAAGAACAAACCTTGGGTAAGAAGACCACCACCATTGAAAGGAGATCCGGACAAGAGGGACACTAGCAAATACTGTGCCTTCCATGGAACGCACGGACACACTACGAACAACTGCTTCGCTTGGAAAGCGCATCTTGAAGAACTCGTGAGAGAAGGTCACTGCACAGAATTCATTGCGAAGCAGGCCATCCAACGAATTGAAGATCGAGACACCGCCAAAGAGCTGCCTCAGAAGGTCATAAGGATTAACACCATCCTAGCCGACTCCGAGGAGTCTGGGCTGACCAGCAAGGAAAAGAAGAGGAAGATCAAACAGGCCACTGGGATCTCCCAAGTCTCGACCGACCTTCCACTAGCAGAGGACGATCCTGTGATCGGCTTCCAAAAGAAAGATCTGATCGGCCTCGACATGCCACATAACGACGCCCTTGTCATCAGCATTCAAATCGCTCAGGCCATGGTCGACCAAATCCATGCAGACGAGGGCAGCGCAGCCAATATCCTACAACTGGCGGTCATCCAACAGATGGGCTTGGAGACAAAGATCAACAAATTAGCCAGATCGCTGACTGGCTTTAATGGTGCAACAACGGTTACCGTGGGCACGATAGACCTCGACGTCTACTCCCCACCTGTAATCAGCTTGCAAACATTCATGGTCATTAATGAGGTCTCACCCTACAACGGCATCCTGGGCAGACCATGGATTGGCAAGATCAATGCCATCACCTCCGCCACACATCAGAAAATTCGGTACCCAATCCCTGGGGGCGGTGTCGGCCAAATCAGCAGCGATCAAGCAATGGCGAGGAAATGCTCCGCCCAAGGGCTAAAGAAAGGCAAACAAGCGCAGTTTCTCCCCGTGAGCCAGGCAAATCTGGAGGAGGTTGAGCAACCGAATCTTACTATCTTATAGCAATCAAAGCGTCAGGACCAAGTCGAGGAGATCCCTCCAGAGGTCTCTCCAGAAGAAGGATGGAAACCCGAGGAGGACGTCGAGTTAATACCCTTGGATCCTGACCAGCCAGACAGGAAGGCGCGGATCGGCTCGCGCTTAAGCCCAGAAGAGAAGGTGGAGCTTACCACATTCCTCCAGAGCAACAAAGACATGTTCGCATGGTCGCCATCAGACATGCCTGGCATCGACCCGAACATCATCTGTCACCGACTCCACGTCAACCCCGCATGCAAGCCAGTGGCGCAGAAGAGACGCAACTTCGCACCCGAGCGAGTCGCTATCATCGAAGCCGAGATTGACAAACTCCTAGCTGCCGGCTTCATCGAAGAGGTCTCCTACTCAGAATGGCTTGCCAACGTTGTTCTGGTGGCAAAACAAGAAAAGGGCAAATGGAGAGTTTGCGTCGATTACACAGACCTCAACAAGGCATGCCCCAAAGACAACTTCCCATTGCCGAGAATCGACCAACTCGTGGATTCCACTTCTGGCAATCAGCTGCTCAGCTTCATGGACGCCTACTCCGGCTATAACCAAATCATGATGCACGGGATGACAAGGCGAAAACTTCTTTCATCATCGAAAGAGGGACCTACTGCTACAAGGTCATGCCCTTTGGGCTGAAGAACGCCGGAGCAACCTATCAAAGGCTCGTAAACAAAATCTTCAAGGAACAGATCGGCAAAACTATGGAGGTCTACGTGGATGACATGCTGGTCAAAGCCCCAAAACGTGCAGATCACATTGGAAATCTTGCCGAGTCATTCAGCTTGCTCCGCCAATATCGCATGAAGTTGAATCCAAGTAAATGCACGTTTGGTGTATCCTCCGGCCGATTCTTGGGATACCTAGTCACGCAACGAGGTATCGAGGCACACCCACGTCAAATCAAAGCCATTCTCGAGATGAAATCGCCCTCCACGGTGAAAGAAATACAAAGTCTGACGGGCAGAGCAGCGGCCCTCAACCGATTCCTCTCGAGATCAACCGACAAGTGCAGACCATTCTTCAAAGCTTTGAAGAAAGGACAAAGAGACAAATGGGATGAGGAGTGCGAAGTGGCTTTCCAAAATCTGAAGACTTACCTCACCTCACCTCCCATGCTCTCAAAGCCAGTCCCTGGTGAGGACTTGTTCGTATACCTGGCAGTGTCCAACTCAGCTATCAGTTCAGCTCTCATCCGAGAAGAGCTGGGGGCCCAACATCCAGTATTCTACACGTCAAAAGCTCTCCTCGATGCAGAGACTCGCTACCCAAAATTGGAGAAACTTATTTTGGCTCTTGTAGTTTCTGCGAGAAAGCTGCGACCCTACTACCAAGCTCATCGAGTCATCGTCATGACCGACTTTCCTTTGAGATCAATCCTCCACAGCCCTGATGCTTCTCAGCGACTCATGAAGTGGGCTATAGAGCTAAGCCAATATGACCTCCTCTACCGGCCAAAAACTGCAATAAAAGCCCAGGCTTTAGCAGACTTCGTAGCAGAATTCACCCCATCAGCCGAAAAAGAGAAGTTGGTCAACCAAAAGAAGGAAAGTTCAAAAGCAGACGGGACCTCCGCAGAACCTAGCCAACCCAGAGACATGTGGCAGTTGCGCGTAGACGGAGCGTCGAACCAAAAAGGAGCTGGAGCAGGGGTCGTCATCACCACCCCGGATGGAACCCTGTTGGAGCAAGCTATTACGCTTGGCTTCCCGGCCTCGAACAACGAGGCAGAATATGAGGCATTGCTTGCCGGCCTACGCTTGGCAAAAGAGCTCGCAATCAAAAAGCTAGCCATCTACTCTGACTCACAATTGATCACGAATCAAGCCTCAGGTGAATACATGGCGAAGCACCCAAGGATGATCCTATACCTTGACAAAGTCCAAGAGCTGTTGAAGGCATTTCCCACCTTCACCATCCAACAAGTGCCCCGGGCAGAGAACGCTCATGCAGACGCACTGGCAAGCCTAGGATCAGCGCTGGATACCCAGTTCAGACGCTCCATCCCGGTCGAACACCTTGACCGACCAAGCATAGAAGAAATAGAGCTAATCGATACCATGCAGATTGACGAGGACCCTAGTTGGCAAGACCCCATCATCGACTATTTGACAAATGGAAACCTGCCAACGGACAAGTCCGAAGCTAGAAAGGTCCAGCAGAAGGCCGCGAGATACTACATGCACGGCAACAAGCTCATCCGCAGATCATACTCCGGCCCTCATCTCACCTGCATAAAGTACCCTCAAACACTTGAGGTTCTCTGCAAAATTCACGACGGCGAGTGTGGCAACCACTCTGGGGGCAGATCGCTCGCCCAGAAAGCTCTAAACATAGGCTACTTCTGGCCTACCATGCGTCACGACTCCGCTGAATATGTCAAGAAGTGTGATCGCTGTCAGCGATACAAGCCAATCCCTAACTTGCCTGCCGAAGTCTATCATCCGCAAAACAGTCCATGGCCGTTTATGCAATGGGCCATCGACCTAGTGGGTCCCCTGCCACCAGCGCCCGCCAAGAAAGAAATGATGATCGTCGCCACCGACTACTTTACTAAATGGATCGAGGCCGAAGCTCTATCCTCTACTAAAGAAGCCGATGTGGAGCGATTCATCTGGAGAAACATCATATGCCGGTTTGGCTGCCCACAGTCGCTGGTTACCGACAATGGCTCACAGTTCATTGGCAAGCAGATCACCGCCTTTTTTGCGAAATACAAGATCAAGCAACACTTGTCTACCCCGAGGTATCCACAAGGAAATGGACAAGCCGAGGCATCTAACAAAGTCATATTGGACTGCTTGAAGAAAAGGCTGGAAGGCGCCGAAGGAAAATGGGTGGATGAACTCCCCGGAGTACTATGGGCTTATCGCACCACCAAACGAAGATCGACTGGTGAAACCCCATTCTCCCTCGCCTTTGGAACAGAGGCGATCATACCACCTCACATCATTGCCCCCCTCCATAAGTCTGGAAGTGGGCAGTGTTGATCAAAACTCCGAGCAGATGAGGCTCAATCTCGACTTACTTGAGGGCGAGCGTGAGAAAACCATTATCCGAGTCGCCTCCTATCAGCAGCAGTTGAAGTCTTACCACGACAAAAGAGCTAAGATCAGACGAGTTCAACCAGGCAACCTCGTACTAAGAAAGGCTTTCATTACTGCACCAAGACAAGGGTCAAAAAAGATGAATCCTAACTGGGAAGGCCCTTATGTGATCAGCCGACTCGGGGGCAGAGGAAGCTACACACTCGACACTATGGAGGGGAAGGAAATACCGCGACAATGGAATGTTCACCATCTTCGAAAGTATTATCCATAGTGCTTCCTCCTGACTGCTAGAAGTTCTAAGTTTTGTACCAAGTTGTTTCCATTTTCGAATAAAGGACTGTAATCTTATGAATATCAATATAAGTTCAGTTTCTCATTCCAAAATATCTCATCTGCCCGCGAAACACAACATTTTCCCATAAGCAGTGTCCTTCGGGAGACGCAGGGTACGCCAGGAATTTCCTAAGGGAGATATCCAGGTTCCTATCCATTTCCTAAGGGAGGCAGGATAGTCACACAGTTGCCCATAAGGAGCGTCCTAAGGGAGACGCAGGGCGATGACTAAAAGCGTCCGTTTGGAGACGTAGCCAGCTAAAAAAGCTTCCTTCGGGAGACGCAGGGTGCGCTAGGAATTTCCTAAGGCAGATATCCAGGTTCCTATCCGTTTTCTAAGGGAGGCAGGATAGTCATACAGTTGCCCATAAGGAGCGTCCTAAGGGAGACGCACAGCAACGACTAAAAGCGTCCGTTTGGAGACACAGCCTGCTAAAAAAGCGTCCTAAGAGAGACGCAGGGTGCGCCAGGAGTTTCTTAAAAAGGGGTCGCCATGCTTCCTGCGGGAAATATCCAGGTTCCTATCCGTTTCCTAAGGGAGGCAGGATAGTCACACAGTTGCCCATAAGGAGCGTCCTAAGGGAGACGCAGGGTGACGACTAAAAGCGTCCGTTTGGAGACGCAGCCCGCTAAAAAAAACGTCCTAAGGGAGACGCAGGGTGAGCCAGGAATTTCTTAAAAGGAGGTCTCCATGCTTCCTAAGGGAAATATCCAGGTTCCTATCCGTTTCCTAAGGGAGGCAGGATAATCATGTAAGTTGCCCATAAGTAGCGTCCTACGGGAGACGCAGGGCGACGACCAAATCAACCTACGGGATGAGCAGAACACACCCGAAGTCCTTCAAGGGGGACCTGGTGCTCGCCAACTTCCTAAGGAAAATCATCCTAAGGGATGTGCAGAACACACCCGGAGTCTCTCAAGGGGGACCCTGGTGCTCACCAACTTCCTAAGGGAAATCATCCTACGGGATATGCAGTGCATGCCCGGAGTCCTTCAAGGGGGACCCTGGTACTCACAAATCTCTAAAGGAGGACGTGCAATCAAAACATAGGCTGGTTACTCAAGCAGTTCACAAGTCAAATATGCAAATTGAAGTTGGAAAATATAACTGAAATTTCCATAACAAATAGACCAACCGGCCAAGTTTAACAAAAAAGAAGATGGTCAAATAAGACCAGTTATTCTAAACAAAAAAGCAAACTACAACAGCTGAAAAACAAAAAAGAGTCTTCGTCTACTTGGAGACGCCAGCAGAAGACCTTTAAGCTGCAACCTCTTCGGCATCCACCTGACTAGCTACGCCTTCAGCAACTCCATCTGCCTGAACCATGACATCTGCCATCATCTCATCTACTGCGTCCATCTCTGCTTCATCCTCTCCGGTTACCTGCTCTTCAATTCCCCCTTCCATAGGGGGTGAGTCGGGGCAGAGCATCTCAATGTCTACATCGTCAATCGCATACAAGGAATCAGTCACATCTGCGCAATGCAGGTAGCCCAACTTGTACGCATCTATGGTGGCTTCAGACTTGGATTTTTTAGCAGACTTATGATAGGCATGAAATCTAGCCAGGAGTTTGTCATAGCTAAGGGAGATGTCAGCATTCTTACGCTCAAGACGAAAGAAGACATCTTTTCGACTGGCCAAATCAGCAGCAGAAGAGTTGAGCTCGAAATCCCTCTCGGTAAAGGAGCTTTTCAGCCCAGATATCATCGCCCTCAAATCAGATGTCTTCTTCTCGTAGCGGGCCTGCTCGGTGCAAAGCTGGCTGGCCAATTCAGCATTCTTCTTCTCCAACTCGCTGAGCTGGGCAGAAGAGGGGGTAACAGCAGATGAGTTTTGAATAGTCTCAGCAGCAAAAATCAGTCCTTTTTGAATCAGATGGAATGACGCTTCCCTTTGTTTTTCCAAGGAAAGGCACGAGAAAGTGCCAAGATTGCCAGCTTGACGGATGTGATCAACCAACTCAGCACAGGACGACGGATTTGATAGGAAGTTCGTCTTGAGCAGATCAGATACGCATGCATCCCCTACAGAGCTAGGCTTGTTCACCTTAGGACCAACCGCCGACGTGGAGGAAGAACCCTTAACCCGGGCAGATGACTCTCTCATCTTCTTAGGCTCCGCCAACTTCATCTCCAAAGGAGTCAATAATGGTGGATCATGAGCAGACCTCCCGTTTCGATCTCCATCTTTTGACCGATGCAGGCGACTCGAACTTTTAGGAGGAATGTCTACATCTCTTAGACGCTCGGTAGAATTAGGTCGGGCACGAGCCGTTTTACGAAACATATCATGGTTTTCGAGCGTGTCAGCAGGAGGCTCGGGCAGAACACCCCGAATACCACGCATACCACCAACCTTCGTGCTATCTGCACCCATGAGATGCTTGACCCTGGCAGATGATGAGGGAGCAGACCCCACTTGAGTCTTCTCAGCAGAAGGAAGCCTTGGTTTCTTCCTCGATGGAGACCTATCCTTTGCATGCAAAGAAGTAGCTTCACCTCTTGAAGATTTGGCAGCAGCCTTTCTCTTTGAGAGAGATTCAGCAGAACATTCTTCCTGTCCGCCAAGTAGATCATCAGGGTCAGGACCGTTCTGCTTCCACCTTTCGACATCCTCGGCAGAGGGCAAACCACCGTCTTCCTCCCAGTACTCACTCAACAGCCAGCGCCACTCGCGAAACCTTAGAGGGATGTTCAAAGCACGACGGACCTTAGCCATGTCCGGTCCAAGCTCCAATTGCTTGTTGATGTCACTCAATACAAGCAGAAGATAGAAGTTAGTCAGCCACACTCCAAGAAATTCAAATAAAAGGAGCATATCAAAAATCGCAAAGAGACATACCATCGCAATAGGTTATGGGACGCGGACTAAGACTGTTGAACAGCTTGGCCTCCCACCGTCCGCTGACCTCCAACACGTCGTCATGCCAAGCGTGATCCCCTTGACTAAGACTGTTAATCAGCTTGGCCTTGTAGACGCGGACTTGGGCATGAAGAAACGACTCAGCTCTAACATGAAGAAACGACTCAGATTCTCAAAGCACGTGATCGCTCGGTAAACGTTTGGAGTATACTGGCTTGGAGCACACCCCATGGCGTAGAACACCTCCTTGAAAAGCTTTGACAGCGGGAACTTGAAGCCTAAGGAGAAGTAAAAGGGACGGAAGGTAATGATCCTAGCATCAGGATCACTCACGTCCACCAAAGGCTCGTTATCAATCCGAGACTTCAATTGACAGGACCCGACCCAATTTCCACTTTGGAATTCGAGCCAAGTCCTGTACGTGTCCAACACCTGGCGAATGTCGGGCACAAATGACCTTTTTACCCCTCTTACTTCAATTTCTTCTTAAATTTTCCGTAGACTTTTGCCGAAAATTCGGCAGAGTCTCCTCGGAATTTTGACCAAATCCCAAAATTTTTCACCTGTCAAACAATCTCAAATATTTCACCCAACAACCAGAATGTTTCCAGTAATCAATTCAATTCTAATCTCCAAATTTTCAACTGGATATCAGAGCATATTCTCAAGTTCTCAAGGTTTAAAGGATTTTCTACAACTTTACCTTACTTGGTGGTGCGGAAGCTATGACTGGCCCGGTGGTGGATCCCACGTACCTCTATGGCCTGGGGGCGAAAAACAGTTTGAAAATGTGAGTGGACAAAAATAATGTTCTTCAAAACAATTGTCATAAACATAATATCCCCCATTGTAAAAAGAAATTTAGCTAAATAAAATTGAATGCGTACTTTCTACACCAAGCATATTCAACTCAAGGCATTCTATATCAGTCATATTCAAGTTCGAAAGTTTCATACAAAACCACTGAAATCAAAGCTTTCATAAACGTGCTGAAATCAAACGTGTATAAAAACTCTGTACTCAAACCTTGCATACTAAACAAATATAAAGGTATCTATGCCTGAAAAATCAGAAAAGCTGTTATAAAATAACTGAAAATCATAATTAAATAAAAGAAACTCAAAATCCTTTGAAAATACCACCAATTTGTACCCCTATCAGATCCGTCAATTCCCTGGCAGGTCTCGGGCGTCACACAGGCTACCCGAGCCGCAAACTGGCAAAATCAGGGGACTATGATCAGCCTGATCCGCCGGCAGGTCCTCGGTGACACCAAGTCACTCGAGTCGCTCAGGCAGGATGCAGGGGACCGTAGTCAGCCTGATCCGCAATCCTGGCAGGTCTCGGGGACATAGAGTCAGCCGAGCCGCAATCCTGGCAGGTCTCGGGACACCAAGTCTGCCGAGCCGCAAATTCCGGCACTCACGGTCCGAGCGTCCCCGTAACTCGTGAGGCAAAGTCAAGTGCACTGACTGAACTATAATCAGACTGGATGTCCGTAGACATCGGTCCAACTCTGGGTAATCACCAAAGAAAATGGGTACGAGGTGGTTTTAAATTAAATTCCTTTAAAACGAACTATCTGAAGAATAACTGTAAAACTCAAGTCGTGCTGCGGTCTCAACTGATTCGAAATTCAAACTTTGTTTCTATAACTGGTAAATAAGCAGCACCGACTTATAGAACTGTTACTGTACTGATCATGTTCAAAATCGTAATAAAACTTACTCAAAGACTAAATAAAGAAACTTATTCAAATAAATTCATTCTGAAAACTTATTTATATAAAATCAATATAAACTCATTTATAGAACTTATTTATATATAAACACATCAAAACATTTAAGAAATCTGATTTAGGAAAGAAGGTCCACTCACAGATGGTCCGAGCTACTTTGACCATTCGAAGGTCTCTTTTGCAATCCTGTCGGGCTCCTGGTGCCTGATTACCCATAAAGATTAAATTAATAAATTGCTGAATAAAAAGAATTTCAACTAAACACCCTGCCCCGGCTCCTAGAAATACGTTCACTCGTTTCAGGTTACTCCTATGCCCACCTTAGCTTTTTGGACAGTTAGACCGGCCTTAATAGACCCGAAACCTCAATAAGCGGTAATCTGCCAGATCGGCCGATCCGGGACCCCGTGGGTCCACGATCTCCGATGGCCGATCTGGGCTCCTCTGAAGGTTCCTTACAGAGAAGGAACCATGTTCTGCGAATTTGGTCCGAATCGGACGGTCGGATTGGCCAAAATCGCGTTATCGCTTAAAACTCAAACCCTAGCCCCAGGGTTCGCGATTTCGGAGTATCCGGGACTCCGATTTGCAATCCGTCGAATTCTACGTGATCCTGAAATCACGTAGACCGACATATCCGAAATTCAGCGCGATCCGACTATTTAACGACACTGCACCCACGGATCGCGCGATATGGAAAATCCGTTCGGGGCTCAAACGGACTCCGAATCAAGATCCGCGAAATCCCACACGCTCGTGACGACACGAGGGTCAAAAATCTGCACAGAATTATATCAGTATCCTTGCCCATGCGCTCCAGCACGCGCGGGCAGCTTTGGGTGTCCAAAGCGATACCGGGTGGCCGAAAAATTTCAGAACCAAGACTCCAAACTCATACCCTAGGTAAAACACCCCATTTGGAGTCACTTTTGTTCTTGGACCACCCCCAAAAAGTGACCAGAAATAGTGGTTTCGAAGGGCCGAAGTTTCGGCCAAACTTCCAGTCGAAAATCGAACCCCTTAACGCTAAAATCGATCGAAGCCCATACACCCATCAGCTAGAGCACGAAAAATAGCTGAGAAATCATACCTTACTCGATCGATTTGGTGGAGAAACGGAGGAGAAATCTGAACTGGAAGTTCGAGTTGCATTCGGACGAACCGTCGTCGAAAACCATGGTTTTCCGGCCAGATTCCGGCACCCCCGAGGCTGGTGTTGGTCGGAAAAGAACGACGGTTGCGTCACGGTTCCAACGGTAACCACGGCGGAGATCGGTTCCAGGTGTGGTGGCCGTGGCGACGTCGAAAGTGAGCGAAGGTCGGCTGCTGGGCAAAATCGCGAGGAGAGAGAGAGCTGATGGGGGAGAGAGAGAGAGGGGTATATAAATCTGACTTTTTGGCCAAATTACCATTTTGCCCTTCGCGGTTTTTAGACCATAACTTCTTCGTTACAGCTCCGATTCGGGTCTACTCCGTGACTACGAACTCCTTTCGCCGTGCTCTACGCAATGGCGTAAGCGAAATTCCCAAATTCTTTCTCGATCAAAAAGCCAAATTTTCCCCCATTAAAATATGCGAGGGCAATTTGGTCATTTTGCTAAAAGATATTTTCCTTACCTTTCTAGATATTCCTTTCTTTTTAGATATTTTATTTTGGGTTCTTACATCAATAGCTTGACCCGCACGTCATCTGGAATGGCAAACGCATAAGCAGCCCACCACTTCTGGAACTGAGCATCAGTCGTGACGCGATGCAAGTTGGCCACGAACTTCTTGCTATGCACTATGGAGCCTCCCCACAAATACAAAGGGACCTGAGGGCTTGGAGCCTTGCTACCATCTCCGGAAGACATGGTTGATCAACTAGTAGCTGCAAAAAGGAAAATTTTCTACAAGTTAGAATGCAAGAAGAAAAAAAAAAAAAGGCAGCAACAACAGCAAACAAAAAAGAAAAAAAAAATTGAGCTGTTTGGATCAGCCCAAGTCAAAAGGAGGCAGCCCAGCTCGCGCATGCAACCCAGCTCACGCATGCAGCCCAGCAGCAGACGAGGCCCAGCTCGCGCATGCAGCCTAGCAGTAGACGAGGCCCAGCTAGCGCCTCCTGCCAAGCCCGCCTACTCCACTCCAGCTCCCCAGGCCCGTGCAGCGCACGAGGCCCATTCTTTCCGCCTAGCCCGCATGCTCCAGCACCAGCGCAAGCCTAAGTGGCATGCTGGCCCAATTCCGTCCAGCTCACGCATGCAACCCAGCGCCTCCTGCCCAGCTCGATCGAAGCCCAGCGCCTTGGGCTTGGTTCTTCCACAGACCCACGAACATGCACCCATGCTGGACTGCCTCCTTGCTGCCAAAAATCGGAACAAAGACAAAAAAAAAAAATACAACCCGAGTCCAATTACCTTGGGTGTGCGGTAAAGACAAGAACTCAAGAAGAACAGAAAAAATTCTCCACAGTTTACTCTCTCTCACTAATGAAATCGGAATGGATTTTGGATGTGAAGAATAAATTGGAGGAGCCCTACATTTATAAGGATAAAAATTCCTTGACCTACAAGGAATCACAAACTCTTTCCAACTTGGGAGTTCATAAAATTGGCAAGTCAAACACCTCCTCTACTCGGGAGCCCAAGTCCACGAAGGAAGCCCAGTTACAGCTGGACAGCCCAACGGATAATTTACATCTCCTACATGCCACCACGCGTCATGCAGAAGCTGGGGGGCATTTGTGGGAACCTAATTAAATCAAACCCTAGGTCAAATAATTCCTTCCATTTGGGGATTATTTGACCTAATTGGGAATTAATCAACCTAATTGGGAGTTACTCAATTTAATTGGGAATTACCCAATTAAATTGAACGTTACCTAATTAGGTTGAGAATTGATTTGGTTAATTACCACGATTCCCAATTAAATGAGGAGTTACCTAATTGAATCAGGATTTGATTTGATACCTACCACAATTAGGGATTTGATTTACCCTAATTAATCAAATCCCTAATTAATCAAATCAATTCCAAAAAGGGGAGGAATAATTCCCTTCCATCTACGGAATTATTCCTCTGAAACTCTAGCCTCCGAGACCACTATAAAAGCATAGCCACACACAAGGGTTGAGGTACGTGAGAATTACTACTAAAACTCTGCAGAAAATTCCTCTCAAACCCTAGCCACCTTTTTTCTCTCTCTCTCTTTTACATAAGGCTCCGGCCGCCCGATTTATATTATAAACACATCCCATACCCTATCTTAGCTATCGTTTCTCTACGGATCGATTGAACTGACTTAGGCATCGGAGGGTCTTTGGCCAACACCCCTCGGGTGTGGTCATCTTATTTGTTCTATTTTGCAGGGAGAAAGAGGCAGCGAAGAAGAAAGAGGAATCTTCCGAACCGAATATTCTCGTGGGGAAATTTGCTCCCACACTCCTCATGCAGGTATGTTAAAGAGTACAAGTTCCTTTTTTATTTCCCTCTTTGTTTATTTTCTTCTATTTTTATGGTTTACTTCCTTCAATTTCATACAAAACAAAATCACAATTTAATGTTTTTTTTTTTCCTTTTGTTGGCATTTTTAGGTGGCTGTTGGAATTGCTATGGCTGTTAAATTTGGGGTCAGCGGCAACCCTGGAAAGTTGACACTAGGGTTTGCAGTTCCCTTGGTGTTCTTAATCTGTGTTTACGTTGCTGGATTTGCCTGGTCTTGGGGGCCTCTAGGATGGTTGGTGCCCAGTGAAATTTTCCCACTTGAAGTAAGGTCTGCTGCTCAGGCTATCAATGTCTCCGTCAACATGATCTTCACCTTTGCCATAGCCCAAGTCTTCACAGCCATGCTCTGCCACATGAAGTTTGGCTTGTTCTTCTTCTTCTCAGTCTGTGTGGTGGTGATGAGCATTTTCATCTACAAATTGTTGCCCGAAACGAAAGGAGTTCCAATTGAAGAAATGCACACTGTGTGGGAGAATCATCCATATTGGCGGAAGTATGTTGTTAAAGATGAAGGCATTGCCATGGGCAAGGGCAAGGGAGGACGGAGTGCCTAAAGTTTGTTTTTGTTTTAGATTTTCTCTGTGTTTTATAAATTTTTGCAAACTTTTTAGGTTTAATTTCGGTCTGGAAAATTTTGTTGGATATTGGATTTGTTTTTTCTTTTTTTGATGTGTCTGATTGGATTAAACTTATTTATTTTAAAATTGATTTATCTTCAAATTGTCAATTGTGCCCTAGATGCCCAAACTTATATAAGGCTTATGCATGTGTATCCGAAGGCCCAATTTATTTCAACCACTTGAATGATAGATTCAAATCTTCATATTTTGAAACTCATTATTATGATAAGAAATTTTAATTTAGGGGCGAGACCACCCAAATAAAACTCTTTTGTGAACCTTTTATCAAGAGTGTTGCTATTTCCACCCTCTTGCTTATCTTCCCACCCACCATGTAAATTTGAAAAAATAAAATTCTATCTTTCCACCCATCATTATTCTTAAAATACCATTTAATTATTAATTCAAGAAAATTCTCTTTGCTAATCCATTAGGGATCCAGATCCTTTGCTTTGGTTTTTCTCATAATTAAAACATACAAATATATTTTCCTTAAAACGTAAATTAATTCCTTCTCTCATTCATTATTTTTTACTTTTTAATTCTTATGAAATTGAGTTTTTATTTTAGGGTTGATGTTTTTTCCTTAAGTCCTTAAAAGTCATTTTGCAAAGGGGTAAATTTGTATATAAAATTTTGAAGATAAGGTGGGCGGGAAAATAAGACAGGTAGGTGAAAATAGCAGCACTCATAGACCCATAGGGATGAAAGTTACAAAACTCCCCATTAAAGTGGAAAACACATTGCAAGTGACTTTGAGCTCAAGTGATTACAAGTATTTACCCTAGCAATCGAGGTCAAAGATGTGATTCCCCCTCCTCAATATCGCATGTATAAAAAACGGATGTATCAAAGACGGAAAACACAAATTTGTCGGAAGGAATTAACTTGATGGGTCAACATTTATGTCTGCTTTATGTGCCAGATCAATTCTCATGAAGAAATTGGAAGAAGTGTGCCCCTAACAGTAGGGTTTAACAATTCATAGAGATACGGCAAGAAAAATCCCCACAAAAAGATAGAAAACAAATCTGTCAAAATGGTCAAATAAATGAGGTTGAATATGCATTATGCATATGATGTTCTATATAACCATCCAAATTAATCGCCATTGACAGTTGAAACACTTCTCTTTTTTCTCTGGACTACATTTACATTACCGACTGTTGACGTGGCAGACTGAATCTCTGGGAAAATTCCACAAAACCCACGCCGCCAGGTATCCCAAGGAGTACAGAGTAAGGCTTCTAGAAAAATCATCCATTAATTTCATGTAGCTGTGAAGAATTGTCTGCATGACCTCCATCCGTGGTTCTAATTGCCCTATTGGTATGTGTTTACTTTGAACAAGTATTTATTTATAAAAGTTTTTGTCAAGTTGAGGGATCATTCTGCCATCCCTGAAGTCAAAAAGTTTTTTTTTTTTTTTCTGGGTCAAGTGACAATACGAACATGGATTATTATATGGTCTTTCTACATCAAAGTTGGAGTCTTGGACCGCATTCATACCTCTCAACGAGCCTTGACAGCAATTGGGTACAAAACATGACTAAGCCACACACACACACACTAATCTAGAATTGGCAATCGGGGCACTCGATATTAAATTTAATTACTAGAAATTAAAGCTTGTAAAATAACAAATTTCTATTTTTTTATAAAAAAAGAAAAAGAACTTATGATTGAATTTTTATTTTCCAAGAGTTCTATTTCGTGGCTTACGAGCTACAATCACTTTCCCACATCATTACGAGTTTGGATTGGACCACCTACGTACTTATTTATTTGGCAATAAATAATAATGTCCTTATAGTCAAAATTGTGTCGTGTGCAAACCTTAGTTAACTTAGTTATCCTTGTAAAAGCATAATAAGTTATTCATACTGCATCGAATTATGCGCTGAAAAATTATTGTACGTCATGATAACATCACTAGCATATCATATGAACGCTGTTTTGAATTCACTAAAACTGTAACACATGTTGGATTTAAAATTTAAATTCAAGGTGTAGTATATAAATAGTTGTATACATGTTAAAATAATGATTAAAGAAAATATGATCATTTGGAAGAGAGAAGACTAGAATCCCTACAAGCTCACACGTCAACAAATTCTTGACTTGTCACTATATGCAACAATTATTCTGCTATATATATACATACATAAAAGGCGTCGGCCAGTTTCTTTTACTATAAATGTGCCGACCATACGTTCCCTCCATTCCAATTTATGTCCCATCAAAGCCAAAGAATCGAAGACGATGCTAACAACTCGAGATGGCATGCAAAATGGAATGCATGCATAATGCTTTGCTTTGCCCTAAAGCAATTGCCACCGCCCAATCCATCCCCCACTGGCGTTTTATTTTTCAAGTTTGAACGCCGCACCCCCCAAGCTACGCCTAGCTAGCATTAGCATATGCACCGAAGACAACCTTCGCCTAGTACTTCCAATTGTAATGCATAATAATTATCTATGTTTGATGTAACATCGTTGGGGATTTTTATTCTGGGTTTGGTTTCCAATTTGATTTTTATATTGTGGCAGGTCATTAATCAAGGAGAGTGCATGGATTAGGCTCTTAAACTAGGATTAGGAGGCAGATAATTAGGGGTGTTCTTTGTGTTAGTTTATCTTATCTAATGAACATGAGATTGTGAATTTTATAGTCCTGTCCTGTCTTATTTTTCGTTACAATCTTATCGAACTAACCTAATTGACATAGGATTGGTGTGTGCGTGTGTTTTTTATTTTATGGTTGGCCACTACTACTAGATCTTGGGGGGTTTCAATTAAGCTAAGCTGACCCAAGTTTTGCCTCATTCTTTTTCAGTTCGGACAACTACAATTTCATCAATTGTCACTATATTCTTCTCTTACAGTTCAATTAGATTTTTAAACCTATAAATCTTCTAAGACACATACCAAGTCGTACTTAGACACATAAATAAGTCATGTACCAGTTCGAATATCCCCTTCTGTAATTTAAATTAGATTTAAATAGAATAGTATTTATATTTATAAAAAAATTCAAACCTCAAAAAAAGACTAAAAATTGTGCATGCCATAACAATTTGTCGACACCTAATTTGACTGGCCGTCAGGGGTTAAGAAAAGAAAATGTGAGGCCTATTATTTTATAGAAAAACGTTAAAAGAAAATTATAGTATTTTGAAAAGTTGGTAGAGTTAAGAAAGCATAATTGGTTGAAGAAAAAGTTAATATAATTATGGAAGATGGGGAAAAAACCTACTTCTTTTTTTATACAATGGAAAAAACCATCTTTACCAAATTTTTTTCACTAAATAAGGTTGCAGTAAAATACAAACAAGCAGGAACGCATGTGCATATTGGGTTGTATAGCCCAGACGGAATTTTTATTTTATTTTTAAATATCATGCAGTCTTGATAAAAAATAAATAATAAAATACCATGTAGGTAAATAGCCACAGCCCAACCCAAATTAAAAATATGAAATATTTATTGTTTTACATAAATGGTTAACATGTTCTATTTACACATTATAATGTCGCCGGATCATTATTCGAAGAAAGATAAATATTCGGCTCTTCTAGCCAAGTGTTGCCATGGGGGAAGATCGGTGTACCTTCAGTAGCCTAGACTACTTGGTCATTGAACCCCAAACAGATTTACCTTATGTAGCCTAGCCATTGAACCCCAAACAAATAGATTTATTCTTATTACGCTTTCATAACATCCTTTTCTCTTCATTAACTAGTAACATCCCCTTGATTAAGAAAAAAGTTACTTAGTAACATCCCATCTTTAAATTTATTTAATTAGAGAAGTAACATCCTCTTTTAAGTTAGGGCGAGCAACGCCACATCCTCTCTTTCCCTCCATCCAAATTTTAAAATATATGAATTTTTACAAAGCATGTAACTTTGATTTGTTACATGCTTTGATATATTTTTGAAGATAATAATTTTGTTATTTATCCAGCCACATCATATATTCATAGTAGATATCATATTATAATCAATTCATCTTAGCTTTTAGTGGTCACATATAATAATGATATTGTACCGTATTCTTCGATTATATCATTGATCACATCTCTAACAAACGATAAGACTTATATTTTTAAAAGTGAAATATATGTGACTCTCACTTCTATAAGACAAAAAACATATGTAGTTTGCAATTACGGTGGAAAAAAAAAAACATTTTACCGGCCTTGAAAATAAAAACACCGAATGTTTACAACCCTTTGAACTGTTGTGAGTAACCAAATGAGATTTTAAACAATGTGGGTTTCAGATTGTGTGATTTATGAATAGCTCCATCCATTGATGTTTATTTAAGTTTTAGAGCTAGTTTAGATTGCTCCGCAAGTCAAGCCTGTCTCTTTAAAAATAGGCAGAGAACTGCCCGACCCTTCTCACTATTGTGTTGACCAAAAAGGATCTTCAATAGGAAACGTTCTTCATGCCTCTTTAATACAGAACCATTTAATGAATCATAAAACAGAAATAAATAAATAAATAACTTATTAATATTAATTTTGATTGGTATTAATTAGGAAAAAGAAATTAAGCCTTTAATTGTGGCCATCGCTTTCACTTCTTTTGGTCCATTTGGAATTTGTAAGTATCCCTGTTGAGCCTGCAGGCCCCAAACAGTGCCATGCTTTTGGTCATAAAAAGACGCTTGAAACTGCCAAGAATTTCAGTTTGAAACTTTTGCT
Source organism: Prunus dulcis (assembly GCF_902201215.1). Lineage (NCBI taxonomy): Eukaryota > Viridiplantae > Streptophyta > Magnoliopsida > Rosales > Rosaceae > Prunus > Prunus dulcis. The sequence continues at coordinate 9,079,240 of NC_047654.1, forward strand.
GTATAATAAGCTGCAAGTCTCCTCTCACATTAGCCGTCCAAAACAAAGTCTTCATTTTTTATTCCCAAATCCAATGATTCCAATAAACCCCTCAAAACCTTGCCTTTAAAATCCCATACACTCTTCCACACATACCCAATAGAACTATCAATCTCTCTGCTCTCTCTCTCTCTCTCTCTCTCTCTCAGAATCTAGACCTATGGACCAGTTAGCTCCTTTGAACTCTGAAAGCCCAAAACTTGAGCAAGAAAACCAGAAAACCCTTCTGTCTCTGGCTCTCATAGAAGCCAAATGCATAGCCAACATAGCTTTTCCAATGGTTTTAACAGGCCTGTTGCTCTACTCACGCACAATGATCTCCATGCTCTTCCTTGGCCGCCTTGGAGAGCTTGCCTTGGCTGGTGGTTCGCTTGCTATTGGCTTTGCCAACATCACAGGGTACTCTGTTCTCTCTGGCCTTGCCATGGGCATGGAACCCATCTGCGGCCAAGCTTATGGAGCCAAAAGATTCAAACTTTTAGGCCTCACTCTGCAGAGAACTGTGATTTTGCTTCTCTTAACTTCAATACCCATTGCACTTTTGTGGTTCAACATGAAGAGAATTTTGCTTTCTTGTGGCCAGCAAGATGATATTGCTACTCAAGCCAAATCTTACATTTTTTATTCTCTTCCTGATCTCATTGCTCAAAGCCTTTTGCACCCTCTGCGGATTTATCTGCGAAGCCAATCCATAACTGTGCCTCTCACATTCTGCGCAACTCTGGCTATTCTTCTCCACATTCCCATCAATTACCTTCTTGTTTGTGTTCTCAATCTCGGAATCAAAGGCGTTGCGCTAAGCGGGGTTTGGAGTAATGTCAATCTCGTAGGATCTTTGATTTTTTACATTGCAATCTCAGGTGTATACAAGAAAACTTGGGGTGGTTTCTCCAAAGAGTGCTTCAAAGGGTGGAAAAGTCTCATGAATTTGGCAATTCCAAGCTGCATTTCAGTTTGTTTAGAATGGTGGTGGTATGAGATCATGATTTTGCTATGTGGGTTGTTACTTAACCCTCAAGCAACAGTTGCTTCAATGGGAATCTTGATTCAAACCACAGGTTTGATATACATTTTCCCATCTTCTTTAAGCTTTGGTGTATCAACAAGGGTGGGAAATGAACTTGGTGCAAACCGTCCCGAAAGAGCACAACTTGCAACAATTGTGGGCCTATCTTATAGCTTTATTCTGGGATTTTCAGCATTGCTGTTTGCTGTGACTGTGAGGAACATTTGGGCAAGCATGTACACCCAAGACTCAGAAATTATTACATTGACATCAATGGTGTTGCCAATTATTGGCCTGTGTGAGCTTGGGAACTGTCCACAAACAACAGGTTGTGGTGTTCTGAGGGGAGCTGCTAGGCCTAAGCTGGGTGCAAATATAAATTTGGGTTGCTTTTATCTTGTGGGAATGCCTGTTGCTGTGTGGTTGGGTTTTTTTGCAGGGTTTGATTTTAGAGGACTGTGGCTTGGTCTTTTGGCAGCTCAGGGCTCATGTGTTGTGACCATGTTGTTTGTTTTGGCTAGAACCAATTGGGAACTTCAAGCCCAGAGAGCCAAGGAGCTAACAGGAACTTTCACTATTGATGATCAAGACGATCAAGATGCTGCTGATGAAGCTTATGAGTCTTTGAGTTCATTACAAAAGACCAAATGTGACAATTCACTAGTATGATTCTGAGCATTGACCAAGTTGGAGTAGGTTTTCTGATAAGAACTTAGTAATATCTGTTATGGGAATTTTATACAATTTTGTTTCTTTCTTCAAGAGAGATAGACCAATTCTGTTGTAAATGATATGTTGATAAATTAGGGGGTTGTTGCTAGAAGAGTTATTTTAATTCAGTATGAAGGTAATATTATTTTATAGAGCCAGTGTTTATTTCTTTTGACAGACTCTTGTGGAAGTAACATGCCTTTTCATTTATAAATTATTTTAATTGATATGGTCAAATGGGAAACACATTGTTGTTGCTTTGTTGCCTTTAAACATTGTTTAGTGGAAGCAATTTGTTTTATGTTTTGTCTTCTTGATTGGATATGGAACAAGATCAATGTTGTTTTTTGTTCCTTATCTCAGACTTTTCTTGTGGCAGTTTGTTTTTGTATTTTGGCTTAAATGCTTTGGGATTTATATAATTTCAATTGCATTCATCCATGGGTTGTTTTAAGTTTTGGATTTTAAGTGGATGTGGGTTGGTTACCCTTTTGACTGCCGATTACATAATCGACTCATCCTCTCATTCGGGTAACATAGTTTAACCATCTTTAATGAAAACAAAAACACATTTCACTTGTTCTTTATACTCTTTGTTTAACGAGTTCATTGAACTGAACAATGAAAAATGTTAAAGAAACCATATTTTTGCTCTTTGTTTCATGAGTCTAATGAATTCGTCAACATTTTATATTAAATTGATAGAACATCAAAGATAACACCCCCACTATTATAAAAAGGCTCAAAGGTCATGGACATTCGTGTTCAAAAACAAACTCGGAAAAAATCCAATTCATCAATAAAGGTTCAAAATCATGTGAAATATGATATGACTAGAGGCGGTAACTGGTTATTACTTTCTTAGATTAATTCCCGACGCTTAACTTGTTACTGCCTGTAATGACCTTTTATCGTATTGAAAAATAGATATGTGGACCAAGTCAGGCATTCAACATATACGTCACTATTTGAGACTCACTTTAGATGATCTTTCTTTTTCATGGAAGAAAGAAAATTCCAACTTAAATTTTCTTCTAAGAGTTGAAAGAGAAAATTCGAACTTAAATTTTCTTCTAAGAGTTGAAAGAGAAATATCAATAGACTAAAAATTAGTTGGTACAAATAATTGTGGCTTAAAAGGCTTTAGAGAAGAGAGGTGTGTGAAACCCTAGTCCCCTCTCTTCTAAAAAAACACCTATAGAGTCGTTTTCACTTTGAGGGGGAAGGAACCCACTATTCTTTCTCCCTCCTCTCTTTTTCTTTCCTCCCTTATCCTATTCCCTCGTTTTGTTATGATTTTCCTCCATCACAGGCAGCCGCATCTTAGCGTGGATTTCCACATGTATTTCGGAGTCGGATCTCCACTACCATCCTTTTTGTGGTTTCCTTATGTTTGGAATAAGTTGCAGAAACTCTTTGGGTTTTCTGTGTAGTTCTTACCTCTCGTTTTGTGAGAACTTTTCATCTCTCCTTTGTGAGAGCTTTTCACCTCTCATTTATGAGAGTTTTATTTGTATTGTTATGACTTAGTTTTTTCAAGCTTTATATCTTTTTGATTATTATGAGTTTGCAATCTTGAAATACCTGTGTCAGAACTTCTTCGAGTGGAAGCGCACCTGATTGTAGGGGTGGACATCTAAAGCCGAAATACCAAAACCGTACACTAACTATACCGTACCATACCGTTTCATTTGAGATGAGGAGATATTCGGTACGGTACTGTATAGTACCAATGGAGTATGGTATGATAGCGGTATCAGATATTTGGTATCGGTCAATATCATACCGTACTGAAAATTTAAGAATGAGCTTTACATGTTTCAACAGCTTGATATCCTTGTTTTGCTTTTAGTTTTACTCGCTAATCAAAAGCTCAAGCTATCCTCATTCTAAACGTTTGTACAACTGTTGTCTTTCTATAGCTATAATCATAATCATGACTGTGTTAGAGAATTTCCACTTAATGACAAATATACATGGCCCTTCATTCATCATGGTGTGAGGAATCTATCTGTTAACTGCTTTATGGATCTATCAATTAATTATAAGATGGCTAGGGTGTCCAACTCAGGTGTATCTGGTATTTGAAATTTTGTACTTCTTCTTACAAGAGGTTTTTCTTTAATGAACAGATTCACCTTTTTTGATATAATAAATATGGCTCCCTCCAGTTCCAAATATAAGTTCTTTGTCAAAATCATTGCCACTGCTCAAGCGACATTTGACTTAAATTAGGAGTATTATGACATAGTTTATAGATAAGAACAAGAATCTTTATGTAAAAATAAACAAGCATGCAACGTTTGCTTTGTTACTATTTTAGTAGTTTCCATTCTTATTGAATTTGTTTGCTTTGAAAGATTTGGTTGATTTGGATATTGAATTTATTGATGGATATTGATTTGGTTGATTAGGATTTGGATTTGGATTTCTAAAAAAAAAATAAAAAATAAGGCTTTAGAGAAAGGATTAATGCCTTTTTCATATAAACCCCATCCCACCAATCTTCTCCTCCTGATTGGTGGCTGGTGGGGCAGCCCAGTGAACAGAATCATTGGGCCTTTTAATTGGACCAGTATTCTAATTTATCTGTTTCGGTCATTTTTTGTGTGTAATGGGAGCATTAATGTGCAGACGTCACATTCATAGACTCACACATCGGAGTAATTAACGTCAAATTAATTAGGCAAAGAATGATCGAACTTACCAATTGCAAAACATATAAAATTGCTTGTATTTGGGGGGAAAGTTTACTTGGAATGCACAAGACCCTTATCAGTTGTATATGAGTTGATGAATTACCTAACTCGTCCACAGTGTCCCGCCAGTAAGCACACTCTTATACCCGTTTAAACATTTTACACATGCTTAACTAGGTCCTCTTTGCCAAATTTGATTTGATTGCCCTAGTATTCATGTATCCCCATGTTTTTTACAATTCCACTGCCACTTTACCACATTATGTCAATGGATATGCCAATTTAGTTACTAGAGACTTCAACATACATCACATCATATATATTTCTTCTATTTGTTTTAATGTTGGCATCTTATATATTTCCTTGACACACAGGTTGGGCTTGTAATCTTCTGCCATGGAATAACATGGCTGACCTTAATTCTAGAATAAAGTACAATATAAGGTTGACCAACTCGCTACTTTATCATTCTTGTTAATATGCTCATTAGAACAAAGAAAAAAGAAGCATCATAAGAGTACACAAAGTATGGGGTGAAATCATCCGAAACCTAACATGAGACATTGTGAACTTGTTTTACTTCTTGTAATCAAGAGGAAATTCCATCGCCAGTAGGGCTACAGGCACTAACTTGTTTAGTAGAAGCAATTTATTTTATGTTTTGTCTTCTTGATTGGATATGGAACAAGATCAATGTTGTTGTTTGTTCCTTATCTCAGACTTTTCTTGTGGCAGTTTGTTTTTGTATTTTGGCTTAAATGCTTTGGGAATTATCTCATTTCAATTGCATCCATTCATGGGCTGTTTTAAGTTTTGGATTTTAAGTGGATGTGGGTCGGTTACCCTTAACTGACTCATCCTCTCATTCGAATAACACGGCTTGACTCTCTTTAATGAAAAGAAAATAAAAATGCATTTCATTTTTTCTTTCTACTCTGTCTCACGAGTTTGTTAAATTGAACAATGAAAAATGTTGGAGAGATCATGTTTTTGCTCTTTGTTTCACGAGTTTAATGAATTTGACAACATTTTATATTAAATTGATAGAACACCAAAGATAACCAATTCATGAAAGCATGGACATTCGTGTTAAAAACAAACTCGGGAAAAATCCAATTCTTCAATAAAGGTTCAAAATCATGTGAAATATGGCATGACCTTTTATCATATTGAAAAATAGATATGTGGACCAAGCCAAGCATTCAACATTTAAGTCACTATTTGAGACTCACTTTAGACGATACTTTTTTTCATGGAAGAAAGATAATTCAAACTTAAATTTTCTTCTAATAGTTGAAAGTGAAATATCAATAGACTAAAAATTAGTTGGTTCAAATACATTGTAGCTTGAAAGGCTTTAGAGAAGAGGGGTGCGTGAAACCGTAGTTCTTTCTTCTAAAAAACACTTCTAGAATCGTTTTCACTTTGAGGAGGGAGGAATCCACTATTTTTCCTCCCCTCTTTCCTCTTCTTTCCTCCATTATCCTCTTCTCTAATTTTATTATGATTTTCCTCCAACCATCACAGGCAGCTGCATCTCAGCGTTGGATCTCCACATGCATTTTGGAGTGGGATCTCCACTACCATCCTTTTTGCGGTTTCCTTATGTTTGAAATAAGTTGTAGAGACTCTTTGGGTTCTTTGTGTAGTTTTCATGTCTATTTTTGTGAGAGCTTTTTACCTATTCTTTGTGAGAGCTTTTCACTTCTCATTTGTGAGAGTTTTATTTGTATTGTTATAACTTGATTTTTTTCAAGCTTTATCTCTTTTTGATTATTATGAGTTTACAATCTTAGTTTGGATACTTATGTTAGAATTTCTTCAATCGTGCGTGATCATTAGTGGAGGTGTACCTGATTGTCTTAATTTTGATGTTAGATCACTCTGTTATTGTAATGACCTTTTGTGGCTAGTGACTTTTTTAATTGAATTATAAATGCAATTCCAGACTTTCTAAAAAAACAAAATAAAATAAGGCTTCAGAGAAAGAATTAATGTGTTTTTAATTGATTTCTCAATAAAAAAAAGGCTTCAGATAACCCCCATCCCACCAATCTTCTCCTCCTTATTCCATGCACCATCGACATTTACCTTGAGATAGGGGGCTGGTGGGGCAGCCTAGTGAATAGAATCATTGGCCCTTTTAATTGGACCAGTATTCTAATTGATCTGTTTAGGTCATGTTTTTTTTGTCTAATTGGAGCATTAATGTGCGCAGGTGACATACATAGACTCACACGTGGGAGTAATTAACGTCAAATTAATTAGGCAAAGAATGATCGAGCTTATCAAATGCAAAAATATAAAAGGAAATGATGAGAGCCAAATTGGTTGTATTTGGGGGGAAAGTCTACTTGGAATGCACAAGGCCCATTCCCTTGTCCGTTGTATATGAGTTGATGAACCTAAGTCGTCCACGGTGTCCCGCCAGCCGGCACACTCTTTAAACATTTTACACATGCTTAACTAAGTCCTTTTCGCCAAATTTGATATGATTGCCCTAGTATGCATGTATCCCTATGTTTTTTACAATTCCACTGCCACTTTGCCAAATTCAGTCAACGGATATGCCAATTTAGTTACTATAGACTTCCACATACATATATATATATATATATATTTCCTTGACACACTCGTTGGACTTGTAATCTTCTGCCATGGAATAACATGGCTGGCCTTAATTCTAGAATAAAGTACGATATTAGGTTGACCGACTCACTACTTTATCATTCTCGTTAATATGCTCATTAGAACAAAGAAAACGTTGGGAAATTAACTGGCTTCAGAGAAGAAAAATAATAAAAAGGTGAGTTGTATGGGGTGGGAGGAACCAAATATTTATAATCAGGTGGGCGGAACCCGATATTTATAATCAGGTGGGCGGAACCCGATATTTATATTAGGGTGATCTTTGGTTTCTTCTCTTCTATAGGTTAAGGCTGTGTAGTGATATTTTTAAGGGCGTTTTTTTTTTCTTCGGTATAAGTGATAGGCTAAACTAATAGGAGAGAGTTTCTCATACACATATACTACTATGATGTCATGAAAATTCAAACCAGTCTAATTTTCTTTAATCACCAACTCGTCGAATTTAGCAACATACTTTATTGCATGCAATTATGCTAACCTTTTGAGATTTAAGCCATTTCAATTAAAATTCAAAGATACATACAAGTTCTTAATTATTTTTGGGGACTATAATGATCTCAACTTTTTGTTTACAACATATACAGAATCTGAAATAAATTATGTAGATGCAAACTCATAATATTTTCTTAATAAATTACGTAGAATCTGAAATAAATTACCATATATAGCCCCTTCAAATTAATATTTTCTTACATACAACCCATCATTTTTTTTTTTTTCAAATTTGACTACTTGATCATTTAGTATTTTAATTTTCAAACTGATAGCTTATTTATTTCCTTTTATTTATACCAATTTCCAAATTTAATAATTGTTATGCTCTCTATAGGTCTTGACCCTACATTTTTTCTTAGCAACCTATGCCTCTAGGTAGGTAAATTAATATACAACAAACTAAGGTAAAGAAAATAGAAAATTTGATATGTCTTAATACCTTAAAACGACATTTTTAACAACTAAAATACATAATTAATTAGCATACAATGATAATCATAAATTAAAAACTCTGTACGATGACACCACTTACACACCTTCAAAGCGGCCTGCCGCATACAACAAAAATACATTATATATTTAGTTCTAAAACATGCATGCATGGGAAATGTATGTACACATGCATGTATCAAATGTGTGGTTTATGAAAGGCATGCATATGCTTTACAGCATGTGCTAGGCGCCTTTACAAATCACATTATAATCATTGCTTGTCCTTAAAATTAATATTTTAATATCAACTTATCTTCCAAAGTGGTCAAACTAATTTTTCTTCTTCTTCTTCTTAATGGTCAAGGTGCATGGATGGATGGATGGGATGGGGAAAGTAAGCCAAAAACTTACTACAAAATGAAGTCATTGCTTATGATGATTAATGCATATTATATAATTGATATTTGGATCTGATTTAATTTAGAAACTCATGCATGCATTTACTCGTTTGAGGTCAGAATCAAACACACGAGGATGAGGCATGCATTTCGGCCATTAACATTGCTATAAAAACCTCCAAAAGTCAGCCCCGCAGACTAATAATTTGGCAGCAAATTTGTAGCAGTCGGGGTAGTTGACCATGCTAATTTCATGCCGCCGAAAGCAAAAAAAACTATCATTCGATTAAGAAATACAATGTTGTTCGATAAAACTAATGCAACTGTGAAAAGGAAATTAAAAAAAAATATGCAAAACATCGAGGTTCAAGTATTTGGGCTTATATCAGATAAAAAAAAGAGATGTTTCGGGCTTATAAAATCATTGTAGGCCGAAGTGTAGGCTCATTATTTTGGGCTTCAAAGTTTGAAGCTAGTTTGGCTTTAATTTGTCTTCCATATAATGTTCTTTTTAAAAAGAACCACAAAAAAAAAAAAAAAAAAAAAAAACCAAAACAAGATGATAAAATCTCACCTTGCCCTTGACCGGATAGTGAGATGGAGTATTCTTTTTTCTTCATCGGATTTTTCTCTTTTCAGACTTTTATTAATTTTCTTAGTTATCAATAATAATCCATTTGCATGAAATGACCATGCTCCCTAGTGTTTCAGGTGAAACGATTGGAGCCAGAACTTGTAAAACAGACAAACCCAACTCCTCTTTAACATAAGGTTCTATCAAAAATAGATAACCAAGCAAGAAGGCCTTAGGGTTCAGACTTGTCTTACAGTAACAAGCCTTCCTTGAAACAAAATGACGTGTTAAGATGATTCTAAGTACAACATCAGTACCCTTTAGCTGGTAGAGTGAGGAAAATTCCTTACGGAAGGCTTGTGGTAGATTGTAGCTCTCGGCAGACAACTTTTATTAAGTGTCATACTTCAAAATCAAATTGCATTAAGAGGAAGACAATGATACAGAAAAGGACTTTGAATGGTCCCATTTTTTTGTTTCTTTGGTCCAAAGCTAATCTATAAAAGCTGCAACCGACATGCTAGAACCCTTCAATTTCATTCAGTCCCTTACATGCTTTAAATCATAGCATGGCGTGTGTATTTGTTGTCTAAAGGACTGACCAAACACATTTACCCAATTTGTCTTTTGGCTAGTCCTCTCTTTTGGAAGACAAAATGTTCGATGTGATATAAATAAAGTGTTCGATATTATTATTGATAACATGTCAATAACAAAATACGCCGACATATTAGTTTATATCTTATTGACAATATCAATACAAAATCAATTTTTATTTTTATAAAAAAAAGAAAAAAAGAACGGACATTGTGAACAAAAAATTTCTGCGCATTTACCTATAGTAAGTTACATTAATCTTTTTGGATGCTTGATACTCTGTCCTTTTTTTTCTTCAAGATATGCCCAACTTTGACAAATTATAGGGTGACCACTTTTCTTTTCTTTTTCTTCTTTTTGGCTTTCACTATCACTTCTCTGGTGCACATATGATCATGTTTATTGCCATGTGCTCACTAGTACTAGTTCTTCTGAGGTTCTAATTATAAAGTCATGGGCCCTGACCGACAGGCCAAGTGTTTTCTTAGCTAAATTTTTCTACGAGTTTGTCTGTGTTTCTCCAAATTCCAAATCAAAGAGAAAACCTAAAATTTAATTAATACAAATGAAAAAGATAACTGCAATGAATTAAGTACTCTACATGTTGTTGAGACTTGGAAGTTATTGCATGGTTTTACTGAATTTTATTAAGATTTTTGAATCTGTAGATAATCTTGTTTAAAGTTCTTTATCAAAACATGTTGGCATCAAAATTCCACTATCATCATATTCATATCACACCCTCAGAAGTCAAACCTGCCTTTCTATTATTTTTCTGTATGATTGATCAGCAGAAGGGTATCTTGAATTTTCAAAACCTGCGTTATGATTTTCGGCAATTTTTTAAATTTTCTGCAGCAGAAGTGCAGCCATACAGGAAACAAGGGATCTTCTTCATGTTCTGCATATTTTAATGTCAACAGGTCATAAATAATTGAAAAGATGACTAAATGGTCCCAATACAGAAAGATTCCATTAATCATATGTGGATATAAAATTGCTATGAACTGGAAGTTTTATTATTGGCATTGTGCTCCCAAATTCCGAATGCATACATTTGATAGAAAAAGAAAACAATAAAGTTCTTCTAATGGAACCACATAACAACCTCCATTAACAGCTTCTATTTTCGTGCAGAGCACCATCTCTTCTTTTATCCCCATATCCCTTTCACTTATCCACCATAAGTTATATACAGATTTGCATAGACAGCCAACCCAAAAACTACATAGAAATGAGATACACAGTAACATCATAAAAACCACCTAAACCTTTTAGCAGGAATGAATGGAAAACACAGACCAGAACGACCAACAAGTATTTTTATATCTGTTTTTTAACAATGCTGTTGTCAAAGAATAAAAATTGGAGGGTGGCTTTTACTTCTAATTAGCCCTTTGATTGCAAGCTTCATGCTTTAATCAAAAGTCTCCCATTTTGTTGTTACCACAACTGACTCAGAATGCTTCTGCGGTTGCTGCTGCGCCGGAATTGTGCGAACAGATTTTTCTAGCTTCGATGGCGCTCGTTGTTTCTGAACTGGCTTTGAGTCCCTTGGCATGTGGCCAATTGGGTTTTCTTGTTGCTGCAATTGGATTTTAGCACCATTGCTGCTAGATTTGGAACTTTGATACTTCAACATATCCAGAATTCCTATGTACTTCTGAACTCTTTTCACCTTCGAGTTTATCAATCAACAATCAGAAAGTTTCCTACATTTAGTATATAATATGATTAATGTGTAAGTAAACTGCATTTAAAAGACACACCAATTCTACAATACCTGCAGTCTTCTCTGCAATTTTAAATCTCCCTCTGCAACAATACCATCCAGTTTAATTAACTTCATCATCAGAAGTTCAGTCAAATTGTCCACATCAGTCTCTGCAACTTTCCCAGCTGTAGAAGCTGTTGCTTCCAAAGCTGTGACCTATTAAAGTAAAAAAGAAATTAATAAAAATCTGCAATTCAATTTCTCCAAGAGACAGCATACCATGCAGTTTGTCAAATTTTTATTTAAAAAATTCAATTCAATTACCTGGCCAGCAAGCTTGTCCACTTCCAAGTTGATCTCTGCTAAGGATTTGGAAGACTTCTCTGCATTTGAATTTCTGAGCAACTCCACACACCTCCTTTCTCTACTCACAATGTCCTCCTCCAACACAATTTTTGATCCATCTTTAACTCTTGCCACATCAAGATATTCTTTGGAGTCTCTCTCTTTGTTTTTGAATATCAGCTTCTGATCCAGATGATGCAATTTAGTCGGTTCTGCCAACATTTTCTTCAACTCCCCTGCAATTCAAAAACCAACTTTCATTAAAACAGGAAAAATAAAAACTCAATTGTTTCTTTTCAATCAAACCAATACAAAAGCTTTAAGGATTGCAACTAGTACCAAAGCTTGCTTGGGGACTTATACGAATTTCGTGGTATGAAGAGCCATACTTCACTCCAACTTTGATTGGGGGGATTGAAACAGAACTGGGATTCATCTCTGCATTGCGCTTTTGCACCAACATTCCCCCTGGCCTGATTTCCAAGTCTTCAACTTTGGGACCTCCCTTGCCATCCACAGAGAACTTAGTTGCTGGAGAAAACATTTTGTTCATCTTTGACTTCATTGGCTCCATCTACACCTCTTCTTGATCTTGTTCTGAGGCTAAGTCTAAGAAAAAGAAAAACAAGTTGAACAAAAAACTTCAAGAGAAGTTGAGAGTCCTCAATGTTCTTCCCTTGAATTAGAGGTAACCCAGTGGAAAAGAAAGCACCTTTGGCCCCTACAAAAGCTAGATGGTGGAATCAAAGAAAACCCAGTAAAGAAATAATTGGAAAGGGATGGTGCATGAATACAACTTGGACCAAGTATTATATTGGTCCAAATTCAATGACAGAAACTATAATTTGAAAGCAAAGAGTTTCAAATAATACTAACAACAGCCATTCACAAAGAGAAGATGACCAGAAGCATGATCAAATCTTGGGGGAGAGAGAGAGAGAGAGAGAGAGAGAGAGAGAGAGAGAGAGAGAGAGAGAGAGAAATGAGATCATTTCAAATCAGTATAGAGTAAACCATGGAAACTAAAGAAAATGGAAAAGAAAAAGGAGAGAGAACTAATGGTCAGCAGAGAAAGAAAGTGAAGTGAGTGAAGAGAATAAATCTGTGTACAAAGAAGGAAATTTAAATAAAAGGAAAATCCAAATCAGATTACGTGAAGAGTAGGACAAAAGAAAAATCTCTGGCTTTTTGAGAATGTAGGTTAAAATTTTATTATGCTAAAAGTGGCAATAACAATAAGCATTTTACATGCAGAAGTAAGTGGGATCCTTTTAACCCCTTTTTGATAATTATTTTTCTTCAAGAATTGTCGTTAAATATGTTCATGTAAACTCGCAATCCAACATCAAACAAAAGGGTCCCGAGGAAATTAATGTAGAAAAGTTCATGCTTCAAGCAGTCTTTGTCACATTAATGGAAGGGCCAACATAGAATTGAAAAGCAGAACATGTCAAGGCCAACTCAGCAGAAGAAAATCCCAGCCAGTTGGCACTTGTTGTCTGGTCTGGTTGCCCAAGTGGTTGGTTCTTCTGAGGGATATTGCTGTCATTTTCTTCAGGGAAATAATTGGTTTTTTTAACTTTTATGAGCAAATTTAATATTCTTCTTTTTGAACAGATTGTTATCTGTCATTCTGCACAGCATATCATATGCCGTCTTTGAAAGCTCATTGGTTAAAACATCATTTTCTAGTTTATCAAATTTGTTATAGCCAATGCCAAGGTTAAAATATTCTAGGCATCATTCGGTGAAAGCACAAGGTTTAAACGTTTGGGTCAAAAACAAGCAAATCAATGGTGTGGATATAGGCCAATGCCTTCCCAGCTTCCATTCTTTTTTTTCTTTTTTCTTTTTTATCAAAGCAGCTTCCATTCAAATCACCAATGTTTTGCACAAGTGTGAAGCAATTCGCTTATATTATATGCATAAAAAGTTCACACATGGTGATAAGCATTGAAAGTGACACGATTGGTTGTTAACTTTCTAAGCCAAATGCAATTGCAAATAACAATCCAAAAGTACCAACTTTATGTTTTTTTTAATCATCCAAAAACTTGCAAGGGGCTTTAACTCAAGTAATCAAGAGCATTTATTCTTGAATTTGAGGTTCTAGGTTTGATTCCCCTCTCTCAATATCGCTTCTATAAATAATAAAAAAATTATCCAAAAACTTATTTTCCCTAAACATATGCTTGACAGCCAGGGAAATGCCAATTTGATTTTGCATGCTTGTTTTTCTGTTAAAATGTAAGGAAATTAAATCCTTGACCAAGCATAATTCTAGCCCATATTTTCCCATTCACAGTCGCAAATTGAGCTAACGGCAAAGTCTTCCATTGTGCATGCTAATGCTAAACTACTAGAATTGCCTTTGGTTTTTTTACTTGGTATTGCAAGCCTTTCTTTTTTTCCTGAAAGTCATTATCTGAACTCAGCAACCCTCTTTTGCTGCTAAATATTCAGCATGACCCCATATTCTTGTTGCTATGCCCTCCCTGTTTCTTCTTTGTAATTTTGTAATAATGCTTTTTCGCTTAATGAGGTTGAACTTCAAAAAAGATGAAATAGATGGTGTACTCGAATAACTCAATGCCATTGAAGTCAGATGTGAATCAGACTCAACATTTTCGCTAGAACAGATGTTACAATGGGAAACAAGGAGAAGTAAACTTGGAAAAGCAGTACACTTTTTATCTCATTCCAAGCACTCCAACGCGTTAAAAATGCTGTTGCGGCTGACAACCTCACTCTTCCTTCCGAGCCTTTGATCTTGCAGGCCTTGGAGGTTTTATTACGTAACTCAGTAGTATCAATGCTATCGGAAGAATGGTTCCGATGAAATGCACACTCCCATATGAGGCAAGTGTTTCACGAAGGCTTAATACCTGTACCGTTCAAGACAGACGCATGAGATACTTTAAAGCATCAGAGGATGGCATGTTTTTGTGTGCATGTGTGCATTTGCAAGAGAGAGAAACTGAGAAAGAGAGAGAGAGAGAACTAACAATGAAACCAACGCAGGAGTAGTTCAGAACCAAGAGAGTGTAAGCAAAGTTTATGAACACCAGTATGTTCTTAACAGCATCCATGTTTTGAGGTACAGCTTGTTGCCATCTGTAAATCACTGTTTGCAGAAGGAAGTTGAAAATAATATAATTTAATTATCTTAACAAAATAATAATTTGACAATAAAGTTGTCAAAAATAATAATAATTTGACAACAAAAGCAGCAAAATCAATACCTCTTGAACCAGCAATCATCAATGCTGACTGAACAAAGAATATGATGTACCCAGGATAGAGTCCCTACATTGTTCAAAGAAGAATGAATATGATACATAAATTTAAATTTAAAACAAGCAAAATTCAAACTAATGCCATAGATAAAGATATGAAACAAAAAAAACTAATCTGACTAATTATTCTAAGGGAAACTTAATGGGTGATAAGCACTAAAGTTTGAAACTGGGCTTGATGACACTGGATGATGAAGCAGAGATTATGTCGCTGGATGGTTGATAAGCATAGGAAATCCCATTTGGCAAGGGATGGGATGGGGCCCCAAAATAATCAGCACCAAGTACATCCCTATTAGGGAACACTACAAAGTATCAGAACCCACACACTACTCATACGAGTAAAACTGAGAAATTATATGATTTTCTTTATGAGAACTGTCAACTGGTTAATTATCTAATTGGAGTTAATTGCTTTTCCTTTTGATTTTTTTAACAAATTTATAAGCGATGGACAGCTATGTTCATTCGATAGAATGAGTGCCCAAAAACCATTTAAGAGAGGCAGAGAACCTATGTATGCATGTGCAGAAGAACTACTTGTTGAAGATTTTGCTTGAAAAAACATACTAAAAATTGATCTTCTTAATATCATACATGCGACATAATCACCTAACAATGATAATATAAATGGGGCACAAAATCAGCAAAAGATATACACACATTGAGGATGATTCTAAGACAATTCATACTCACATGCCAAACCGCACTGACGGTCTGTGTAGTCAGCAACTGGAAGAAACCAGCCTTCTTGCCAGGTTTAACAAGCCTTTCATAAACATCTACAAAACCATAATATATCAGATAATGCATCTATTTTAAATAGTTATCTCTTGCTTCATATGAATAAAATACTGATAATTTCAGATGATATAAGAAAACAAGTGACAGTCTTTAACAGACCTAAAAGTAGTCGACTTTCAGCCATAAATTTCAATAGACACAAAAGTGAAGAAACAGTGGCCAAATTGTCCAGTTTAAGGATCACTCATTTTCTAACTGGTTGAAAGCTATGCGTAGTCCAAACTTTAAATATTTAATACCTGGACTAATTATTCTCATAGTTCTTTTCTGAATTTTTTTTTTTTTTTTGGTAGTGAAAAGTTCTTTTCTGAATTTGCATATAGAAAAAGTTAAAAGAAAAACCCAACTCAATCCAAAATAGGTTTTATAGATTGGAGATTTAAGTTATAAAAAAAAAAAAAATCTCTGTTACCGACAACAAAGCAAAATTTAGGAAGCATGAGAGATGCTCACAATGACGTAGCCAGGTGCTGACTTGTATGTTCCAAACAAGTGGTAACTGAACTGAACTCTTTGCAAACTCAACGCCTAGAATATCAACATTTTTTGCACGATCCCATCGCGGCTTTGGTGGTGAAGATTCTGTCCAGCCAGTGAAACCCAAACCAGAAAGAATGATAGAAGCCTCTGAAATTGACCAGATGAAATAATATTTCCACCTTGCTGAAAATCCTGACATATACTGATAGCCCAACCGTTTCCAGAAACCCCATTCCTGGTATATGGGATCAGTAAATCTTGACAGAGGAAATTGGGGTACCAGATACAAATACAATGCCATACAGAATGCAGCTTGGAGCAGAGCTCGAAACATTGCTCCATATGGTGATGGAGACAGTCCTTCCTCTGAGTGGCTCCAAATCTGAAAATGATATTTAATAACAAGTGAGAAGTGTCAATCTCAGGAAAAACAAAACTAAGAAGAAAGTCACACATCTGGAACACCATAAGCATACCCCCTTTCCTTCAGTCCAGTCAAGATAATCCTTTATCTCATAAACTGGACCAGCAAAGTGGCTACCACAGCAGAGGCAGTAACCGAAGTACTCGATCAATGAGGGTAACTTAATCAAACGGTTTTTCTTCTGAGACTCACGCAGTCCTTCCTCTTTCAGTAACCCATCATTGTAATTTATTGCACATGAGATGACCTTCAGTGTTAAAACCATTAAGGCTCCTAAATATGAGAGGGAAAATTCAAAATTAGCTGACTGGTATAAACAACAAGGGTTATAGCTTCTCCAATATGGCTACACACAAAAAAAGGCCACTATATGCATTTTCAGTTTCAGTCATATTTACAATTCATTAGAAGAAGCCCAATATTTTAGTAACAAAAGAGAAATGGATTTCATCATTTACGAAACACACAACTAATGGTTTTCTTATAGGAGAATGACACTCATCATAACCCAGTAAAGATAAAACATTAGGGAGGAAACACAAGCCGGCTAGAAAGGCTGATATTGTGCTTACCAGTTGCATCAATTCCTCCTTCCTTCCATGCGTCCCCACTCATGTAAACTACATGGCTACACATACAGACACATGTTCACGAATGATCAAGAATTCTGAAATAAGATTTTTCACTACATCTCTAGATACATAATTATAAAGACTATCACATTATAGATAATGTATTATCACTTGAAGACCATTAAGCATTAAAGGAACAATGTTAGCATCAATGACATCAAAAAAATCTCTATGCCCTCCACATGTTGTTAATGGTGCAACTGTGCTTTCTCCCAGAGCATAAGGTGATTGAAATTAGAAAATGCAAAATGCATCACAAAAAGAGTTTAGTGACATTAAAATGAGACAAATAAGCTCTGTAAAACTTAGTACGTTAAACCCTTTAATGACTGCTAAAAAATAATCTAAATTGTCAAGAAATTAAAAGAAAAAAACGAGTTCATTCAAGTGCATGACAGTTACATGCATACAGTATCAAATTCAATCATCAATAAAAAGAAATAAATAATGACACTACACATCATGCCATAAAAATACCAATCAACCAACATGAACTGTTTTTTGTTGCATTCATAACCTCAAAATAACGTTTTATACAATCACAAGCTTTTTTAAGAAAACCAGCGTCACAAAATAACACTACCCACCAAATCTTCTCCTAAATTTCGATTACCCAACTCACAAACAAAGAACCCAGTTCCTCAAATTTAAACATCGAATCAAAGATTAGTTTTTTAAGAAACGTACCAGCCGATGAGGTATCCAAAGCTCAAGATGAAGGTAATTATACCACAATGGCTCCGAGCGAAGACCATGGAAGCATAGCCAAGTAACATTGGGACTAAGAAATGAAGGTTGGAGGAGAAACCGAACGAGAGATAGGAGAGGAGAGCGCCCGAAACGGCGGCGTAAAGGTGCTTGGCGGGTGGGCTCGGGACGAGTCGCCAGAGGAAGCTGACGGGGATGGTGAAGACGAAGCAGAGGAGGAAACGGAGCACCGCGACCGAGACACCGATCGCGGCGGCCATGGATTCCATCTCCAGGCCCATGGCGGGTTCTTGGCTGGTCTCGCCTTGTTTTTGGCTTCTCTGGTAAAATGAATCTGCGAAGAAGAAGAAGAGTTGAACAAGGGAATGAGATGCTCTACTGGTTTTATTTGTATTTTTCTCGAAAATAAAAGAGAAGGAAATTGGAATTTGTGGATTTATTTTGATGAAATGACGTAAACACCCTTGGCGACATCGATATTGCCGGTGGGATTCACTCAGTCTGGATTGGTGGGTGAGATGGAGAGTTAGTTGGTTGGCTGTTGGAAGGTGTAAATACAATAATACCCTTGGACCTTGTCCTTTATTCCATAACTTCTTGAAGTCATCGAAAGTTACTAATGCTCTTATTGGTCTCTAAACATTTCTTCTTTAACAGCCCCCTTGTTAGGTTCTTTTGTTCGTTCTTTTGTTTGATCAATAGCCCTTGCTTGTTTTTGTTTATTGAACAAGGAAGACAAGTACACTACGACCCCCTTGGAGTCGTTACACCAATCGCATCAACTAAATTACAAACCACATATTCTGACTATTCCTAACTTGCCCAATATTAGCAAAATTCATATACCGCTTTATTCGTTTCTCTGAAACATGTCGAAAGTAAATATCTTGAATGATTGGAGCTATATTCCATAGACATTGACTCTTTTTACATAAGGTCTATATAAGAATTTGAGAATCTCCTTCAATGACTATCTTCTTCAACTTAAACTACCGAGCACAATACACCGCATGACGAAGAGCTAGAGCCTCAGCGTGTAAGACAGAACAATAGCCCTTGCTTGTTAAGGTTGAACAAAAATGATAGGCGTAAGGGGATGTTGTCCTAACACATCATTTTACTCCATATTCTTTAAATTCAATCAATGTCATTCATATCCTCTTATCTCATACATTAATGTAATCTTTGACATCAATTTCAGCATAAAAAATCGAAGGGAATATCATCAAAGAGGAATGCTAGCAACCTTCTCTCTAACCTTCTCTTTTTGACCTTCTCCCTTCTCTTTATGACAAGTGTCATTTTCCTTACACTTAAAACAATGTCATTAATGCATCACACAATTTAGTTTTTGTTTTCCAAGTTTACCCTTTTAAAATGTATTGGCTTTTATATTTCCTTCAATTTATTCAAATTTTGTTATAGCTTCTTTAGCACATTGTTAAAAAATAAATAAATAAAAAAAATAAGAAAACCGTCATATTTTTAAAAAATAAAAATAAACTTTTTTTTCATGACATTGTTATCATATTTATTTTGTTTTTAACAAAACACGCGTTCTCTTTGGAAAAATTAAAATTAAAAAAAAAACTTCAGTTTGTATTTTCTTATTTAATTTTTAACAAGGTGTTAAGAAAGTTATTTAAAAAAAAAGCTTGTTATTTAAAAAAAAATTAATACATTTAATAAGGGTAAACTTGGAAAACAAAAACTAGTTTGTGTGATGCATTAATGACATTGTTTCTAGTGTAAGGAAAGTGACACTTGTCATGAAAAGAAGGGATAAGGTCCAAAAGAGAAGGTTAGAGAGAAGGTTGCTAGCACTCCCCATCATCAAAATACACTCACTCACACATGAGTTGATGGAGGTGTTGAAGAGGTCACATAAGTGGCTAGGATGTCTAGGTAGGGTTTCAGTAACGACGTGGGCGGATTAGGGTTGGGGGGTGGGAAGGAAGGTCAAGGGAATGTGAGTGGTGGTTGGGGAGCGTTGAGATATACATTACGTTACTAAACTAGGTGCACAATAACTTCTTAACAAAACAGTGATCACTAACCATATGAATCAAACAAATAGCGATAGCCAAAATGAATCAATGGGAAACTATTTAATATGTAACATTGTGCATAATTTAAAGAAGTATTTAATATTTGTACATCTATTTATTTCTTTATATGTAAAGTAAATTATCTTAATGGTTAAATTTTCAAATAATCCAATTTGTCTTCATTTAATAAAAGAATTTTGATTCACAAATTCTTCATTTTAAAAGAATAAGAGTGTATTACAATATAAATAATTTAAAAGCAAGAAGAATTAAAAATTTGATCTCCAATCTTTTGTTAAGATGAAAAGTCTATTAAGATGTGTGTGAGCACGATTCAAGAGACTAGTTTTAATAGCTATATCAGTTTTTTTTTTATAAAAAAAATGGAAGAAAGAAGATATTTCTTATTGAATGAAGCGATAATATGTTAAATTCAGACACACTACACAAATGTTAGGACTCGAATCCCAAATCTTTACTGAGGGAGCAATTTCTCCAAACCACTACACTAGTTTTAATAGCTATACCAGTTCACATATTAAAAATATCTGTAGGATGACTAAAAATGTCTATAGGGGGTGAATAGGCTAATTAAATATTATAATCAATAAACCAAAATTAAACTTCGGTAGCAGGATTGATATGACTTATCAATCCTGGAACGTGCTCAACATAAAATAAAGGAACACGTAGAGAATTATTTTACGTGGTAAAACCTCACCTCTAGGGAAAATCCACGGGACTCCTCAGTCAAACACAAATCCACTATAGAACGATGATTATAAGAAGTACTCACACACTTATCCTAGACTCATTCTAGATAATGTTTACCGACTTCTTCATAACTCAACTTATGTTACGGGATGATCTTCGACACTCCTTATGTTGAACGCAATACTGGTCATGATTGCTTTAAGATCGCCGGAGGAAAACCGCCACCACGGTTTTAGTGCCCTTAACTGTATGAGTCACCGAACAATGCAAATAAATGCAATATGAATGAATAAAGTGTTTGATAAATCACCAAGTAAACATGGAACACTTGATGATTTATCCCAAATAAATGCACAACAACTTTTCCTAGAATTCTATATGTTCAACATAAATATCAAAAGCCGTTTTAGAAAAGGAGATGGACGTCTTAGCTTTATACAACTATGTTGTTATTTTACAAGGGATAATTCATAAAACTAAGGTATCACAAACGTGCCTAATCAGATTTGATTGAATTAAAATTGCTATTCTATTTCGTCATCTTTTGTACTAAAAAAGATGATTTTCCAATCAGCAATTATTATCCAATAAAACAATGTAAAACAACATGTAAACAATGAAGCCAAATAAGATATTCATTGAAACATACTTTCCAAGTCCAAGACGATGAAAACATAATTTTTTTTAACTTAAATAAGATATTCATTGAAACATACTTTCCAAGTCCAAGACGATGAAAACATAATTTTTTTAACTTAAATCAAAATAGAGTCCAATTAGGAAAGTATCTCAAGCAATAAAATCTAATCCTATTAAAAATATGATTAACATAAAAATACTTAAGTGAAAAAATTCCAACTAGGAATCCTATAATGAATGCATGATCATGTCATGATTTACCTGAATTCAAGTTTCTCATATCGGTCTAGTCATGCCTCGGAAGTATGGGGTTGAATGAGTTGTGCCAAAACGTCCAGTAACAATTCTTCACACACTAACTTTCAACCTATGCTAGAGTCTAGGAAATGACAATACAATTTTCATACTAACAATCTCCCCCTTTGGCATTTCCTAGACAAAACATGTAATAACCCAAAACAAAATATCTAAAAATTAGGATTAATTTATTCTAGCAAAAAGACGATTTTGCCCTCGCATTATTTAATAGGGAAAAGTTGACTTTTTGATCGAGAAAGAATTTGGCAATTCCGCTTACGCCGTTGCGCAGAGCACGGCGAAACGAGTCCGTAGACACGGAGTAGACTCGAATCGGAGTTGTAACGAAGAAAATAGGGTCAAAATACCGCGAAGGGCAAAACGGTAATTTGGACAAAAGTCAGATTTTTATCTCTTTCTCCTTTCTCTCTCCTCATTTCTCTCTCCTCCTCCCGCGCGCCAGCCGAGCGTCCGTCCTCTCTTCCCGTCGCCACACCGGCCACCACAGGCCACGCCGATCTCGGGCACCGGTACCAATAGCTCAGCCACACCCTCGCTGTCCTTCCCCGACCCGTCGCCGCCCCTGCACCAGCCGGAGTTCGCCAAAAACTGGAGATTTCCTCCGGTTTTCAGTCGAAACTTCATTTCCTTCGTTCTCCTTCGTTTCTCAACCAAATCGTTCGAATGAGGTATGGTTTCTCAGCTATTTTTTCATGCTCTAACTGATGGTTGGCTGGGTTTTGATCGATTTTACCTCTAGATCACTCGATTTTCAATTTGAAAATCGGTCGAACTTTGGCCGCCGTGATCGGCCATTTTCGGCCACTTTTTGGGGTATGTCCAAGAACCAAAGTGACTCCAAATGGGGTGTTTTACCTAGGATAGAAGTTTGGAGTCTTGGTTTTGAGTTTTTCCGACAAGCCGGTATCGCTTTGGACACCCAAATTGCCCGTGCGTGTGGCGGCCCGTGGGTGCGGGTAGTGAAGTGACTCTGTGTGGATTCGATGGATTGCGAATCAGAGTCCCGGATACTCCGAAATCTCGAACCCTGGGTCTAGGGTTTGGATTTTGAGCGATAATGCGATTTTGACTAATTCGACCGTCCGTTTCAGACCAAACTCGCAGGATATGGGTCTTTCTCTGTGAGGAACCTCTAGAGAACCCCAGATTGGCCATCGGAGATCGTGGACCCCACGGGGTTCTAGATTGGCCGGTCTGACAGTTTATCGCTTGGAACAGCTTCAGGTCTTTCAAGGCCGGTCTAATTATCTGAAAGGTTAAGTGGGCATGGGATTGACTTTAAAATGAGTGTGCGCATTTCTAGGAGCCAGGGGCAGGGTGTTTAATTTAATTCTTTTATTGAGCAGTTTTATTAATTTAATCTTTATGGGTAATCAGGCACCAGAGGCCCGGCAGAACCACAGGAGGGACCTTCAAGGGGTCCAGCTAGCTCGGACCAGCAGTGAGTGGACTTTCTTTCATAAATGATTTTATATAAATGAGTTATATAAATGATTTATATATATGATTATATAAATGATTTATATAAATGAGTTTACATAAATGATTTTATATTGATTTTATATAATTAAGTTTTATAAATGAGGTTATATGAGCAAATTTCATTATTTAATTTTGAAGAAGTTTTATCGAATGCTTTCCGAGCATGATTAGTACAGTAACATTTCTCTAATTTTATGCTGCTTAGTTACATAAACTAAAAGTTATAGAAACAGAGTTTGAGGTTCGAATCAGATGAGATAGCAGCAGAATTGAGATTACAGTTATTAATCAGATTTTTCCAAAATTATTTATTTTTGAAGACCACCATGTACCCGCTTTTTATATGATGATTACCCTCAGATGGACCGATGTCTACGGACATCCAGTCTGTTAACAGTTCTGTCAGTGCACTTGACATTGCCTCACGAGTTTCGGGGACGCTCGGACCGTGAGTGCCAGGATTTGTGGCTCGGCAGACTTGGTGTCCCGAGACCTGCCAGGATTGCGGCTCGGCTGACTCTGTGTCCCCGAGACCTGCCAGGATTGCGGATCAGGCTGACTACGGTCTCCTGTATCTTGCCAGAGCGGCTCGAGTCGACTTGATGTCATCGAGACCTGCCGGCGGATCAGGCTGACCATAGTCCCCTGAATCCTGCCAGTTTGCGGCTCGGATAGACTTTGTGTCGCCGAGACCTGCCAGGGGATTTGACAGATTTTACAGGGGTACAATCAGGTGGTAGTTAAAGGAATTTGAGTTCTTTTATACAGCTATTGCTTTCAGTCATTTTATATCAATTTCCTCAATGTTCGTGCATGTTTTATATCTCCATATAATTGTTCAGTTTTACGAATTTATATACATACATTTATATATAGTTAGATGAATACCTTATATTAAACACAGTTGAAATTTAGCCTTACTTATCCAGTTATTTCTACCATGGGGGTTATTATGATTATAAACTATTTTCAAGAACATTATTTTTGTCAACTCACATTTTCAACTTGTTTTTCGCCCCCAGGCTGTAGAAGTGCACAGGCATCCACCACCGGGCCACTCCTAGCTTCCGCACCACCAAGAGGCGTAGGATTTTATTGTAAAAGTTCTTGAAATCTTGTAAATTAGTAGAAAATGCTATGATATCTAGTTTTAGTGGGAAACTTGATCTGGTGAATGCTTGGTTATTTTATTCTGGCAGTTGGTGGAAAATTATTTGCTTACTTAACAGGTGGAAGATTTTGGGTTTAGACAAAATACAGGGGAGACTCTGCCGAATTTTCGGCAGGAGTCTAAGGGAAGTTTTAATGGTAATTGTAACAGGAAGGGTAAAAAGGTTATTTGTGCCCGATATTCGCCAGGTGTCGGACACGCACAGGACTTGGCTCGAATTCCAAAGTGGAATTGGGATCAGGTCCTGTCAAAACACTTATTACAACTCAAACGAAATTGCATGGGATTAAACAAATGAAATCCTACTCTAAATTAGAAGCTCTGAATCCTGCACATTATGAAACAACAAAACCAATTAAGCATGTGGGAGAAGAATTGTAATTCAAAGAAAAAATACAACATCACTCCTCCTTAATTCTACAACACAGCCTCTCCCCCTTTGTATCATAATTTCACACAATCATCTCCCCCCTTTTTGTCAGGAAATCCAAAGGGCAAGAAAAGAACATGAGGAAGCACATATAATAGCAAAAATAAGAGGAGAAAAAAAATCAGATTGCAATCCCAATATAGAAAGGTATAGAGATGAACCAATGAAGCACTTAAGGGGCATACGCATTTCAATGATTTGAAAAGAGGAATAGTCTTGTGAATTTGGACAGGTCTGTGAGTGATAGAATTGAGAATGATACTACAATCCTAAGAAATGGTTTATGAGACTTCCTTGTCTTTCAAAGCCTAGCTGCACACTTGTGTAATGGAACAAGGAAAAAAGAAGCATAAAACGATACCATATACGGAATTTTTTATTTTTATTTTTATTTTTTTTGGTGTGTGTGAAAAAAAAAGGAAATAGAACTGGTAAGTTGAGGAAAAAAAAACAGCAAACAAGAGAACAAAGGAAGAAAAGAAAAGAAAAAAAAACAATCAATACATAAAGTAAACTGTAGAAGCAGACCCAAACCCTCTCTTGAAGATATAATTAATTTCCGGTCATAAACATGTCAAGCATGTGAGCAAGAAGAGACAGTAGCAACAGACCCATCGCTGTCTGAAACGCATAAGAAGCAAAGCATGGCAGGGATAAAAGCAAAACACCACACAAGACGCACAAACTCGCAGATAAAAGAGGAGGCATACCACATGCATGGTGTAAAATAAACGTCACCAAATGAGTCTACCATCAAGAAGCAAAGGTGTGAAGTGAACTCTTTTCAATTAAGCACAAAAAATATGTCCACCTAAGACTGATCCCACCAAAGATGGCACATACACTGAGTGCATAGTAAGTATGAGAAGATCAATTTATTTGAGACTTGAAGAGTATATATATATAATTTTACGAATTTGGTGGCTCACTTTATTTAGCTTTCGACATGATCCATGTAACGGATGGTCAATCAGTGTGCTCACGTCAGATGACTGGAAGCAACTAGGTGATGAAGCACCCCTGGGGAAATACTGATCCGAATCATGAAGGCTCCAAAGATAAGCAAGAATAGCAAACCACCACAACCTATTGACTCGAACCTCAACGTTGATTAGACAAGAGGCCCGGTTACTGAGCAATGAGAAGTCACCACCTTTTTTTTAATATTTATTTTTAATATTTATTTAAATAGATCAAGAACTTACGCACAGTAGTGTTATGGCAATCCAAAGAGAGACAAGTGCATGAGAAGAGATATTCAAGGGACTTCAAGGAAAAGAGTGTGGTGTGCAAATAAAAATAAATAGATGGATAGATCATTTAATGAAGTTTATAAGGCACCAATACAATGGAAACCTTTATGGGAAGCTGTGAGCGTGTGTTCTCAATGGAGTGCAGTACCAGAGCCCAATCTAAGATCAACAAATACGTTCAGCCAACTACAGGATTGATACGACCTAACAATCCTTACACAAGCTGGACAGATTCATAAACACATAAAGTAATTTAAATATCATACAACACAGAATAGGCTTTGGCATGCAGTAAACTCCGAATTAATCTAGAGCACAGATACCTAATGACTGTCTGAGGGTTTCAAACTGTATATTGTCTAGAGGTTTGGTAACAAGACATTTAAGATCCAAATTTTCTAGAGCAATGGGTTCATGCACAACATTAGTGGAGACAAACATACAATTATGATATTCCTTTTTCCTCCAAACTAACTTTGTCTTAGTTGAAGGCAAACAATGAAAAGAAGATAGTTTGGATAAGCGGTTTACATCTTTCATAAGATTTAAAATCTTATGCTTGATACTTACTTTTCCACCCATCACATGAGAATTTGAATGAAGCTTATTACAGCTTGGTCTTATGTGCCCACGAGTTCCACAAAAGTGGTAAATTGGAATGAATTTCTTGACTTCATGAGCTGTAGAAGGTTCAATAAGTGAAGTGGATTTGACAAACTTTGTTTTAGACACAGCAGATTACTTGGTTCAAATTCTAAGCCTCGTTTGTCACCATCTTTTCTTCCCATGCTAATCATCTTGTCAATTTTTTATGCACCAATGGCTAAAGAAACAATCATTTCCTTCGAATTTTTAAGTTCAATTTCAAGGGCATTGTTGTCAAAAGTTAGAAAAGCAATTAACTTATTTTGATCAGTCAATTTTTTCTACAAAAACATCAATTTTTCGTTCATACCTGCACTTACCTTTTCGGAATCTGCATCAGGGGATTGAAACTCGCCTGCAATCCTGCAATTTTCCAGCTTCAGCACATCAACTTCTTTGACGAGCTCACTATTTTGTTTACTGAGCTTCTGAGTGTTATAAAAAATAATAGTTTTCCTCTTTCCGTAAAGCCAAATACAAAACATTTATATTATAAATAATATATAAACAAATTGGAAAGCTTTGAAGGTATAATAAAATTGAAGAAAACAAAATAATAGGTAAGTAAAAGGAAAATAAATAGTAAGTAAGAAGGTGAGTTTGGTACGGTGAAGCACGTCAAAGATGCTGTCCTAAAGCCTTTGTAGCCTCCCTACGTGCAGGTACTGACGGTCTACAAGACTCCAAGATACGACCCCTTATACAAAAACTCAAGATCCGCTATGAGCACATTCACAGACAGATATAGGTATCCAAGTCACATAACCATTGCCCAAAATAATAATAATATAAAGTAGAGAATATATGTAAAAGTAGACAAGGAGAGAATTAGAATGTGTATGTGATATTCTGATAATGTATTGTNTGTTATTGTGTGTTATTGTGTGTATATCAAATGTGAAGGAGGAGTGGCCTTTTATAGGCATCCAAAAACATGTAACCTTCACCAACCATAAAAGTTCACCAACCAAAAAATTAAGGCATTCACCAACCAGAAATAAAACCTAAATATTAAATATTTATAACCCCCACAATAAATAAAATAAAACAGCCAAAGTAATTAAATAAATAAAACGGTTAAATTTTTAAAACCTTTTAAAATTCCAACACTGAGAAGCAGCCAACAAATCATCATATTTGTTCATGATAAACTCAATATTTATACCTTTATAGTCATCATCATCATGTGATTCATCCAAGCTAACTGTGGTTATGAGTGCAATCGTCTTTTCATCATTCTCGCATTCTGATTCACTATCACTCCAAGTGGTATGCATTGCCGTATTCTTACCATCCTTTTGTTTCTTTAAGGTGTTGGCACATTCNGAAGATATGTGTCCATAGCCTTCACATTCGAAACATTGGACCTTTTCTCTTGGATTCTTTCGTTCATTTGACCTGCGAAATTTAGACCCAC
>NC_047654.1:9107420-9107535 GCF_902201215.1 Prunus dulcis
ATCCTGATTCTTGAGAAAGTTCATGAATCGTCTTGTGAGAATNGTTAATTCCTCATCACTGCAATCTTCATTTGAATGCCCATCATCTTCNTCATTCACAACCTTGAAAGCAACA
>NC_047654.1:9107903-9107988 GCF_902201215.1 Prunus dulcis
AGATATATATTCAAATTGATNNGAAGAGACAGCAGTAAATAAAGCATTTAACCCATTTTGATTATTAGTGCTGTGTGTGACTTCT
>NC_047654.1:9108044-9108658 GCF_902201215.1 Prunus dulcis
GATCTTCTTTGTGGGTTTAGGAAATCCATGAACCACTGTACTCCATACACGTTCATCTAAGGACCAAAGAAACGACTTCATTTTGGCCTTCCAAGTGCCATAGTTGTTGCCATCGAAGTATGGTGGATGTGCAACAGAACCCATAACATGATCCATCTTACGGTGTGTTAGATCTTGCTGAGTATGTCCAGCAACTAGGCTCTGATACCAATTGAAAATACATGTAGGATGACTAAAAATGCCAAGAAGGGGTGAATAGGTCAATTAAATATTATAATCAATAAACAAAAATTAAACTTTGGTAGCAGGATTGATATGGCTTATCAATCCTGGAACGTGCTGAGCATAAAAATAAAGGAACACACAGAGAATTATTTTAAGTGGTAAAACCCCACCTCTAGGGAAAATCCACTGGACTCATCAGTCCAACACAAATCCAGTATAGAACAATGATTACAAGAAGTACTCACACACTTATCCTAGACTCATTCTAGATAATGTTTNCCGACTTCTTCATAACTCAACTTGTCATAGGANGATCTTCGACACTCCTTATGTTGAACGCAATACTGGTCACGATTGCTTNAAGCTCGCTGGAGGAAAACCGCCACCAC
>NC_047654.1:9108675-9108788 GCF_902201215.1 Prunus dulcis
CTGTATGAGTCGCCGAACAATGCAAATGAATGCAATATGAATGAATAAAGTGTTTGTTAAATCACCAAGTAAACATGGAACACTTGATGATTTATCCCAAATAAATGCACAAC
>NC_047654.1:9108806-9311152 GCF_902201215.1 Prunus dulcis
ATATGCTCAACATAAATATCAAAAGCCGTTTTAGAAAAGGAGATGCACGCCTTGGCTTTAAACAACTNTGTTGTTATCTTACAAGAGATAATTCATAAAACCAAGGTATCACAAACGTGCCTAATCAGATTTGATTGAATCAAAATCCTATTCTATTTCATCATCTTTTGTATTAAAAAAAAAAAAAAAAAGATTTTACAATCAGCAATTGTTATCCAATAAAACAATGTAAAACAACATGTAAACAACGAAGCCAAATAGGATATTCATTGAAACATACTTTCCAAGTCCAAGATGATGAAAACATAATATTTTAACTTAAATCAAAATAGAGTCCAATTAGGAAAGTATCTCAAGCAATAAAATCTAATCCTATTAAAAATATGATTAACATAAAATACTTGAGTGAAAAAACTCCAACTAGGAATCCTATAATGAATGCATGATCATGTCATGATTTACCTGAATTCAAGTTTCTCATATCGGTCAAGTCATGCCTCGGAAGTATGAGGTTGAATGAGTTGTGCCAAAACATCCAGTAACAATTCTTCACACACTAACTTTCAACCTATGCTAAAGTCTAGGAAATGACAATACAATTTTCATACTAACACATATACAAAGTACAATGCTAAACAACTGACCATCATAATCTGAAGAAACGAATGTGATTCCCATGACAGCCGAAATGGTTAGATCCGAGAACCCAAAAGATGTCTACTAGAGTGGACCCGACAATCGAACACCCAACCCAATAGGCCCATGCTGGCCCTTTCTTCTGCTTTGCTAACTATAAATTGTTTTCATTTTCGAACCCAACAATCCACACTACAAAACAGTGAAGAAACCTGACAGCGGCAATGGCGAGATCAAGAAAAACCAAGCGCGAACTACCCAAAACTTCATCTTCTTCCCAAATCGTAAGTAACCCATAAGCATGATTTGTGAAACTGGTTTTGTTGTGCGAATCAAGCCTCCTTTGATATTAAGCATGATTTATGGAAGCAATGCTATGAATGTTTAATAGGCCAACTATGTTTCCACTCTCTAATTTATTTAATTCTTCAGCAATATATGATGATAAAGCTAGCAGCATTAGAGCATATATTTTAGTCTGCAATCTATGTTTTTCCTTTTCTTGTTTGTTTGTTTGCCTTTACAAAACAATATATTTTTAAAACCATGAGCAGATTACTGATTGGAGGTATCTTTCTTTGCCTGTGTGATGTTTTGTATACTCTTAGAAGTTTGCCTGAAAAGTTGGTATATCAATTCACCATACTTCATACTTAAATGTACTGAAAGATTCTTTATAGTTTTCCCATCTTTAAGGGCTTAATATTCTCATTTGGTGTATAAGGCAGTTGATTTAATGATTAATCATCATATTTTGGTCAGGATTCTTTCTTCTAATGTTCAGCTGGTACTTAACCCAATTTTGAATTTTATGTGTACGTTGAAAGATTTGTTTTAAGGCTCTCTCTCCACATGTATTGTGTATGTGATACAAAATTTTACCCTTTTTCTTTCAGTCCTGAATTTTATTTTATAATTTTTTATTATTGAGTATCTCATTTGCCAATCCAAAAGTGTTGTTTGTCAACTGCTTTGGTAAACTATTATGTAAAATTCGTAGGACCGAATATATGTTTATTGATTTTCTTTGAAAGCATCTTCGCTGAATAAACAACATCTATACACTACAGGCTTATGAAGATATCTTGATTTTATATTTGGGAATAAGTATTCTGCCAAAAGAAAGGTAATTTCTTATACTAGTTATGGACATATGCCTTTAGCTTCTTCCGTCTTTCTCTTTATTCTTTTTTTTTTTCCTGAGTTCTCTTTCGTGACAAAAACTACAAAAACAATTAAAATATCCAACGATCCAATTGTTATTTAAGAATTAAAGAAGCTTATATCTTGAATTGTTAGTGTTTTCATTTTTGAAAGATATGTAACACTATATCTCTCATATATGGCTGTACTATATATGCCTTTCTTTGTGAAAAAATTTAGTTTACTTACAGATCAAGTTTATTTATTGTTGTTATGCATTTTCAAGATAAACAACTAATATTGAAGTGTAAGCCAACAAAGCATGTTGATGCTGCAGTTTGGTTGAACACAAGAGAGAAGTAACAAAACAAGAGAAACAACCATTTTTCCCTAGAAATGTAAAACCCTCCCTCCCCCTCCTTATTGAACTACTAAGATTCTGTCACATAGCGCCTAATTATATAAAGAACTCATTGCATGCTTATGTACCTAGAAAGAGAATGGAAGGGATCATAATCATTCCAAGTCATTCCTAATTTTTCAAATTACAAAATAATCTTTTTGGAGCCAAGCAGTTATTCTTATATGTATATGTTTTTGTTTTTTTTTTTTTTTTTTTTTTTTCACATTTTGTAGTCTTGTTACTATTGTAGGATGAATTCTAATTCGACCACGAGAAAACGAGGAAGGAGTCTCAATAAACGATTTTAGACAACCAAGGAGGATTCTACATTAGTCGAATCATTGCAAGAATTATATCATGACACCAGGTGGCGAGATGATAATGGTTTCAAAATGGTTACTTAGGCGATATAGAGGCTTTCCTGGAAGTTAAACTGTCGGGTTGTGGAATACATGTGTCTCCTCACATTGAATCAC
This sequence comes from Prunus dulcis, assembly GCF_902201215.1. Taxonomy (NCBI): domain Eukaryota; kingdom Viridiplantae; phylum Streptophyta; class Magnoliopsida; order Rosales; family Rosaceae; genus Prunus; species Prunus dulcis. Next base: position 9,111,465 of record NC_047654.1, read on the forward strand.
GAGTTAAGACGTTGAAGAAAAAGTATTCTACCTTATGTGAGATGTTAGTTTCAAAATGGTTTTGGTTGGGATGACGAACAAATGATGCTAGTTTGTGATAGAAGAGTATATGATGAATGGGTGAAGGTAAATTTGCACAGATCATACTCGTTATTTCTTTTATTTTTCCCTGAATTATTTATTATATGTTCTATGATATGTTTTTATTGTAGAAAAGAAAGGAGGCAAGTGGATTGTATGGGAGGTCATTTCCATTCTACTATATATTTGGTGAGATATATGGAAAGGGTCATCCCATTGGTGCAAATGTTGGCAATGCTGATGATGATGAAGAGGAAATTAGACGAGATGATGCAAACATTGATCAAACTCTATGTGAAGACAACAATTTTGATGAAAATGTGAATATGAATGTTGATAAGAATATGGAATCAGAGTTTGATGTATCATTTAGTACCCAACAACGAAGACCCACAAAGTTCCCAAAGTGTTTCAGGTCATGAACGCAGGATGAAAGCAAAGTAATGGAGGAGGTAAGGAAGGGTTTCGGGAGTATGGCAGCTTTCATAGAAACAATGTCATCTAAGATTGATGTTCTGATTAAAATTCTTTCACCTGATAAGAAAATGGGTGAATTGCAAGCTAAACTTGACGGTGAGTTGAGCAAAATTGAAGGCCTTACTGGGTTGCAAGTCTTCCAAGCCACAAATATTTTGGCCACCAATCATGACCTGCTGAGAGTGTTTTTCATTATATTTGATGAAAGGAAAAAGATATATGTTACAAATCTGCTAGAGTATGGCTTATGATTGAAAATCATGTTCTCATTTTATTAAAAAAATGATTCTAGCCAAATGTAAATAATTTTTTGCTATGAACTATATGATCATAACTTTACTATGGTTAATTATTAATGGAGATTATGATTCTTATTTTTGTCATAAATCATGCTTGTTAAGCATAATTTATACTAAAACCTTGTTGAGTTTATATTATTTTGATGCATGTATTTATGTCATCCAAAATTTGAAAATAAAGTGTTTTTGAGTACAAGTGATAGTCTAAATTAAATTAGAGGGGAGGATGATTTCTCACACACACACAACTATGATGCCATGGGGGTTCGAATATGAGACCGTCTGCAAGTCAAGGCTCTTTTCTACTGAGCTAGACCCCTTTGGCGAAAACAAAAGTGCTTAAATGCCCAAGTACACCCAGAAATGGCAAAAATGCTATACTTCATGAAATTTGGAAAAGATTTGCAGACGAAACAGTTAAAGGTTGTTTGCTTTTGGCATGTATCATTGGAGTTCTCTGCTTTTGTTATTTCCCGATAGCTGTATTTTCCATTTTGTGGAAAAGAAGGATAGCATTGTTATCTTTTGCTACGAAATGAATAAACATTGACTAGATCGTCTTTCGGTAGGGTTGGTATCACAATGTCAGTGACTGGGTGCTCCTTTTTATTTTTTTGGTTTTCAAATTTGGTGCTCTTTCCCATTTATTTATTTATTTATTTTTACTTTTTTGGTTTTAATCTTAAATCCTATGTAGAGGCTTTTTTGTTCTAAAGCTCTTGGTTCAAAGTATAATGGTAGCTCATGTATTTGATAATGATTATTTAGTTTTGTCATTGGTTGTATTTTAATTTAACAAATGCTCATTACCTTTGTTTTCTTAACATGGTATGTGAGAAAATCAATGCTAAGCACTAATCCTCTTGCAAAGGTGGGTTAGTTGTGTGTCAATTGTCATCCAAGTTCGATTCTCCCATCGTAATTTAGTGTAGTTTAGAGTATTGCTTAGAAAAACAAAACGTCATATTTTTAAATAAAGATTCTTGTCACCGTCCAATCGTGACTTAAAAGATGACAAGAAAAAAATATTATAAAGTGAATCCCTTAATGCTTAAGATAATTTGCAAAGTTCACCAAAGATGATTAGGTTAACATCATCATGGTTGTATATTTTTTTTGGGTGGAAAAAGTCACTTTTGTCCCTATAGTTTGCCACTTTTACCACTTTGGTACATGTCGTTTTAATTTTGTCAATTTTGTCTTTGAAAAAGGACAATTGTGATTTTTTATCAAATTTTTTTAACGCCCGTCATGTTTTGGTCACGTTCCCCTCACGTGAATGGGCAATTTCGTCAAATCGTGCCCACCTAAAAGCTGCCCTCTCTCCTTTCATCTTCATATGCAACTTTAGGATTATGGGTTAGGGTTCTTCGAAAAATTTTAGTCCTGAGTTCTTCGAAAATGTCAAACTCTTCTACTAGCCAAGCTCCAAGATGCCTATTTTGCAATGGTGAAATGAGAATAACAACTTCAATGACTGATAGGCGTTGTGGAAGACGATTTTGGAAGTGCAATACATCATATGTAATGTCAAAAGTTTTTTTTTCTGTGATTTTTTGTGGTATAAGGGGTATATGTGTTTCAATGTGTTGTTTTTGCATGTTTGAACAGGGAACACTTTACTGCGCTGGATTTCTATGGGATGATAAGATCAACAATCGGCATTTTATGAAAGAGAATGAACCAATTAGAGGAGTTAAAGAAGATGAAGTGAAAAAGCCCAAAAGATTGCAAGGGCTAATGTCAATTTTGAAAATGGTATTAGGGATCTGTTGCTTGTCATTTGTGAATTTTCACTTCTAATTTCTGTTATGTTGATTATGAATGTGGTAATGAATTGATTTAAAACAGAACTACATGTTGTACTGAATATGGAATTTGGGTCAATTTCAGTTTTAGGCATTGCTTGTTAAAACTATGTATTTCATTTTGGTTTTGGAAAGTGCAATGGATGTGTAAGATTAAAGGATTTTGTGCAATGACATGAGATTAGTTGTATGCATTGACAGATGTAGATAATAAACAACTTCATGACCAAATTGTGATTCAAATTAAATCATCATTATGTGAGTAAAATCTAACTTGATAACATATCCAATCTGATTCCAAGCAATATTCAAAAGTTGTTACATTCACGAATTGAAAACAAAATATTCAAAACCAACTTCAGTCTCTTAATTCAAAACTTCATAACAAAATATTCATCTCCAACTTCATTGTCTTCATTCACAACTTAACAAAATATTCATCTCCAAATTCATACTATCTTCAGTCACAGTTTCTACACAAAATTTTCATCTCTAAATTCATATTGTCTTCATTCACAACTTCATTCCAAGCCAACTTCAGTGTTTGCATTTACAACAAAATAGAGTATGTATCAACCATTCACTTTTTGGAGTAGCTTGTCCTTGGTGGATTCACATTTGAACTTTTCTTTATTTGCATGGGAATAAACTTGGGGAATCACCAATTACTAACAACTTCATTTTTCAAGGAATAAACTTGTAAAATTAATTATGAAAAAAAACTTACAGGGAGCTTTCTTCTTTTTGCATTAGCAGGTGCAACCACTTGCTTTGATTGCACGTTAACAGCTACATTGATTGCAGAAAATGCCACAACAGTTGAACCAAATTGTACATCAACAGCTACATTTATTGGAAAAACAGATTGCACATTTGTAGAAGTATTATGTCTCTTTTTTTTTTCAAAGAGGAGGGAAGACCTAATCTTTTATCAATGTCAGGACCAGGTGGAAGGTCTTGTGGTTGATTGGAGCAATTCCTCTTATTGTGACATTTTTTCTAACATTTGATGCAAGTCACAGTCCCAAACCTCTTGAGCTTGGTACCATTTGTATCAACTCCCTTCTCTATTTCAAGATCTTTTTTTCTGCTCCTCTTTGGTCTCTCCGATTGTTTTCTAACAATTGGAGTAATAGTGGTATTTGAGTTGACTTATGCCACATGTTAAAACTTTTCACAAGATGGATGATTGGCTCATAAGTTTTTAAGTAAGTGTCCTTATGATAACATTCAGCCACATAATCTTCAGGTTTAGCCCTATAAAGATATATGACAACAACAATGTGGATGCAAGGGATGCCATTAAGATCTCATCTCTTACAACTAAATGTCCTAGAAGCTATATTTATCACAAGTTGATCATGTAAATACTCCCCCACTTGAAATTCATAGGGTCCAGCTTGAATTGGCATACAATTCCTAGACGAATGTATCTTGATCTGTTCCAACTTATTTTGAATTTTAGGGCAAATGACCTTATCATGTTTTGACATGGCCTCCCTATTCTTTTGTAACCTTTTCATAAGGTTACACCTTATCATTTAAAGCATAGTTAGTATAGGTTTTATCAAGAGCATCCAAAATGTAGCTGTTAAAGATTTCACACATGTTATTTAATAGCATGTCACACTTAGGGGCAGTACGAAACCTGTGCCTAGCCTACTTATCTAGGTCTTTTCCCATCAACCATTTATAAGCTCATGAATTCAAATAATTCAACTTATTAATCTCAACCTCAAACTCATACCTATTAGAAGCCCTAGCTGCACTCCATAATAGATCCTTGAACACTTTGCCCTTGAACTTTTCCTTAAAGTTCTCATACATGTGCCTAATACACCATCTATGTTGGGCTTCAGGCACTACAATATCAAATATTTTGTCAAGTCCCTATAAAACAATAATTAGATAACAATTAAAAGGTGCAAAAAATTAATCAAACATCAATCAAATAATAAATATCCCTATGTTGAAACCATACATTTTGTTGATCAGATATGAATATCCATCCATGGGCACTTACAGGACCAAGATCACCAATCAACAGCTCCGTATCTATTTAGTTTCCAACTCAACAGCAACATATGCAATAAGGTAGATGTTATCATTAGCATCAACCCCCATTGCAGCTAACAATTGCCCTTAGAAAGGGCCTTTTAAGTGGCATCCATCAACTCCTATGATGGGTCTGCAACCAGCCAAAAATCCCTTCTTGCATGCATCAAGGTATACATAAAGCCTTTTAAAATGTGGAGGAGGCTCTACCCTTATCTTTATTGTGCTCTGAACATTAGTTGCTTTCACCTCATCACAATACTCCCACAACCTTGAGTATTGCTCTTTGTAAGTCTTTTATATTATCTCCATGGCTTTCTTATTTGCTTTGGAACACTGACAATGTGATACATTATACCCTAAATTCCTCTTCATTGCCTTCCTTAAATTCTTTAACTTCATCTCAAGCTCATCCATGATACGATCTAAATATTTTTTAGCAATATACACACAGTTGACATGTGGGTTAGTAGGGGTTCACAAGCAAGTATGTTTATCATTAAAGCTCTTGATCTGCAGAGTTTGCTCTAGTTGCATAAATGAAGCATGCAACGTCCAAGTGCAGTTTCTACACTTCGCAGTAAGCCTCCTCTTATCATTTTTCACAAATTTAATTGCATAGTTGCCCATCACTGAATAATTCTTTAAAGCTGTTATCAAGTCTTCTTTGCTTCTAAATAACATTCCCTTTTCAGACTTAGGGTTATTCAAGTCAGACTTGCAAAACTCTGAATATTTCCTTTTCTTTTCACTTTCCTCACCTGAAGAATTGTTAGGATAGTCAAATCTTTTCTCTGAGTTGTTACCATCACTGTCTTCTTCATCCTCAGAAGCCACAAAATCCTTAGGTAGATGAGTATTTCCTGCTCTTCCAAAATTGGACTGTATATTTGCATCAAACAAGTCATTGTCATATAGGGCAGCGTCATTGTCAATTTCATAGATTTCCTTATCTGACTCATCACCACTGTCCTCTATTCTTCTCCTCCTACCCTCAACATAAGTGTCTTCTTCACTATCCTCTTCTTCTTCTTCATTACCCTCTTCTTCACTACTCTCCTCTTCATGAACAACCAACAATTTGAGAATGCACAGGGACCTCTACAGTTCCTACATTTCCATTTCCCACTTGTACATTGACTTGAGTAATATGTAGATGTTGACTAAAAAGCTCATTAAAAAAATTATATGGGACCTCATCAAATGCTCCATTGTAAGGAAATTGGGGTGGCCCAATATCTGAAAAAAAATTTGACAGAAACAACTTTTTATAATTGAAATGCATGTATCTCATATACTTTATGCAAATAGGAGGAACTTTATGCAAATAAGAGGGGACCACAACAAATAGAGATACCATATTTATTTATTTACTTCCTAAAGTCTTAATTTTTTCGAACAACCATTCCACTAAAAGATAAATCTTAACCCAAAACACTACACCTTTTAAAACTAGAATATGACAAAGCAAAAAATCAGAATCTGACAAACCCACCACAACTCTAGCACTAAGAGCATCTCCAGCAGACTTTCTATCCTCTAATCCCTAGCTACTTTGGCTAAAAAGAAGGAAAATTCTCCTTCCAGCAGATTCCATACTTGGTTATCTATTTTGGAGAACCAACTTTTGGCTCTCTACATCTAGCAAGGAGGAGAGAGAAATGGAGGCTCGCCAAATTGAAGAGAAAGAGAAAGAGAGAGAAAAATGGGGAGAGAGATAGAGACATTTGGGAGGTTGGTGGGGTTGGGTTTTCACTTTTCTTTTTAATATATTTGATTTGCAAGAGAAAGAGAAAATAATAATAAAATACTTCAGATTAGCCAAAATAAAGAACATTGCTGGAAGAAACACCTTTTAAGTGGTTTGCTATAATAGTTTTCTAGTTATTTTAACGAGAATTTGGCCAAAATTTAAAGAGTCTCTTGGAGATGCTTTCTGAAACAATTGAATAAAGAATGCATTGAAAGCCCAAACAACTTGGAATATTGAAAGCGCCAAACAATTGAATAAAGATCTCAAACCAACTTGAACCTAATTTAAAAATCAAGCTCTCACCTTGTTTATTTCTGCATCCACTTCCTTCACCTCTCTTCCTCATTGTTAATGTTGTGAATGTCTGAATCCAGCATAAGAGATTGTTTCGAAATTGACCAAATTGTATTCAAACCCTAACCGTAGTTTGCCCAAAGTTGCAACTCTCGTATAATGGAGAAAGGCGCAATTTTGTTTTTGTTTTTGTTGGTTTTGAAGAGAGAAGGCAGCTTTTAGGTGGGCACGATTTGACTAAATTGCCCCTCCACATGAGGGTCACGTGACCAAAACATGACGGGCGTTAAAAAAATTTGACAGCAAATCACGATTGTCTTTGCTCGAAATTGAACGTATAGAGACAAAATTGACAAAATTGAAATGACATAAACAAAAGTAGTAGAAGTCGCAAATTACTGGGACCAAAACTGACTTTTTATCTTCTTTCTTTCTTTTGTTTTTTTTTTTTTTGGGGTATACTTTGTATTTCTACTTCATTAACAAATTTTTTTAAAACAAACAAAATGAAATAAAGGACAGGACAGCACGCTCATTCGGCAAGGGCAATTTCGGAATAACGGGAAAATCCTAGGACCAAGGGTTGAATAAGGACGAAGGAGACAAGAAGGTTCATATGCCCTACTGCAAAATCTCCTCGAAGCTGTACGTGGCTTGTCCTAGGCTGACGCGTGCCTAAAGTCTTACTGGGACGTCCGGTTAAACAAAGTCCAGTAACCGGCACAGCCGGTCTCCACTCGCAGGCATCCACACTCTTAACAAAGGTGCCACTTCCCGCTCACCATAGCATACATACCAACCTTTGCTGCTACCTCACGGCCATGGCGGTTCTTCCAAACAAGTTCCACGCCACCTCTTCGCTTTCTCAAAGCTTCAATCGATTCTGAGTTGAGCCAATATCATGAGCTAAGCTCTTTTAATATTTGGCAACAAAATCTGAGCTTTTTCAACTTTTGCTTCAAAGTTCATGCTGCTTTGTGGGTGAGAAAATAGACCCAGCATTTTGTTTTGTTTACTTTGCATTACTTTGTTTTGGCTTTGATTCTTTTACCAAGAAAGTAGATCCGTTTGGTTTCCGAGAAAATGTTGGAAAAGGACGTAAAAGAGAGCTTTGATTTTTGTGCCTTGTTGGGGCTGAAGATTGGACATTACCTTATCTACAGGCTCCATTTGTGATGAGACTGTTGTTTCCCTGACTATTTACTGGGAAAGGTTAAGGTTTTACTTAGTTTCTCAAAAGAAATGACTGGAAGGAAGAATTTTGGACATGGGTTTTGCTTCTTAAGGAACTTCTGTGCTTGCCCTCTTTATTTCCATGGAGAGTTTTCTTTGGGGATGGTTTTAATTGTTGTTCCTTGCCCCTTTTCCCGGAAACCAACCAGTCTTATTTGTTGGTTTAATGCTAAGTTTGGTTCTTTGCTATTATTTATGTATGTGTATGAAAGCTTGAAAAGTTCTATGTTTTTGTTTCATAGTAAATGTGTAACTCAGCTCTTGGTTATATTATTGGTAGATATCCATGTGGAAAAATATGTTATTCGGTACCTGAAAGCCATGTACTTGTCCACTAGATACAATAAAATTTTCAACCACGAAGGAAAAGGGTGTTTAAGATCTTTTTTTTTTTTTTTTTTTGAACCGCCTGTGACTTTCTCTCGTTGCATAAATTCAGGTACCTTCAAACTCTTATTAAGTTATACTTGGTTCCTCCAAATTGCAGCAGACATCGCATTTAAAAACATAAATGCAACCAGATGCCGCCTAAAAGGAAGCAATATCAATGGCATTTCGGGGCTGCACCTCAGCCAGCATTGAAGAACCACCATCCACTTCTTAATGGTGGAGAACAGGAACCTCTTACCTCAAGTCAGAGGCATAAGAAACCTAGAATAGACGTCAAGAAAGAGGCTAGTCTTAACAAGCATGCTATTCAGCAGCTACTGCAGAGTCAGGACTCTGAGGAATTGCAAAGAAATAAATTGCAAATACAGGAATTGTTTCATTATAATATGTCACAGAATCAAGATCAGCAAAAGATTTTACATCCTTCTCTGCAGTTGAAGGGTGTTGACAAAGAAAAGCAGCAGCAACTGATGAGGCATGTAGTAACACAACAGGAGGTGGTGCATCAAGCATCTGTTATGCAGCTCCCTGATGAAGGTGTTTGTTCACGCCGGCTAATGCAGTACATATATCATCTCCGAAACCGGCCAGCTGTTAGTAGTTAGCTTAATCGATAATATACCGTTGATATTCATTCATGAATTATAACCATTTCGCAGTTCCTTTCATGTTTGTCATGACTGCTTCATCTTTGTTTTTCAACTTATATAACTTGAACATAATCTTACTCTCTTCTACCCCTCTTTTAGGACAATAACTTGTCCTATTGGAGGAAATTTGTGGCAGAGTATTATGCCCCAAGTGCTAAGAAAAGGTGGTGTCTGTCCTCGTATGATGAAGTTGGGCGCGATGCCCTTGGTATTTTGCCCCATCTAACAATGGTCGGTTTTCATTCTGTGGCTCCATTTGTTGATTTTTGTAACTTATGACTCCTACTAGATGCACAAATGTAGTTCCCCACTTGTAATATCTCTTAGCATGCATGTCTTGATATGAATGCACCTGATTCTTCTTCTTCTTATCTTTTCTACAAACTGAAAATTGGTAGTTTTGCTGCTGTTGTCTTGTCAGGTACCATGGCAGTGTAACATATGTGGTTGTAAATCAAGAAGGGGATTTGGTAAAAAAAAGTTTGCACTTTACTGAATCTATTTTCTCTGAATATCTAGCTTTATTATTTTTTATATCCCTCAACTTCTATTGGTCCTTTACCACTTGATAGAGGCATATTTTGAAGTGCTTCCAAGGCTAAATGAAATCACATTTGGGAGTGGTGTGATCGATGAACTCTTGTTCCTCGATTTGCCTCGTGAGATTAGATTTCCTTCTGGAGTAATGATGTTGGAATATGGAAGAGCAGTTCAAGAGAGTGTCTACCAGCAACTTCAAGTTGTTCATGAAGGTCAACTTCGTATAGTATTCTCTCGTGATTTGAAGGTGAGTGCACTTTGTATAAGTTGGTGGGTTAATTGCATACTGTTTCTAACTCTCTATGTATCTTGCTTACTAACTCCTCTTCATATAACTTTTCCTTGTTTTTATCCCCAATGATTTTTCAGATATTGTCCTGGGAATTTTGTGTATGTTCTCATGAAGTTTTCTTCCGTCGAACTGCAGTTGCACCGCAGGTATGAATCTTTCTTGTTTTGTGCTTTGTGTATTTTTGTAAGCTTGTAAAAGAGTCCAATTTGGTCATTGCTCAATGTAGGGTTCAATCATCTTATGATTCCTTCCAGGATCTACTTTCTTGTAACTTTTGTTCTTCAATTTTGTCGTATTCTAGGTTGTTCAGCTGGTTCATGCCGTACAGGATTACAAGTGCTCTATTGATGATAGAGGATCTGATGGGGTTTTGTTCCAAGATGTACAAGCAAATTGCAATAGGTAAGAATGGATGGTTCTCCTTTTCTAGTTATATTGAAGACCAGTTACCTATTATTGTATAAATTGGCATAGTGATGAAAAGTACTTGAGATAATAATTTTGCTTCTCATGTTATTCTAGAAACCTCATCTGTAGTTCTTTATCATTTAAATTACTGTAGGATCCTAGCAGCCGGAGGACAACTTGCAAAGACTGTGGATCAACAGCTGGTTGATGATTTGGGATTTTCCAAAAGATACACCCGGTGCTTGCAGGTATTGAACATTCATTTAGCTTTAGTTTGAAACTAATGTCCAATTTTTTAACAGTTTCTTTTGCATTCTTAACAGATATCTGAGATTGTCTACGCTATGAAAGATTTAATGATTTTATGCCAGGATAATGTTACTGGCCCAATTGGTAAGTAGCAAGTCATGTGTTTCTGTTAATGGCTTCCGCCGTGTATTTAGTTTTCAGTTTAGCAATTCAATGGTTTTCCACCTCGATGGTGGTTATGCCGCTCTGACAAACGATGGAACAACTGCAGTTTTTTTTGGGCTTCAATAATTTATATTCTTTTACATATGTTGTTGAGTAGCCCCTAAGATGGCTCTTTGCACCTCCTTGTGCATGATAGCTGTGCTTGTTTGTCAAGCACATAACTCTCGGAGTAAAGGGTTGATTGTTTTTCTGTTTTTTGGAGATAAATTTTTTCAGATGGTGCTGTGAATGCTTGACTTTGTTTTTCATAATGGCAAGGAAGATTTTCTTTTTGTTGGTAGGAAGGAGAGAAACTCATGTTCCTAATTTCCCCTCAGATGGAAGTTAAAATAGTTTTTTTTAAAAAATTTTAAACTGTTGCTTGAGGTCCTATTATCATCGTATTTCATCCCTAGTTGAGGTAATTGCTTACAAGTTTACTTGTAGAGAGCCTGGAAAGTTATTGCAGAGGAGCTGCCATGACCAAGCTCCAGAAACAGGAAATAAAAGGAAAGGAGCAGCTAGAGAGTGCACGAGATCCTCCAAAAGACAACAATAAGTTGATGGCTGCATCTTGTGGTTTTAGAAGCAATACAAATGAAAGCTCACCTATGAGTCACAAAGGACTTTCAACTAGCGCAGAACTGGCAGCATCATTGCTGCGTGGTTCTCACCACAAATTGATGGGACAAAGCAACTTGACCTCCATTGTGAGCAGAGCTAGCCAGGAGCCGCACATCCAGGACACCTCTTCTGAACCATTTCAGGGTCCTAGAACCTCAAATTCAGGACTGATTAAAAGCTCAGTGGAAAATGGCTTGTCAAGTTTAGATTCGTCTATGAAGCAGTACGCAATTCAAAAACTAGTACAGGAAATGATCAACAACAATAGCCGATCAGCAAATAAGCATGATAGGGAAGAACCCATCTGGGGAAGTGGTAAAGGTTCAGTTATAGAGTTGCCTTCAGGAGTTTGGGGCTGCCCAACAGCTGCAGCTGCCCAAGGAAATGTGTTCAATAGTATTGCAGGAAGGACCAGCAGCTCGAAGGCAGCCTTCAATGGGAACTCGTCCAAAGTTCATACCAATAATTGCTTCATCAATGGAGAACCAAATTTGTCAGGAAAGCTTTATTTACCGGAATCAATAGTTAATATTTCTCATGGCTATCATGATCATAATTCAATTTATGGCAATGGCAATGACGTGGGTTATGGTTGGAAGGTCTGAATAGTTCTTCTTGGGTTGGTTTTATTGTGAGATTCTGAGGTATGATGGGTAAGTGCCTAATGCCAGAGTTTGTACAAGACTACAGGTCTCCAGATGCAGATTTTATCTTTTCGCTAATATTACCAGATATGTATACTGACACACTTCTAATGTCATTTCGAGTATTAGTTTATGATCAGTTTCAAACATATGTAAGGGCTCTTTCACAACCCAAGCTCTTGTAATATTATCAAGCTACATGCTGTGATCTTTATAGTATTGGTATTTACAGCCTGAGCTGGTTCAGATGTTCCAATCAAAACCCTTTTCCGGTTCATATTTCTTTTTCGCTAAGCAAGAATGGACTGGCATGGGGAATGAGTTGCAACTGCTGTTCTGAGAAAGTAAAATATGATAAAACACTTGCTGATAATTCTGCAGTAGTTTAAGCCAAACAAGGGTTTTCCCCTCGACTGTAAATATATATGCGGTTGTGATCATTTCTCAAAATCAAATTCTATTCTAGACAGAAGACCTTGGCTATGTAAACAGATACAAAATCTTAATGCTATCACTAATTAAACGAAAGAGCAACAACAAAGTTCAACTGTAAATATATCCATCATTAATTTCTCAAAATCCCATAGAAGGCAGAAGCCCCTTTGACTATGGAGACAGACAGACATACAAAATCTTAATCCACTGTCGCTAATTAAACGAATCAAACAAAGAGAGAATGAATTTACACGTTTCTTTGCTTACACACATATGACCCCAAGGAGACATTCACTATCTCTAAATTGGCTTTCTGCTGAAGATGGCCTAACTCTATAATACAGAACTACCTAACTGAAAAGGTAAAGCGCAAATTAAAAATGCTTTAGCCTTTCTCGAAATTCACTAGGGTATATAAGTACAGAGTCTAAACAGAGACCACCTTTGGTGTGGGTGCAATCAATCTGGGTCATAGAGAGTTTAATCTTTGTTGATGCATTGGGGTTCTCCACAACAAAATCCCCAACATGGTAGTAGTTCCATTTTCCAGGTTCAGTTAAAAAGCATTGGGACGAGGCATAGTGACCTTCTGAAGTCCATAGCTGAAACCTCACTGGTTTTATGTCCCAACCATGGACATGCTCGGTATTGCAAATTCGGCGACCAAACCTCTTCTGCGAAGACCGTCCCAGCTGCAGCCTAAAGAATAGGCTGTATGTCCCTGCTGGAAACGGGAACTCAACCTCCCCATCGACTTCTAACCACCATATTTGCTGAAGATATGCAACGCTGCAAAATCTGTGTTCAAGAAAAGAAAACTCCAACTTAGTTCCCCGAATACTTTTAGTGCAAAGGTAAATGGGTAAAGCATCTTATTCCAGTGAGGCAACCTCAATCAGAAAATCAGAACCAGGAGGGTACAATTCCAAAAACCCAAGAACCAGGGGTCTTGGGACATCATAGCCACAACAGAAGTAAGCAATCCACAACCTTTCGGTTTATTTCACATGATCACATTAAGATGCATTGTATTAGTCATGAGGCCCAAATGAGCACCAGAATAAAATTAAAACAAAAATACAAATCAATCTTGAATTGTATATCCTTTGGGATTCATTCTGTAAATGCTTTTAGACAAACTATGTAGGATGAAGTCAACTTGAAGAGAAAGCCAACCAGCAATGCCACAGTACAAACAGATTCATAAAAAAGCCTGTTAGCATTCAAAATAAGCTCAAATCAGGTTAAATAAATCTAGATTTTTCATAATATGAGAAGCTTTTAATTTTTGAAGAGTTTAATGGCAATTTAAATTAGCTGAAACTGAACCTTTTCTTAATATCGGATGCTTCATAACTTCTGACAAGCTTTTGTGGCAGTTTTAATAAGCTCAAACTCCAGTAAAGCAGTAACCATGTACCAAGAAAATTTTGCATTCTCATATCCTAGCAATGATAAGAATTAAGAATCACATTATCTATATGTTAGGTTGCTCTAAATATTTGTTATAACCCATTTTCATTAGTTTCAGTGGACAAAACGAACATATATGTTAATAAACTCCTTCCTCCTCCCTCCTCCCTCCTCCCTCCTCTTCCAAGAACAGAAAGCAAGTACCTGAACAAGCAGATATTATGTTGATCCAAACCCTTACCACCGATCATTAATTGATCAAAAAATGGTGGTTAACCCCCAAAATACGAAGTTGCCCAAGGTTAAAAAAATTTGGCACGCTTGACCACAAAAACTTAAAAAGTCATTAACATACCACAAACGATCACAACCACAAACTTCCATAGCTCAGCATCATGCATTAAAACCGAAATATCATTAAAACTTCACAAAAGGAATAACCTAAATAAATAAATAAACCTACTTGGGAAAATTCCAGCAAGAAAACTCGATGTAATACTTGGACGTTCATCAGCAATCTATAACATACAAAATTTCCCATTTCACTGGAATTTCAATGAGAAAGGAAAAAGAAGATCAGTAATTCTCACCTAGATTCTTCAGTTTGAATATGATTCCAATATCTTCGATCATCAATGCCAGTGATTGCTAATCCCTTTGAAGAAATCGACAAGCAAACAGATCCTGTACTTTTATCCAGCCAAACTGTCTGCACCCAACACAAAAAATGTCAAACACCGCACACCAAATCCAAAGCAAGGAAATAAAACATAGAAACGATAAGATAAAGATAGTAAAGCTTACAAAGTCAAATAATAGTCCCGAAACATGAAAATATCTAAACTTTCATTATAAAGTTTTTTTCTTTCAATACGATTTCAATAAGATTTCCTCGCTGAGACAATTCAAGTCAAAGCCTCCAATTTCTATCATTTTCCCACGCTTTCTCGATACCCAAACAGAGAAAGAAAAAAAAAAAAAAAAAGGAAAAATGAAAATCGAAAGATAACCCACCTTGGTACCATCATCGAAAGAATTAGGCTGACAAAGCCTCGTATAAACATCTCTTTTACCCAAATTTTCCAAACCATCACCGAACACTTTTCTAACAATAGTTTGATAATTGGAAGGCAATTTCGATTCCCAAATGAAGTCAGCCCAAGAAGCTCCACGAAAAGCCCGATTGAGCTTCGCCAATTTGCAAATCTCCGGTGGGTCCAAATAACCCAGAATCAGCGCCGCGCAGCTCTCCGGCAAATCGCCAAGACTGGGTTTTGATTGCAAAGGCAAAGCCCCAACTGGGTCTGATTTGCAAGCAGAGAAACTAGCACCCATAGCCAAACAGAGCAATCAGAGAGGCAGAGACAGAGAGAAGCTCAGAAAGCTGTGAAGAATTAAGCTTTGTGAAGAAATAGAGAGATGGGTTTGGGGCGAGAGGACATGAAATCTCGATGTATGCACTAAAGTATTGAACTTTCGTAGAGGGACGCGTAGAGCCCAAGCTGTGAGAGATTGTTTTGGTTGTTTGTTTCCTGAGAAAAGGAGGGGGCGACAGCGATATCTGATGTGGAAGAAATATAGAGCATGAAGAGAGACTATTGTATTGTCGCCATTTTGGTTTTTTAATTAGAAACAGTGGATAGCTGTGGACGGCTGGTTCACACAGTAAACCGTTTCTGGTTTTAAAACATTTTGGATTGCTTTCTGACTCTTCTTTTTCTTTTTCTTTTTCTTTTTGGATAAAAGGTTTCTGATAGATTGGACGATAAGGTTGTTGGTTAAAAAGTAAATCGTATCTGATTATAAGGTAAAACAAGATTAGGCGAATTTTTATCTATTGGTGGCATCGATTGCTATTAGATTATTATCCCGATCAATTCGGTTTATCTGAAAATATGGTGTTTGTTTATCTGTTTTTTTGCCAACTGTTTATCTGTTTGATTACTATTAAATTGTTAAATTGTGGCTAATTTTTGGTAAGAAACATTCGAATCATTGATGAGCGGCTCATATCGGTGCGAATGAATGTACCTGGTGATTTTAAGTTCACAATGGTTCCATCTTTTTTCTTAAAAAGAATGAATTAATTGTTATCAATGTTAAGAAAATGGGATGAACAATATAAAAAAATTAAAATAGACAGTTTGACATCGTCATTTGAAAAAGATTAATGAACACAAAATAAAACTCAAACATTTTATATTTATTTTTATAAAATTCTTGTGTAATAAAGAACGGAAATTCTCGACACTCATTCGCGTGCGTGTTATGATTCGCAACAGTCAATGAGGGAGAGCTCCCAATAAAACTATCCACATCACAATTTTCCTAGAAAAGACCTACAATATTGTAAATTAGCTAATCAACTGTATCTCCAAACCCGAGTGAGACTGTTTAACTACACATTTTCTAATTGCTTTTCTCCTTCAAACACAAAAGCTCTTGAATATTTTTCGACAAAAACAATACAAGGGTAGCCATTAATTTTATATTGGAAATTCAATAATACCAAATTGGGAGCACTAGATTCCCATTATCCATAATCACAAATATTTAACAAGAAAAAACAAAGTCCTCGTCCCTTATATTAATCGCCATTTAAATTAAATGAGTGGTTGAGGTATTTAATTTGGAATTCAAATACGTGGACAATTGATCTACCTACAATTAGCGAAAAGCACATTGACCCTCAACGTGGTTCTGAGTCAGCTTTGAGGAGGTGGCATGCTAATATTTAGCCGTTTTGCAATGTGTCCCATTGTTTTCATGGTTAGGGTTTCTCTCAAGAATGGATAAGGGATTACAAGGCCAGCCTCGGCCATGGTGGAGGAGAGTAGGCCAATTTTTTTCTTTAAATATTATATGGTAAGATTCATATTTTACAATGAGTTTGGTATCTTGGCATAGTTGGCATTGCAATCTATTGCAAGCTTTGTTTAATCATAAACATTGACAAATTTTAGGATCAAAGCACATAAATCCTCTCAATTATCTTTTATTTGGTTGAAAGAAATCATCTCAGTTATCTTTTGTATCGATTTGGTGTAAATTTAATTTGTAAGACAATTTGGAAAACACATTGTCGTTAATAATTTTGGATTTTTTAAACAAGCGATACTTTAAAAGAATAAATCAAACATAGAATCTCGTGTATAGGATTGTCGGCAAAACTAATTATAGATTACCATATAGGATTCACAGAGCAGTAAAATAGCATATCGAATATTTGACAATAACATTAAAAAATTGCTAAAGGATCTTCAATGGCTTTTGAGTTGAAATGAGCATCTTCAAGTTTACAATCATATGCCTGGGAGGTAGCTCCCTCTTGGGTTTAATATCTAGAGTTGGACCCAGTGGTCTCTCCCACTTGGGTGGGAACTAGTCAGCTAAGCATAAGAGAGAGCTATTTAAATTCGAGACCAAAGAAGAATTGTTTGAATGCACAAGGGGAAGACTGCAACTGGCCACCTACCAGAACTCAGCCACTTCTAGTGGTTTTCAATGGGGAAACTGTCTGCCAACACCATGACATATGCAGTACAGAAATATTAGGTTAGCTAGCACGAAACCCTAATTCTTAATTTGTATCAATAACACGAATTGAATTAATCATGGTTGGTTAAGAAATGCTAGTGCAAGAATTGGCATGGAGTATACGAAAAGTATTGTGTGAACCAGAAGAAATTAAACCCTGAAAAGGAAAAGGATTTGGTCAGTCCAAGTAGACGGGGCAGATAAATGGTTTGATGTTAACATGCATATAGTTTTAATAGCTGCAATTGCTAATTAATCACATGGTTAGATTAATTAATTTGTTATCAATGGTAAATATCCAGTCAGTCTTCATCGGTTGGTTTCATGTGTTTTTAATTAAGGTCACATCATCATGTTCATCATTCGGTCAAGGCATGGCTCACGACCCTATCAAGCACACCGGAAAGATATGATGTAAATAAATAGTATGATCTTCCTGGTAGTTTATTAGATTTTTATGTTTGGGCACAAAGTTACAGGGATTTCTTCTCAAATCTATGGTTATGCCGTATACATATTCAAAGGGTTCAAGTGAGTGAAAGGATATTGAGTAGGGGTCAAGGCCGCTCAATGATTGTGAGTAGTTCCGCCCCTATATATTGGCTTTGTAACTAATCTTATCTAAGAAGTTGTTTTGAGGCTTTATGCCTCGTAAGTGATTTTATTTATTATATCAAAACGTGTTAAGTGCTACATGTTTCTAATATGTCGGACTTTTATAATCAAATTTTTCTGCCAAACGCTATAAAAGCCAGACTCCAAATAATACATTCCTTAAATCTTTCATTGTCATCTTCGAAAAAATATCACAAGGTTCAGCATTTCCCATTTAAATATGTGGTCGGAGTGTGAAGAACGAAAGTGCAAAAATTAATAAATCATGTATTTGTCATGTTTGGTGATGATGTTAAATATGAAAGTCATCTTGATTTATTTATGGCCCTGGATTTAAATAGGATTTGCTGTTAAGAATCACATGGAGCAGGTAAAACATATACAGAATCTCTTACTTACTTCCTTCTAACCATCTTCTTGACTTCTTCCAAGTATATATAAAATTTAATAAAAGAACCCTAATAGAGAACAAAGAAACCTGGCTGCCAAATTGAACGGTACAATTTTCAAAGAATATGGTACAATTGATGTAGATATAAAGGTTACTGTGTAAGATCTATTTTGTTGTTAGCAAGCCGGCAACAACTACCATTCCATAGACTGATATACGACTTTGCTGAAGAAGAAGAAGAAGAAGAAGAAGAAGACAAGAACATGAGCAAATGGAAAACAACTTGAACAAATTGACACCCATAAAAAGAGAGGTCTTATAGATATCGACATTAGCGGCAAATCTGAGGAGAATGGGGGGCCATTGACAGCTAATTGTTCATTTAACTTCGTACATATTGATATTATAACCCTCGCTGGTGCCATACAACAATGTCATGTAGATCTATTTGAGAACCTTTGTGGCTCAAATTGAAGGTTCTTTTCTACTTTCCGGACATGTCAAACGTCAAAATGCATTTTCGTTTTCAACAAATGATAAGATATTTGTGAAGGAGTACCATTTACAACTGGATGCTCACACGCCCACAATAATGAAATCAGTCACAAATAGAGAAACTAAGCTCACGCTAATAATAGGTATCCAACTCACATCCATGTGTGAATGTGAATTGAACCAGTGGCAGATCTGTGTGAAGGACAGGGTGGGCAGTGGGCAACAACAACAACAACAACATCCTTTTTCCCTCTTTATTTTCTGCATCTTTCTATTATACTGGCTGGGCAGTGGGCAACGTACTAGCTTGTCCTCTCCTTTCTATAACAACCAGTAATTTCTAATTCTCTCATTTTCTATATATCTTTAATTATAGTTTTAATTTAAAACTTAATATTTTAGGATTTTATTTATGTATAACTTTCCATTTCTGAATCCGCTACTGAGTTGAACTCAGCACCTTCTCTAGTCAAGCGAAAATAACTTAACTACAACTAGAACAAACATCACAATTTTACTTAGGTGAATTTTTTCCTTACCATTGGAAAATAGGGTGTAAAGAAACAAATTTAATTTGCCCTAGCACACCCCTATATATTTATGTTTACTTTTAGCTTGTAAATCAACTCTGCGTAGCTGTCGTCTTTGCTCCACCAGAAGCAGGTGTGCTAATGTGACAAATTTTGATCTCATCCTAGTAGCTTTCAAGTTGGCTTTAGCCTTTTGGTTTTTGTCAATTTCGCATGGTCCACCACAAATAATGAAATTAAAGAGAACATTGATTATAAGATCAAAATAGAATAACATTAATGATATATAAACTTTTTAACTCTGCACTGTCGAGAATATACCTAACAGCACGTAGCACCGTCGGATATGCTGACTTTGTGATGAAGACAATATGATTAGATATAAAATACAATTAGATAAGAGAGTGTGACATCATGATATCGTATAAAGTGATCAACCATGTTGTGTGTTGATGCCTTTAAATTTGCAAACCCATACAAAAATCTGCCTTGAAATAATATAAGAAGATGCTGACAGGTAACATTCTGACATGATCAAAGCTTCTTTTTTTTCTTTTTTTCTTTTTTTCTTTTTTTTTGGGGGGAGTCAGATATATGATATGATCAAGGTTTAAACCTTAGCATTAAATGGAGCTAATTTGGGAGCTCCATGCCCTAGCAAGAAAAGCCCAATCTAAGGCTAAAATTGGCTCACAAAGCTCGTCATGCTTCATGCTTTGAAAAGCCCACATGGATTGGGCCACTCCTATTTTATATGTGAGAGAGCTCAGATGGGATTGGGCCAGAATCTCTGTGAGAGAGAGAGAGAGAGAGAGAGAGAGAGAGGTGAGCAAAAACAACCATATTATATATGACAATGGAATTTCCAGCTACATGGTCCATTATTACCAGTACAACAAAAGATTAAATAGATAACATGACTTGACTGACTTACAAAGAATTTCAACTTACATATAAAAGAATGAAAGAATAAACACAAGTTGACTCAGAATGACTTAATTCTAAAGAACACTGACTGCAAAGAATTGAAATCAAAATATCAACCTAGTCACTTTTTTTCTTCTTCTTACAAAATAAATGGTTCTGACTCTACCGGACTGACGATCTTATATCTGCAAGGAAAGAATGAAAGAATAATACTAATGACAGATTTCCCCTACCTACAAAGAATTCTGTATCCCTTTTCTTTTCTGTATGCAACAATGGAATGAAATTTTTGTATGAAGAAACTAAAATCCGCGGCTATTTAACTTGGTTGCGAAAATGACGATGAGCTGCCTGCAACATCAACTGGTGCCCATGCTGAAACAGTGTATAGAGGCTGATCCATCCAACCTAGAGTAAGTGCTGCTGCTCCATCTTGTCCTTGCTTCTTCACATTGTAATTCTCACCAGCATACATCTTCAACAGAAACTGGCTCTGAAGCATTTCCCTCTCCGTTATCCCCATGCATCGAAACCCTCCTTGCTCCATCCGCTTCCTCCACTTCTCAAAGCTCTCGTGCCTCTCCAACCTATCGCTTCCTTCGCAAGCAATGATGTTCCTGATTTCGCGTGCAAACATCTCCTCCACTTTGATCCTGGCCTGGCTCTCCAAAGGAAGGCTAGAACTAATCAAGTCAAATATGGCAGAGTAGTGCTTCAATGAGTTGGAGACTCTTGCCTCCAGCCTAGGCTCATTGTGCTCAGCCTCTTGCTCTGCCATGAGGACTATTGTCGGGTTTGTGCTTCGGATGAGTCCCAAAAAATCTCTCAGAGCTCCTCCAGTCCCGTCATAAAGAGTCTTGTGCAGTTGGAAAACACAATTCACTGCCACACTTTCTTGCTCCTTCACATGAAGCATCCAAAGCCTCACATCTTCCAACCTGTCCACAACGGGGTGGAACTCGAAGGGCAGGTTCAATGCCCCAGCAAATCCAGCAAGCCTATCTCCTGTCTCGTTGAGCTCTTGCTTCGACTCCCCTATACCAGTGATCCTAATGTGGCTTGGTGGATTGGCCCTAGAAGCTAAACTCTGGAACAAACTAGGCCACTGCAGCCCTTGCTTGATGTCGAAATCTATGATGTGAACCCTGTCCTTCCCTTCAAAAGCTCTCAGCAGTATCTCATTTGAGGTAAAATGAAGAAACTTTGGAATTGGGCTAACCTGGTTTAGAAGCCTCAGTGCAATGCCAGAGTCATCATCTCCTCTATCAAACTCTCTAGGAGGAGTGATCTGAAACACATGTGGCCAAAGCCTAGTGACTCTCAGAGCTAAAGCTTCAGTGTAATAGGCCGTAAGCCGGCTTATGGTGGTTCCTCTTGGAGAAGCAAGTTCCCCCAACTTAGCTATGAAATGGTTAATTGCTGCAATGTTCTTCAACCCAATTGCCTCCACACAAGCCGTAAGCAAGCTAACAAGCTCAAAACCCTGGTGCTCTCCTTCACTTTCATCATCATCATCATCCTCTGCCTCAACCCCTGCACCTCCATGTGGGATATAAGGATCTCTAGACCCATTACCAGCTTCATGTTCAGAGGCACTCTCATTTAGCCTCAAACCCAAGCTTTGGCTATCCGACGAAGCGCTCGATGCTGCTGCTGATGCTTCCCTTCCCAGTCCACGCCTAGTTTCGGCGTCCTTCTCGCCAAGGTCAGTGATCTCAGTCACAATTGAATCCAACCAAGGATTGTTTGACAATGGCAAAGGCTGTGAAATGGCTTCAGCTGGAACATAACAAACCCTCTCTTCATCTCCTGAGCATGTCAAAGAGAATGGAAGTTCAGGAGGAGGATCAAGGCCTGTGGTGATTGACTGAACTGACCGAGGCACATGGAAATCAGGCTGAAACCAAAAATTCCCAGCACCCAATTGGCCTAAACTCAAACCATCACCACCTTCATCCCCTTTGCCATTATCAAAGCAACCCTTTTTTCTCTTTGCTCTGTTTATACAAGACTCATCATCATCCTCTGAGCCCTGCTCTGCAAACCTCTTCAAGCTCTTACCTCTTTTCTTCTCCCAAAACTGATCATTAACCTCCTTTCTCGCCTCCACAAACGCCGCCGTCTGAGCTGCACTTGTCAGAGGACCGCTGGTAGCCAGAGGAGGCAGCCTGATGCTCTGCTTCAGAGAACAACTGCTGGTCTTCGAATCGATTGATTTCTCCACCGAAAGCCCCACAGGCCTAATGGGTTGTGACCTAGAGGTGTCTTTCCGAGGAAAGCTGCATGGTAAGTCCAATCTCTGTGTGCTCATTGCTGGTAACTGGAAATGGCAAGCTTGTAACTGTGCTGCTGCTTCACTTCTCAATCTATGCCTTGGTGATAACAATGTGGAACTAGAACACCCAGCCAACATCCTCTACGATGTTCCAATTTTGGTTTTTATCTTGGTTAATGTTTGTGCAACTAAGATTCACCCACCCAATGTTTTTTTTTTCTTTCTTTCTTCTTTAACTCCCTAGCTATCTCTTCTTTTGGGTTTCTACAGCTTAAAAATGTGAAAGAATGGTGTTTTGTGCAGAGAATTTCTATGATCTTTGAATGGATATGTGATTGAAAGAGAAATCCAGAGAGATAGACTATGTGAAACTATATGTGAGTGTGTGAAAGAATATTTCTACAGAAAAATCTGAATAAAAACAATAGGAATCCGATGAGTGAATAAATCAATCAAAAGGTGTGTATAAGTTTGAGTGTTCCTATATGTGTGTTTTTATGCAAGAAAGAATCAAAGAAACAATCAGAGTATATGCTAAGAACCCAACCCCAGAAAAGAATGAAAGAATTTGAGACTAATCAAAGAATAAATTCCTACAAGAACAAGATCATCGGATTCCAAAACGTTCAAAGAAAGCTCATTGGGAAAAGCAGTGATTTTGTTTCACCATGGAGCTAAAAACAGAGTGATAGGGAAGAATGCAGATACATACAAGCTCAAACTGGTGGATCAAACTCTGAGAAATTTTCAGGCCCAGATTAGCATTTGGAGCCTCCATGAAGATCACCACCATGGCTGAAGCAGAACCAGAAGCAAAACCCAGAAGCCCTTTAAATGTGCATGCATGAAAAAGCTGATGATCAAACAACAACAAGAAGCAGACAACTCTCTCCTTAGCTAAGCACTCTCACTCTCTCTCTCTCACAACCCAAAGAAACCAAAAACCATAGAACCCTTCTGTTTTTATATACTATAAGCCTTTTAATTCTTGGCCCCCCCTCTCTCTCTCTAGACCACTTCCAGGACTGTCTCGATCATGGGTTTTTTTCCTTCTTAATTTAATTTAATTTATTTAACTTGAGTGACTGATTTGATTCACCAGCATTGAAAAATTGAGGGGTGAAAAGGGTGTTGGAAAAGACTTCAGGAGGGGAGTTGGGTTTGTGGGCCGTGGGATTTTGATCGGAAGGTGTAGAGTGGTGGGCTATATGACCGTTGGGGGCTTGTCGGTGAAATATGACCGTTGGGAGGGCGTAGGGGGGGTTGGTGGTGTACGGAAGGGGTTTTTTTTTCTTTCTTTTTGGGTAGTCTGTTGATATACACGTAGGCCGCACGTGCCTGTCTGCTGCCTTTCCTGCCTTCGGTTCTCTCGACCGTTCGGTTGCTTCATCATTGGGCCTTTTGGCTTTGTTTAATTTTCCCCTTAATTAAGTATGCTTAACTTCCTTAACTTCTTTCATGGGCCCTCTGGCCACACAGATTTATGCCACGTGGTGCCAAAACCATCTGCACTCTACCTTCTTTTTAGAAATTTTCATATATTCCGGGTACACGACGTGGTTAGTATTCTAAGTACACTATGTAGCTGGTGTACCATCTAATAAATATAGAATGTGTGGAATTATTGTCCAACTTACTACATTTCAGGCTGCATTGAAAATATTCCATATGTCCTCCGTCTATTGGATAGTACATTAACCACGTGATGTACCTAAAACACCCAAAAATTACTTCGTTTCTTTTTTCTTTCTTTTTTCTCTCTAAATAAGCACTATACCATGTTGTCGGTTTCACGTGCCAACCTTTGCACTTGCTAACACAATATTGGACTCGTTCAAGGATAAAGAAAACTTTGCAAAAATAGCTTAAGTGACCAATAGCAGGTGCTCATGATTTGAGTTCAGAGGCTCGAAGTTTCCACCTCAATATTGTTTGTATATAAAATAAAAAAATTTGCCTAACCCATGTATGTTTGCACGCGGTTTGTACAAAAGCTAGGAGGACTCATGATATGGTGGGATGAGAGAGTTGGGAAAAAGAACAAAGACATCAAGTACATGGACGTATGGAGAGCAAGGCAAATAAATGTCACTAGAATCTCCATTTGCATAGAAATGGTACAAGCCTAGGAGTAGTTGGTTTGGCTTTTACCAAGCCATATCATTGATCCAGTTGAAAGAAAATCATTCCCAAATATGCCTTGAACAAAGTTGGATCCGTATAGGCTATGATTCTGCTAACTCCCAAGAACTCTTTTGATTTGAAATGAAAAAAGTAAAAGTGTTAAAAATAAAATAAAAAATAAAAAATAAAAAAAGACTGTTAAAGTGTTGTTGCTAAAACCAAAAACACATCAGCAAAACGAACTTGCCGCGAAGGCAAGGCTGGGAACCTGGAAACAACGATTATATTCTCCCACACCGAAAGTATAATGTCTTATGGCCCTTTCGTTTTACCCTTTACCCTTTACTTTCTACCTATTCTACTTTCTACTTTCTAGAGGATTTTGGATGCAGATTTTAAATTTTTTTGTTTTTTCAATTGGAAAAATAAGATAAATCAGTATTGGGATCAGATTTCCATTTCTGGTAAATAACAATTCACAATATGAACAACATGACAAGTCATATGGTGTGAAATAGAATGTGATGGATTTTATTTCATTTTAGCAGATACTTTTATTTATTAATTTTATAGGAAAGATTCAAGTTGGTTCAGAGTAGAGGTACCTTAGCTCTATCCCAACCCAACCCAATTTTCAAGTACTGGAATTGGAAATTTCAGCCCTACCCTCAATCCTGGTTTGTAATTCCCAATCCTAGCTTATTCGTCATCGGGCAAGCTCGAATTGGCTTCTTAGCTGCATCAGCACGTGAATGCACTTGTAGCCGTTAGATCGATGACCCTTGTATTAGGGTATACGTCCATATCAAGGCAAGCAGTTGTAGCCGTTAGATCGATGACTCTATCAAGCTACTGGGATATGCTCGCATTCGGTGCAAATTCATACATTCATTCATTCCCCAAAACTCATGAACAACACTCCACAGATGGAAACATACAATGACCATAA
Organism: Prunus dulcis; assembly: GCF_902201215.1. Lineage (NCBI taxonomy): Eukaryota > Viridiplantae > Streptophyta > Magnoliopsida > Rosales > Rosaceae > Prunus > Prunus dulcis. The sequence goes on from NC_047654.1 coordinate 9,137,157, forward strand.
TTATTCCCCCTTTTAAATTTGATTCTGCCCATGTCCTCAAATCCATGTATGAAGCATTTCATCCAAACACCGCCAAAAGCAAAAACAAAAACCAGGATTTCATTCACAATATATGTAGATAAATGAAAAATGTTCTATGGTTCTACATTTTGGAGTCAGCTACTATATCAACTCCAAAAACAAAGCTTCTTGTTTGCTGGTAAGGCCAACTTCATTCAATGTCAAAGCACTCTCTCCATCGCTGAAAGCACGCCTAGGGAACGGCCTCACCTATTTCAGGAACATAATTAAAACCAAGCAGAATAAGACATAAAGCGCAAACACAAATATCATCTCAAAGCTTGTTTAGGATTTCTAGCATTCATATGCAGTTGTGCTCTTTTTTCTCCATGAACACGGTTTAATTGATATAACAATTTGCAAAGATTGAAGACACGGGCTTTATTGACACTTCAGGTATTGAATAAAATTCAAACTTTACTCACCACTCTGTAAGAGCCGGGTTTGAACCTCCTGCCAATATCAATGAAGTTGAAAAGAGACTGCAATGCAAATTACAATCCGGCTTAGCAAAGAGTATGTGCAAAGAGATAATGCAGCTAAAAACAATATCCTTCACAACAATTTTACCTGCAGTTTGTCTGTCTTAAGAAATCGGCGGCCATGGCGGCTGCCATCTGGCATTCGCACCATAAGGGTTACAGCATTCTCATCATTTGATGCTGGTTCTTGAGGGAGAGTAGCTTCTTTTGCTGCTAATTGCCTCTCCAGTTCCTGCAAGGAAGAATCATGTAGAATGAAGATATAAGTAACTTCAAAACATAAATCCACCAAGACAAGGAGTCATCATTTCCTGCCCACTGAGAATGAGCAAATAGTGTCCCCAAAAAAAATTGTGAGTAGGGCCCAAGTATGTGTCTCAGTACAAACTACAAAAGTCAGTGAATGCATAACTGTCAAATAAGGGTAATACTCGCCAACCATAATTAGGATTTATCAGACCATCTGAGCAGAAATACTGAAAATAAAATACTAAAGCCAAAGATGAAGACGAAAATTTCCAAAATATGTGTATTCTTTTATTCAGTCTCCATAATAAACTTTAGTTATCAAAGTAATTTTCCATCTGAAAATTATTGCAAAATGACACCTACAAAAATTTATAAAAGAGTGGCTCCATTCCCATACTCATTGCTCAACACACCTCTAAATTTCTAACCACTCATTGTAACATTCTTCACTTTTTATCTTATTTATCAATTTCAAACAATGAAAAAATTAAAACAATAAAAGATAAAAAGTAAGAACCACTGGCAGACCACCCCGTGCTGCCAGGCCAGCCACCAGCATGATGCTGGCTGGTGTTTTTCAAATTTTGAGGATAAAAATAAGAGAAGAAAAGAAAATATTCAAGTGACAGGGTGGGAATAGAGCCAATTTTTATAAAAAACACTATATATATATGAACTGAGAAAAATGACCATGTTTGGAGCTAAGTTAATTAATCATACAAAATACTACTAATGTAAAATAATTTAACTGGAAAGAAGTCACATAACCAACATCAAATATTCTAAAACAAAGAAGATGCAAATATATAAAATATACAGTACCTGCTCCTCCTCAAATTTCCTCTGAGATTCTTCCTCTTTTAGTCTGTCTTCTTGACGACGAGCTTCAGCTTCCTCAATAGCCTTCAGTTCCTTTTCTCTATCAGCTTGAAGTGATGCAAGATATTCATCATCCTGCATGTATCAAGTTAGTAAAACCATTAACACAACTTTTAGTGCACAACTTTTAGAAATTTCGTCCAGTATTTAAAAACCTGTTGTTCCCTTATCAACCGCTGCGCTGTCAGAGAGGGTGAAGGAGGACGAGGTACTGGCCGGGGATACGAACTCTCAGCTCGCATAAACTGATGAGGTGCATAGGGAAGGCGATATCCAGACCCTTCAGGAATTCCACCAAACATTGCAGCCTCAAGCATCACTGCTTCATCGTGCTCCTCTGAAGAAATACCTCCCCACTTCAATTATAAAGAATAATTGAAGGTCAACATTTAGTTGGTGTAAACATTTTACTAACATGATCAATTAAAAAGAATTTCGAATACTCATTCATAACTTATAATAACTTAAAAAGAAAGATACCTCATCAGTAGGGAAGACACTTCCACTGTGCCTAGGATGATTACCCATATCCTGCTCTCCAGGACTTGAAGGTGCGCTATCCTCAGTAGCTCCAACGTCTTTGGCAGACTCCACAGAGCCAGAGGACATTCGCCTGGACCTATGTCTGACAAGAGGCTGCTCCTCCACGTCTTCAGTTTCATCGTGGATGGATGAGCTTCCTCCTCCCAACCTGGATTCACTCAAAGCACCCTCATCAGAAATGATGTGTTTAACACTTAATAGCAACACAAGATATATACCTTCCGTTTGGTGCCGTTAATTTTCCCAGCTCCACCTCAGCTGCCTTAGAAGCCCCCATCTCTGATGGGCCAACATTTTCCCCCTGGCCACGCAATGCTTTCTCTTTCTCTGCTGTCTGGACTCAGTTCATGTCAAACGACACACTATGGATACCAATAATAATAATAATAAAATAAACAAAAAACAAAAACAAACCTTCAGTGACAATGAAACTGCATGTGCAAGTTCAGGATCCTCTAGGTGAGGCGGCCTTTGCGGAGGCTCATTATCATCAAACTGCTACATCAAGATGAAATTAATACAAAGACAATCTCTTATTACTAGAAAACCACAAACACGAGGTCCAACCCAACAGTTTAGGCTTGTCACATACAGTTGGTGCACCAAATAGTTGATTTTGTTGGCCTTCTTCAACTTCACGTTTTGAAGCCTCGATGGCAGCTCGAATCATTTCTTCTTCGATATCATTGCTATAATCCTGTGGATCATCAAATCGAGGAGCACTAGGTACAAAATTTCGGTGATGAGATCCATCACCTGAAGAAATATCTTGTGGTTGTCCAGCCTGAACAGTTGGGGCAGCTGGAACATCATCATCTTCATCATCAATTATAACAGTCCCAGGGATACCTGGGCCATATGCATGCGCTGTTCCAGTGACATCATCAATGGTAGGAGCATGGCCAGAATGGCCGGAGGGATTGTCACCATCCTTGACTTCTATGGGGATCTCCCTGACCTCTCTTGGATGAGTAACAAATGGTGCACGTTCTCTAAAATCTGACCCACTTTCAAATATGCTGCTACCCAAGCTTGGATTAAGAAGAGAAAATGGATTTATATCACGGGTTGCAGATAGAAGTGATAGAGGATCTCTCCGAGGTCCAACTGGAACTGGATCATCAATATCCATCAAATCATCTTGAGCTGCAACAGGTGTTTCATGCACACTGGACATGAAATGATATCAATGTTAAAGCCAGATATAAGTTCCAATAGTTGATGATGTATCATACTAATTATGTTAAGAATGAGCAGCAGCAGATGAAAAGCATACTTCACTGATGTGTTTCTATCTCCTTCAGTAAAATGTGCATTCACAGCTTCATTGAGATCGCCACCATGCTCCTAATAGCAAGCAAACACAAACGGAAGAAGATCTATAAGAAGCAATAAATTGGCCAACATGCTAAAGCTTTTTTTCTTTTATTTATCTTTTTTTTTAAGACTTAACCCTCTAATAGTCAAAAAAGAAAGAGCATCCTCAAAAATCCAAGAGACTAAAACACAAGACTACTCTAATAAGAATCTAAATAGTTCACTTGTAATAGTAGTTAGGTACGCATCAATCATAATCTTATATGAAGGCTGTAGCCTGTATCAGATGGAGCTGAAGTGAGTTTTCTTGCTCACCCCAAAGCATTCAGGTTTATCCAGCCACAACTCCAGAAAAATTAGTTGCACCTTAGATACAATTAGATATATTAATAGGGAAAATTATATTCCAAAGGTTTCAGAAAGGTTAGACTCAATCAAGTATAAAAGAAGCTAACCTTGCTGTAATTTCTACTCCAACTAGTTGCAGAGATATCCACAAGGCCAACTGAAATGCACACCTTGTTCATTGCTTACCATTCAATTGTTACCATACTATTCACTAGTGAGTCTAACCAAGTACACTTGACCAAATTTTCTACTCCCAAAAATTTTGCAGGTACCAGTACATTCACAACCCTTCTATTTTGTTTGGTCAAACAATCAATTGTACAAGCCAACCCTTCTCCAAACTCTATACAACAACCTCGACTGCCCATATTTCATTGAACCGTTCAAAGAGAATACTAAAAGTATAAGTCTTTAACTGTATAACAGTAATCTCATTGTCCTAAAAATACCATCTATTCCTCTATCCAATCACAACCCTTGTAAAATTCTTCAAATTTTTTTATTACTCTTTTGAGTAGTGCAAGTAACACCCTTTTAACTTTAATTATAGCCCACCATTTAACTGTAGTTTACATAAACTATAGCATAGAGCACTTGACGACTAATACCATCAAATAGCAACCGAAGTAAATTCTCCCTTCATCTAAATATACCAATACACTGAAGCAAACAATACCATCCTAACAAACTAAATCCCATATTTAAATTTCAAAATTCTCAATAAAATCAATCCAAATACTTTTCAACCAAAATTCCCAATTAAAATCCATTACCCCAAATGCAATAAAAAACCTAACAGCAACATTACGTTATTTAACATCTTAAAACGGAGAATTGAATCGGCGATTCTGATTACAACCACAGAATTGAATTCAGGACATTAAGAGTTACCTCAAGCTTTTGCACGGCGACGGCTTCGGAAGCGCCGGTTATGCTGATAAAGGTGTCGATTGCTTCCTGATTAGGCCTCGCCATGGAAATTGCTGCAGAACTTCAAGCAATTCTTGAGCTCCGATTTTCAGTGTTGGTGTTGGGTTTTATGATTTTATTTTTTGTTCAGAGAGATGGAAGTAAATTAGTAATAGATATTTATGTGTGAAAATATAGGATGTATGTTATGCGCTCATATATATAGAGGGGAGAGTAAGGGCGTGTTTGGAAGTCGGTTTTTTGGAATTAAAAATAATTTAAAATGGTGAAATTGCATTTGGGTATTTTCTTTTCCATTCTTCCACGTCTCTCCTGTATGGAGGGTAAAGCATCAAAGACACATCACACAAGCACACATGGATGACTTGCTGTCTAAGCAGCTCTAAAGGAAGAACGTCATTAACATAAAGTTCGGTTTAATAGAGAGATTTACATACAAGCCATGAGTTTTTTATTCTTCATTTTTCGTTCAATGGCATGAGGACTTTTGAAAAGGAACAAAAATTTAATTTTCATTACAAGCATGTCTAACTTTTCATTAAAAATTTAATAAATTCTGGCCAATAGGGTCTAATTCATTAGAAAATGGCCTTAACTTACAGACTAAAGGTCTCATGTTCGAACCCCCTAGTATCTTGATTGTGTGTATGAGATAAACACTCATATTCTATAGTTTAGATTATTGTTTGTATTATATAAAAAAAATTTAATAAATTGCGAAATAAAGGAAGTTATTTGGAAAACCATGCTTTCTATATAACACTAAAAAGTACTTTTATAACTCATAATAAACGCACTTTCTTTTGGCAAAAACACAACTATTTCATTTTGAAGGCACAAATACGTAAAATAATAGTCTATAAAAATACAAATTACTAAAAGGAAAAAAGGAAATAAGAGTTCATGTCCAACATAACAATTCTCTATAGATAAGTATAAACAACAAAAGAAAATATATTGAAGGTTTTATCCTTTCAAGTTTTTTTTTATATGCATAGTGAAATATTAAAGGTTTAATACGAAGGAATTGTATTAAAATAAGTCAATACTTTGATACAAAAAGAAAGTATTATTCTTGGCTCTTTTTTTTCCCCTTTAGATATGAAGAAATATTCGGTATATTGCGGAATTTTTATGTTCAAATGATTGGGATTCCATTCCAACCTTTGTTTAGATTTTGTTATTTCTCACCAAGAAGAAAACAAAACAAAAAGAAATGGTATTAAAAGTGGACACACAAATGATAACGATGGTCACATGTCTAACAACCCCAATCGCTGCGGCGACTTCAGCTTTCAATCTCACTGCTACATTTGTCCCGTTTCTGCCTTCTTCATGTTTCTTGGTACAACACTAAATTATACATAATTCAGGGTCGGCATAGAAATTTCGAGGATTTTATGCGAAATTTAAATTGAGACTCTCATAATAACATGAAAGCACTATATAAAAGGAAATATAGGACTTGAACTCACATGTCCAATGAAATTAGAAGGGTCACAAACCAATTCTACTAGGGTTGATTGTGTAAATATGTTGCGCATTCACATATATATTGTATATATACAAAAAAAAGTAAGTAAAAAAATTTGGAAGTCATGTGTAGTAGCACTACTTGCACCATGTCAAGTTGGTTTTGATAGAGTTATTCATATTGAGCAAAATAAAGAAAGAAAAAAAAATACTTGTTTAACAAAATTTTTCAAGGGTAAATTTCATTTCATGCTAAAATGAATTTTCTACTTCAGAAATGACGGAAACCTCATATGCCGAACAAACCACAGCAAATAGACCCCATGGCCATCCTTTCAAACGACACTCGGTGAGGCATGCGGAGCCCCTCACCTCCTATCCCAATCAAAAGACATTCATGCCGATTGACCATGAGGCCCATTTTTGTTCAAGCAAATAATTCGACTATTCACAGACATGTGTCATTACCTCGTGACGTGTTTGAAGTCCCACACCAAAATATTACAAAGAGTCTAATCACATTTCATCCCATTCTAAATTTGTGTTAAGCTTGAGTGACCCTAAATTTTTTTATCGGGTTGGGCTGAAGCCTATACAACATATTTTGCCAGATTTTGTTTGATTTGTTTAAAAAAGGTATATGAGTTCGGATTCGGGTTAATTCTGGCGGGCAAGACGTCAACTCAATCCTAATTCAAAAGTGATCCAATCGGCCCAGTCGGGTTAACACCACAACGGGTTGGGTTTGGGCATATCAAGTTGACCCGACCGGACTTGCACACCCCCCAAGTACACACGACAGAAACGAAGCCGTTTTAGTCCTTACAAACTCGTCTCCCTCTCTCCCGGTGATCTCGCTCCTAAAAACACAGAGCAAGGCTGTAAGAAAAATGGAGGTGAAGGAGGAGCAGAGCACGAAGAGGAAGAAGCAGAAGCAGGGAAGGTTCTGGACATGGGTTGCAGCATCAGTGTTGTTCAGGCTCATTCTCATCTACTTCCCCAAAAATCTCAACCTCTCTTCTCGCCCCGAAGTCTCCACCCCTCTCACCAGCCTCCGTCGCCGTAATTTATCTCTCAAGCTTGGTCAGAACCATACCTTCTCAAGTTTCGGCTTCTATAATTCATTGTTGTTTTTTTTTTTTTTTCAGTGGCTGAGGGTTACTGGTTGAAGCAGTCGTCAATGTCTCCCTATGCAGGTTTCTCATTGCTGGTTGTCTATCTTGTATAATTCATGTTTAATTTTTCAAAGATTGTAATTTTTTTTGTTCTTTGCTGGTTTTGCAGGATCTATGTACCACGGATCTCCTTTGTTACTCTCACTTCTTGGGCCACTTACAGTCAAAAGGTACCGCTTCAGCTTAAGCTTTTTCCTTTTTCAGTTTTGTTCCCATTAGCATCATTCTATGTGATTTATTATGAGCCATGTTTGGTTTCGTTAGTTGTTCTAAGACTCTAAGTTTTGGAATTGGAGGCCCAACTGCCAGTTCCAGTTTTAATTCTCTTCCATTTTCATTGTTTGATAAATCATTTTATTTAGTTCAAGAAAAAAATTGGTTCAATGAATGCCCCAATTAAGGAAATGTTAAAATCTGGTGCTGGATTTTTTTTTTCCTTTTTCAGTTGGTAATTTGCTGAACATTTTAATTGGTGCTGCAGAATTGAAGGGCAACCCAGTCATCTTCTATGCAGGTAAGAATTGTCTTTTTCCATTTTCTAAGTTCTCTCTCTGTAGCTCAGTACTGCCTTTCAATAAGTTCATTTTTATGTTGTATAAGTGTGTCATATTTCATGTTCCAATAATTTAGAATTCCCTTAATTTTCTTCTTTCATTGGTTGACTTATTCCGAATATGTAGTCAGGCAGTTGATATCGACACATTCTTGGGTACAGTTTGGTTTTTGTGGTTGCAGATATATTGAATGCAATGCTTATTCGTGCTACTGGTCAGACTCTTCAGGTTGCATATAGGCAGAGTTTGAAATCACTAGATCTTGATACGATATCAGAAAGCATGGGTAATTCTAACATTTAAAGATCAATATACTTCTCTTTAGTCCTGTTTATGGATAGTCATATTTGATTGTATGAATTTCCCTAATGAAGTCTAAATTGTTATGCAACAAAGCAACTAGATATCGATAGATGCAGCTAGTATAGCTGGTTGTCATGTTGAGACACAGTTGTGATAGATCTAAAAATTTGGAATCTTAACAGACTGGCTTTGCCTGAATAGCTATATGAAATCATTATAATTGACTTATAGTTACGGGCATATGCCACTTTGTTGAAAAGCTTAACTTTTGATCTCATTTATGTGCATCATTTGTGCAATTACATTAAAATGCAAAGCTTTGCCTTCCGCATGCCATTCACAGGCTGATGCATGGCTTATATTTGTTGTTTTCAGAGGTCCTCTCTTCAGGAGATATTGCTGCTCTTGTGTACCTATGGAATCCTTTCACAATAGTTGCATGTGTGGGTTTGTCAACATCTCCAATTGAAAATCTGGCCATCATATTGGCCCTCTATGGAGCATGTAAACGTAAGTTAACTACAGTCCTTGTGATTTGGCAATTTAAATGTTTCTTTTAGGTTTTTTAAGACTCTTTAAGTATTCTTCTTTCGAAACTTGTTTTGTCATTTTGTTCATGAGAATGATTACTTCCTTAAAAGGATCATATAATACACTCCACTTGGGTTACAAGATTCCTGGTTTCTGGTTTAGATTGTATAGGCACTCATGTGATGGACATTCTCCATATAAGTCCTTGCCTGTATATTGTTGTAAGTTGTGACAGATTATAATCTATTACAGAAACTAACAAGTTTTGGATGTTTAAAATTTCATTGTAATTCTAGTTTTAGCAGTATCACTGGATGTGCCTACTTAAGTGGTAATAATACAATGCAAGTTCAGTCATATGACATCAGCACTCCATTTCATGGTAGAATAATATTCTGATTCTGTGTGCATGCTGACACTTTCTCAAGGAAGACATTCTTTCTAATTCCGTTTGACAATATTTGTTTGTCCATAATCAGTATGTTTTGAAGTGAGATATTAGCATTTGATTTAGGGATGGATGAAGGCACGTGGGGAACTGTTTTTTGGCTTATGCTCTTCTTTTTAACGTTAATTTCCTTTCTGATGTTGTTCGTCTGATGAACTGTAGGAATGGTTCCCTTGGCTGCTTTTGGATGGGTCATGGCAACACATCTGTCTCTTTATCCTATGATTCTCATAATTCCAGTATGCCCCTATTTTCATTGACTTATCATGTTTGATGTAATTAATAAAAAATTTGTGCAATTCTTCAATGAAATTATGTTTCTTATCAAAAAATAAAAAAATAAAAAGAATTTTCATGCAACATTTGAAATCTATTTTGTGTGTTTTCTTTCTCACTCATGCATATTGACAAATATTTAATCTTGTTCCAGATAATTCTTTTATTAGGATATGGTCCAGATACTCCTAGGAAATTATTGCTGATGAGGAGATGTGGTAAAGTTGAAGATAACTCGTCAAGTGATAGTTGTCAACAACAGGAGAAAGTTATTAATCAATCAGACCTACCCAAAGTTTTCGCTTGGGGACCTCCCATGCTTTTCTTATTGTGGGCTATTATGTGGTCAGTCTACGTGTTACTCCTGTGTGGCATATCTGTTAAACAGTATGGTGGTCTCTGGGAGATGTTTGAAAGGTATCAACAGCTCATTGTACGTGTATGCATTTCCTTATGCTCAAATATTCTAGATGTTTGTGCAAAAGAAGATATATAAGAAAAATCTGTTGAAGAGGAGAGTTCTCATTTCTTAGGCCTAGTAACAGAGTGGACTGATCAAGCATTACGACTTATCAAAGTTCTGAATGTGGTTTATTAAGATATCATTAAAAAATTTCAGTTCTATTTAAGAAGTTGTTGTACAGTTCTTAAAGGTCATCCAGTCCACATATGAAAGTTGGAATAAGTAAACACTGAGTCAATAGAATTCCATATGAAAATAAACTGAGAAGAAAACAAACTAAAGATAGCACAGTTTTCAAAGCTAATCCAATTTCCTGAAAAGTTTGGTCAAATTAGTATCTGGCCAAGATCAGCTGCATATAGACTAGAGCTCTGCACAGGATGTCCTGGTGTTCGCTATGGTCGGTGCTACTATAATTGATTCAGAGCACTTGTAGCCTATAATTAGATGAATGGCTCACAGGGTAACCAAATGGGTATTAGCATTAATTGTTGTACTTCCTCTATTGCAAAGGGTTGTTCCTAGTAATTTTTATCTTATTGTTAAATCAGTAGTCTAAATTGTTGCTAAACATTGTGGCTGGTTTTTGCAGAATGTATGGTTTCATTCTTACTGTGCAAGATTTGTCTCCGAATATAGGTGTCTTATGGTGAGCCCCAAATTACCTATACCGAAAGTGGATTGTGGAGTAGTCAAATTTTACTTTTGAGGCGTGGCATGAATTTGATCACTCATTTAATATTTTGATGCAGGTATTTCTTTGCAGAGGTCTTCGATTTTTTCAGAAATTTCTTCCTGATTGTTTTCCATATGAATATTCTCTTTATGATATTTCCATTGGCCATACGGCTCAAGCACCGTCCCTGCTTTCTTGCTTTTGTCTACATCACCATCTCATCAATGCTTAAGTCTTATCCTTCTGTAAGTTCTTGTTTTTCTTCAGAAGTCTTCTATATTTTCTGGTGCTGAAGCTAAAGTCTTCGATGCATGTTTCTGAAGTTATGCGATAGGCAGCCTGATTTTTTTTGTTCTTCCATTGTATTACAATTTTGTTTAGGTTGGGGATTCAGCTCTGTACTTTGGTTTGTTGGGCTGGTTTGTTAATGAACTGTCAGGCAAGTCAGTTGGTTCTCTTTCTGTTCCCTTTATGCATTTGACATGGTTTGGCATCTTAAACATTATATTTTTATGATATGCAGAAATGCAATTCTCGTTCTGCCTCTTCAGTGTTTATGTTGGGGTTTCCCTCCTTAGCCCTGTGATGCACAACCTATGGATATGGAGGGTATGGCTCTCTCTACAGTTGTTCTGAACTTTAAAATGGTTATATAAGTGTTTCTTATAATTAAGGACTTTTTCAAACTTGCAGGGCACTGGCAATGCAAATTTCTACTTCGCTACTGCAATTACTTATGCTTGTTTGCAGGTTTGTGAACTCTTATCAGTTATTTATTTGCATCAAATGATTCATATATGAGTTTCAAAGGGAGAAAAATGTAGCTTCCTTATTGTATAGTTGATTCACAGGATGATTTCTGTGAAATAAAACCATGACAGAGTCATCACCCCGCTATATCCACTTTGACACTTATGTGACTTAATCTTGTTAGCCTGATCAACCAATGGCTGATTCGCAACTCAATGAATCTGTTAATTTATGGTATTTGAGCGTATCCCTCTCTACTAATGTGTGCTCTGGACCATGCAGATGGTGCTGGTGGTTGAAAGTGTTAGTGCAATGCTCAATCATGACCGGAAGCTAAAAAAGTTAACTAATGCAAAGCTTCAAAATGGAAAATGTTAATCAGTTCTTAGAAATGAAGTTTGTCTCTGATCATTCAGCTTCTCAGTATACTCCTTGCATCACCAAGAATAGCATCAGCGCTCAGCAGCGATTCATCTTTTAACTGCTTGCTTGCAAGAGTTCAAGGTTGTATTTATCATGGATAGAAGATCATCACTTCTTTTGGGACACATGTTTTCATCAGCAAATCTATACGGGGTTTTTATATCTTCTTTTCCATTTTAGTTTAAGGTGGGGTTTTTTGTTAACGGGGAGGATTTGTACAATCGGATACAATATTTCACACATTTTTTTACCATACTCCTGATGCGTACACAGAGAGATTATTGTCTTCTTTCTCTTGTGCTTAGATTTCAAGTTGTGCAAAAATGATCAAGGGTGGTAATTGAGTCATCGTGTTGTGTTCAACACATCCAGTTTCTGAACATGGTTGAGTTTGCAGTCGCAGTTCTTCAACAGATTGTTACGGCCAGGACCCAACTGACTTAAAAGGAGAGCAGTTTCCACTAACATGTTTATGCCACTTGAATTTCATTGTAAAAACAAACCATGCTATCCTTCATCTAATAAATGTTAATGTTTGATTAGTGTAACAGCATGCCGCTTACTTCACTCTCTTCATTTTCAGTCTTTTAGTTGGTTTATTCTTTTGCTCAACCGCAGTGTTACGGTCACACTCAAAATTTTCTCTGGTATTAAATGACAATTTTGGAAGAAAGAATCCTAGCTGAAAGAGACTGAGATTGCCTTTGTGTCTTTGCCTCATATTCTGTTCTTTATTTCTTTCTCCATGATACTTTGTTGGTGAGCTGTGAAGAACAAAATCTAAATAAAATGAAGCAGGAGATTTTCCCAAGCCCAGGCCACCATAAACCCTGGGCTTGAAGATGGGTCGTCAAGTGCATGGCATAAATGGTCGCATGGATGCCAGTCGTTGTCAATTATACCATGTTGGATTGTTGGCTGACAAATTTCCAAAATTTGGCCGCCAAAAGAGGAGGGCTCTAATTCATCACTGCTGACACCATGAATCCTAGTCTTACTATATTTGTAAATCACAATTTATATATCATGTGATATGGCAGCTAATATGTATATACTACATAAGTTAATTAATGTAATTAATATTATTTATTTATTTATTAAAATATACTTTATTTATTTAATTGATGTGGCATATGATATGGATATACCACATCAAATCATATAAAAATATAAGATAAAAATATGATAAGTGTAGCATTATTCGCATAGTAAATCTTTCCATAATTAGTTAGTCTTAATCCTTAAAAAGAGTGAACTCTTTGACATTGGTTAGTGGGTCTCCACATTTGAAAAAGATTGGGTCCAAGCCCATTTTAGTTTTTTTAGTATAAGCAATTAGAGAAGGGACTTTATACAAATATTCATTGAGTGCCTAGGGTTTCGAACCTCTACTTATATGAATGGAAATGAAAGAGCTCTACTAACTGAGTTATATACCTGACAGCCCATTTCATTTTCTAGAAATACACTTTTGTATAAAGTATTAAGATACACTCCAAGTTCCAACCAAAACAAATAATATTAAGATGGCACCAGAAAATAAAGAGATGCCAATCATTCAAGACTTTCTGAATGAGGGAATATAATAAAAAGGAAAATAACTATTTTTTCCATCCTATTTTCAATAATAAATGGGCATGCATGGTGTGACAATCTTAGCTCAAAGTGCAAAATAATATGTGCTTATATGATTTTGGGGGCCCATTTGTTTTTTTAAAGGAATTTCTGAAGTCTTTTTCATATATGAATAATGATATTGTTCAATCATGGGTTTTGGTCCATGTTGTAGAACATACAAATAGTCTGCTTTGACAACTTGGAAATGGGACCATAGTGAAAGAGCAAAGTTTGCGTGAGGTTCACGGAACAAGTATAGTTAAAAATTAACATGTTTTCAAAAAATAAAAAACTTATTATCAAATTTAAACACATGCTATTTGTTAATTACACAGTTCTGCCATCCTGAATTGCAAGGCATGAATAACCTCACGAAAGTTTTTCACTCTCGTGAATGTTTAACATTTAATCATTGCGAATTATATATATTCGAACATATTCTCTTGTAAGATTGATTGACAACTTAATGACGAACTGTGAATTTAGACTACTGATCGAGTTCAATATATGATTCAAAATACCATGAGCTTACTATGTGGGTTGAATTTGGTCCACCTAGTCCCTTAATATGCAAATATATATATATATAATATGGTAAAAGGTCAGGGTTAAGCAAAAGCTAACTCTATCTGATCATATATCCCGTGTCAAGGAACATGTGCCCTTCATTGTAGCTGAATCAAGAAACCGTTGAATACATGAACTTGAACCACTAAAAGAAAAGCCAATAGCGACCAACGAATGGAAATTGGATTGTTTCACAAGGCAAAAGCTTGTATATTTTCAAACCCTACGAGCTGGTCATGTTTCTTAGGCCCTTGAATTTTGATAGATCAAGTCATAAGTGATCATTATTTATATTCAGCTTGCTTAGCTCAGCACCTTCAACCAGTAGAGTGAAATGAAGGCTATTTGAGGCGATGTTTGCTTTGGGACCTTTTGATGCAAGAAATTAAGAAATGAGAGTCAAATATATAATGGTTTGTGTATGCATGTGATGTGAGGATGAAACATAGGAATATTTGAGTTAAGAGATTTTGCTTGATATATATAAGAAATGAGTCATTCATGCTTCCTGCAAATCACAATTTGATACATATGCAAAAATAATTTATCAAAAATATCAAAAGAAAAATATATACACATATGTCTAACTTGTGATTGACAGGAAAGTAAGAGCTCCTACTTCCAGGAAAATGAAGCAAGTATTTTTCATTGAAAAAATTAAAACTATACGTCCTCGAGTGGAAAATTGGACAAATTACGGGGACTACAATGTAATGAGGCCTTATACATGTTTGTATGTGTATGTTTGTGCGTGTGCGTGTGCGTGTGTGTGTGAGAAAAGAGACTTACACTTTAAGCCATGCTGAGCTTCTGAGACTGAGAATACTGTAGAACATCACAATTATCGAGTGATATTGTATGGTCAAGGTGGGGTTCTTATTGATTAAATATCTAAACACATGGATTAGATTAATTGTCTGATTACCCCACTCCCGTTATATGGGAGTAGTAGACCCATAGAGCACTTGGTGTTTTATAATCTCCTGATTATTGGTTGATATGCAAAAATTAATGGAAAGCTGTCATTGATTAACGCCAGATTATTTATTAATACATGATTAAGGAATTTTCACTTATTAGTTTATAATAATTAATGTACACACGCATGTACGCGATACGATCATTCGCTAGCCATGTGTACACACGTGCAAGCATATATGCATTAATCCTCACTTACCAAACAAAGAAGCTATCATCAGATCCCTTCAATCTCATTTTATTCTTAGTTAATTAGCTCTTCTGACAATTAATTGAATTGTAAAACATAATCCAACTGGGTTTCTTGCTTAATTACATGTCATCAAATCATAATTAACACATGATACATGCTGGTGTACATGGCAACTTGAGGGCACAAGTGGGTGTGAATCATAGAGACACAAAATCTAACTGGTTTTATTGCTTAATTACATGTCATCGAATCATAGTTAACACACATATGTATCTGCCCTGTTTGGGACTGCTTATGGAAGAGTTAAAAGCGATTTCTAACAAAATTGGGCACACACACACAAAAAAAAAAAAAAAAAAAAAAACTTTAAAATGCTTATAGGTCATAAAAGTGCTTTCTGGAAGAGCACCTAACGTGTACTTTTTCAAGAAGCACTTCCAAGTTGTTTTCAAGAAGCACTTGAATATTTAATAAATATTTCAAGAAACTTCAACTAAAAGCGCTCCTTGCAAAAGCACTAATGGGAAGAGGAGAAGTGCTCCTTACAGAAGTATATTCAAACGGGCTCCAAATTTATTGCTTAATAATACCATTTTTTAAGTCGTACAAATATATACCCCAAACTTCAAATATATACAACATCTGAATGTGGCACATCAATGTTATATAGATTCAAATTCTTACATGACTTTCATAAAAAAAACTTAATTTATGGAAGAATATGATAGCTAAGCTTGGCTTTTAATCCGTCATTTTATTTTCTCATGCAATTTGGGGTAAAAAGGCAGTTTCATAATTTTGAATCCTACTATTCTTTGATGTTGCTTCATAATGCATTCCCAATGCGCACAGTAGAGACAAAAACAACAACTTTCTCCTCAATCCTCTCCTTCTGGAGTAACTCAAAACCCAAACATCAAGTAACAAATAATTTTGCTCTTTAAACTCTTTTTGGCCTTTGAGAGAGTAAGGTTATATATATTGTTAGACTCTTAATATTGAAATCATACGTTAAAATAAGAATTCACTTTATTAACGATTCATATTAATAATTTGATAATGAAAGATATCATACTACGTGGAATTGACAATTCTCGATCTTTGAAGAGATTTATGTTGTCACAACATCGATCCAAATCAGACATTCATATATGATTCTATATATAAGAGAACACTAATACTTAAATTTGGCGAATCAGATTTAAGTTCATGAATATATTGTGACGTTTTC
Organism: Prunus dulcis; assembly: GCF_902201215.1. Taxonomy (NCBI): domain Eukaryota; kingdom Viridiplantae; phylum Streptophyta; class Magnoliopsida; order Rosales; family Rosaceae; genus Prunus; species Prunus dulcis. The sequence goes on from NC_047654.1 coordinate 9,153,623, forward strand.
TAGAGTTGAAGTTAGAGATGCTTGTATATAGGTTTGACCAGTCTTGATTGTTTCTTCCAATTAACCCCAAAGAGGACCAAAAGAAAAAACTTGATGTCCAATCACAGCACACAGACACGGGCCTACAGTTTTAGTGCCAGTGTGCCACCCTGTAATTATAAACAAACCATATGGATCATCTTACACCGTTCAATTGGTAGACAAAATGAGGGCGGGCGGTGAGGTCAATAAAGATAATTGAAACTAAACATAGGAGATCTCTGGATGTGGACCCTTTGGATTGGGTTCCCACCAGCACATCCTTGCCGTTGTAGAATCAAGACAGGTAGGACCCCCAAACTCCCAAGTGCCCCGCCAAACATGAGATCATTTTCCATGTTAAACAAAACAACAAATTGAAAACCCTTTAGTTTTTTAAGAGAACTGATATTGCGATGAATGAATCCAACACAACCTCAAGTGCAATGAAAAATACTCGTTACTTTCTAAAGTTTTTAAGTTGAAAATTTTTAATTAACATGCCAACGAGATCTAATTTAGTGGAAAAAATTATTGACTTATATACTAGCGGTTTCAAATTCAAAATCTCATGACATCTTGAAAGTGTGTGTGAGAAAAACCTCACTTATCCTTATAGTTTAGACTATCGCTTGTATTATAAAATAATATATATAAAAAATCTAAGATAACATAAATCTTGAACTCATAGCTAGCAAGCCCTTTTATACAAGGCCGTGCTAAGTAGTTGAGTAATCTGTGTCATGCTATCTTGTATTGTCTGCAAATCTGAAATTTTGTGAGCAGAAGGCTTGAGAGATGGTTGATTAATGTGTTTACCGAGTCAAAAGAAAAACAAGAAAACCTGGAGACAAGGTTGGAGGATCTCCATACTTATGTTTTCTAGCCCTAAGCATAGCCTAATAAGCTCCATTAATTGATGTATTTACATGTGAAATTTCCCTCCTATACTATGGTGACATATTGGACTAAACATATATTTTATAATGTAATTTGCATATAATTGTGATCATGCTCCACAGTGACCTACACCTGCATTTGTGGTTGTAGTTGTTGCATCCCATTTAGTCCGTGGCTCAATGGGGCGGTGCTCTATGTGTCCAAATGGGTCAATCTCATCAGCTAGCTTAGCACACCTACTCTTGAAAATTCTCATTATGAATTCATGGTTGTTTACCATCGATTAGATTAGATGTGAGTCGAACTTAAGACCTCCTGAATGTATTTTGGATGTAGCACAATATTAGTCTAACCCAAAATCTGCTGAACTTTTAATAGAGACTTAGTCGAACCCGAAATCTGCTGCACGTTGAATATAACACAAAGTCATCAAGTTAGAAAAGGATTATGATACGAATTTCATACAAAAGAATAATCGAAAGCATAAATGGTAGTTGCATTAAACATATAGGACACTCTATTTGAGATCAGAATTGATGTAGGCATTAAGATTCAGTCCATTTGAGATCACTATTGATGTAGGCATTAAGATTCAGTCCATTTGAGATCACTATTGATGTAGGCATTAAGATTGAGAGTTTGACATTTCTAGTATTAGACTAAAGCAAATATCTAGGAAAAGATCTTATTCTAACAAACAAAGAAAATAAAACTGAAACTGCAACATCATACATAGATACTCTGGTATTTAGCCTAGATATTGTAAGATTTCAGATGTTGGTAAAACCCAATAAGGTTTTGACATTTCCAACATGAAGTTGGTTTCAGATGCTTAAGCTTATAATTAGGCATATACTGTGAACCTCAATCTACTCAAAAATCTAGGGAAGTGTCCTGTTCCTGCAAAATCTCCTTAAAAAAGGCCAGAATTCTGCCCTATCAAAAACCACAAATCATTCAGCAAGAGAGAGAGAGAGAGAGAGAGAGAGAGAGAGAGAGAGAGAGAGAGAGGAAGCATCCTGTGAGGTTCATAGTCATGCAAGGCTCTCTCTTTAATCCAATTTTATAGAGGGCGTTGACAAAGGGTAATAAGTGTCCCTCTAGACAGAATTAATCTAAAATAATTTATTCTATCTCCAACTAATATATCATTTTGCAACAACCAACTTCACAAAACAAAGAGAATAGCTGAAATTTATTATTATTATTCTGACAAGTGGTAAGTTTTGGCCAGTCTATTTAAGAAGATCTCCTAATGGATGCTCAGATACATGCCAGCACTTCCTTCTCCTCTCTGTCCATTCTTTCCATTCAACATCTTCTCATTTCAAGTAATCTCAAGCTGTCCCTTGTTTTCTTTTTCTGTCAAAAAACCGAGTGCAGCATATTTATATATATATTTGTTGTGATCTTCAGTTCAGCTAATCTCCTCTTGGAAGTTGAAGTGCTGATAGTTTGGCAAAGATGTGGGCTTTGTGCCTTGCAGCATTGCTTATTATAAGCATTACGCATTGGGTTTATAGGTGGAGAAATCCTAGGTGCCATGGAAAACTTCCACCAGGTTCAATGGGATTGCCGCTACTTGGAGAGACCTTACAGTTCTTCACTCCCAACACCTCTTCTGATATTCCTCCCTTCATCAAGAAAAGAATGAAAAGGTGATATTTCTGATAATTAAACAGCTGCTTCTTCCTTGCCATCTTCTAATTCCTCTTTTTGGTTCTTGTTTTCTCATCTTCTTTACATGTGTTCTGCATTTTGGATTTTGCAGATATGGACCAATTTTCAGGACTAATTTGGTGGGAAGACCAGTTATAATATCGACAGACCCGGATCTCAATTACTTTGTCTTCCAACAAGAGGGAAATTTGTTTCAAAGTTGGTACCCAGATACCTTCACAGAGATTTTTGGCAAGCAAAATGTTGGTTCCTTGCATGGGGTTATGTACAAATATCTCAAGAACATGGTGCTGCATCTCTTTGGACCCGAAAGCCTTAAAAAGATGATCCCTGAAGTTGAACAAGCAGCTCTCAGCAGATTACAACAATGGTCATATCAGGACATTACAGAACTAAAAGATGCAACTGCAAGTGTAATTTTCAGCCTAACCTTTCTTCTCTTTGATAAAATTTCACTAAAAGTTAATATCTTGTTTTAAGTCTGATTAATTTGTCTTTGCAGATGATATTTGATCTCACTGCAAAAAAACTTATCAGTTATGATTCAAATAAGTCCTCGGAGAATTTAAGGGAAAACTTTGTTGCATTCATACAAGGATTGATCTCCTTTCCTTTGGACATCCCTGGAACAGCTTATCACAAATGTTTACAGGTAATTGCGTGAGTATCATTCACAACACTTGTTTCTTGCTTTCACAAGGCCAATCAAAGCAAAAAGTTCCATTTTGAAAACAATCAAGTATGTTCTCTTGTTCTTGACCTTCAACAATTTCTCAGGGTAGGAAAAACGCAATGAGAATGCTGAAGAACATGCTGCAGGAAAGACGAGCAGAGTCCCGGAAGCAACCGGTTGATTTTTTTGATTATGTTCTTGAAGAACTTAAGAAAGAGGGAACAATCCTGACAGAGGGAATTGCTTTGGACTTAATGTTTGTGCTGCTTTTTGCAAGCTTCGAAACAACTTCTCTAGCTATAACATTAGCCATGAAGTTTCTTTCAGACCATCCTCTTGTGCTAAAGCAATTAACGGTACGAAAACATTTCAAACCATGCTATTGATTTCAACATCCTCATTGTCACCCCTCCTAACAAGTTCTTAACATTTACATCTTATGTCAGGAAGAGCATGAGATGATTATAAAGCAAAGGGAAATTGCTGATTCTGGACTTACATGGAAAGAATACAAGTCAATGACATTCACATTTCAGGTGAGTCTCACTCTTTACACTTTCAATGCTTAAAAGCAAAATGTTGACCACCAAAAAAAAAAAAAAAGAAGAGATGCAAATTATACAAAATCTGTTCATACCTCTGTTGAACAAAGTAAAAAACTGATAAATTTTGACTTGCAGTTCATCAACGAAACAGTTAGGCTGGCAAATATAGTTCCCGGTATCTTTCGCAAAGCAGTGAGAGAAATAAACTTTAAGGGTAAGTAGAAATGACACATAGTATTGTTTTCAACTATAAAATAAGTTTCAACTATGAACATCATCCTAATTGGACTTGTCATACCAATTTTGTTGTGCAGGATATACCATTCCCGCAGGTTGGGCAGTAATGGTTTGTCCCCCAGCAGTACATTTAAACCCAGCAAAATATGAAGACCCTGTGGCCTTCAATCCATGGAGATGGGAGGTGAGTTTCAATATTATATCAGACTGCATTGATCTTGGCTTGAAAATCTCCTAACCCTTTGTCCTTACACCTCAGTTGTTTGTACTAAAAAGTAATTTTTAATGCAGGGAGTAGAAGTAAGCAGTGCATCAAAACATTTCATGGCTTTTGGTGGTGGCATGAGATTCTGTGTTGGGACAGATTTTACTAAGGTGCAGATGGCTGTGTTTCTTCATTGCTTAGTTACAAAGTACAGGTAAGAAAGCCCAGAAATCAAAGAGAGAGAACGGGAAAGAGAGAGGCAAGGAGACAGAGAGAGAGACTAATAACATTTTTTTGCATCCAAAATTTTTCAGGTGGGAAGCAATCAAAGGAGGAGATATAGTTCGAACTCCGGGTTTACAATTTCCAAATGGTTTTCATGTTAAGATCATGGAGAAGGATACAAGGAACAGAAAACAGCATTATATAGCTGCAGATGCTTAAACCAGAAATGTTAGTAGGCAAGTCATTTGTATGGCTAGAGAGAGAGAGAGAGAGAGAGAGAGAGAGGCACAGGAGATTTTTTCCAGCTTGACATATTTTGCACCAGGATTTTTATTTCTCTCAAGCTGCAAAGAGGATGACAGATCAAGAACATCACATTTGGAATATGTACAGAGAAGAAAAGCAATTATATCATGTTCTCTCCACAAAAAAAGACCAACCCATATTTTTGTTTGGGGTCACATACAAAGTTTTATGCTTCTACACCAATTTTCTTCCTCCTCTTTTTTTTTTTTTTTTCGAACAATGTTTAGTTGTGTAAGGGTGGAAGCAGAAAAGAGAAAAGAGAACCGTTTAAAGACAAATGTAGAATCCAACATATAATACATTTTATCAAAATGAGGATATACTTGTAACGTTCTGTGTGAAAATGCACCTTCATCATCATCACCATCACCTTCACCTTTTTCTTCGTCTTTATTTTTATTTTATAATTTCAATAAAAACTAGACCCAAGCATACCAAAAGAGAATAGTTCTACCTTTTATAATTCTTACCAAATTCTTACTTAGCCCATGCTTGTGCCTGGATTTATGGGAGACTGTGAAGCTAATAATAAAATATTATTATTTATACGCCTAAGTTGTTTGGGCCGCTCAACCCAAATTTGTACAATTTGGGCTAATTTTTCTTGTTGTGGTCCTAAAGATGTGATTTTTTATGGTCGTTTAGGATGTGGTCCCTCTTGCAGAATTCTATAGTGAGGATCTTGCCTAAGGGTGTGTTTGATAAGCTTCACTGGATTGGACTATCTTAAATAGTACTTGAAACCCACATTTGTTAAGACAAGGGATTAACTTAAATGAGATTGTTGAAAAATCTCCCTCACTCCTTGCTCCAATTTAGCAAGCTTGAAAAGTGGCTCGCAATATAACACCCACGCTATATTGAACTCGCGAGTTCGAACTAAACCTTCGCACTGTCATCGCCCAACCTCACTGTCACCACCACCAACCCTATCGACAGCAACAACAACACCCAATTGAACACCCAATCAGTTGACCCAGAGAGCTCTTTCTATCTGCTCCGATTCCTCATGAGGTTACCTAATTTCTGCAACCAAACAAACCCAGATCACTGGCTTGCTAAGATCGAAGAGGAAGTGCGGCATGCCTGGGAGAACACCTTTGCTGAAGCCTCTGTTTGAAGCTTTTCTGATTGAATTAAAAAAAAGAGTCAAAATGGGAGAAGGAAAACTGGGGAAAAAGGGGATGTGGAAGTGGGTTGCGATAGGGGAGAAAGAGAGAGAGAGAGAGAGGCGAGAATGAATCTATTAATCCTAGGGAGCAAGAGAAGATGGCTTCAGTGGGGAAGGGGAATCGCAGCTGACATTGATGATTTGATCCATAGGAGGCAAAACCTCTGTTTTTTCTCTCCGTCTTTCAATGCAATGAACCTAATTATCTTAAACAAAACAAAAAATAGAGAGAGAAAAAAAAAGATAAAAAGAAAGTAAAAAGAATGGGGAGGTTGAGTTGGGTTTGCATCTAATGAGTTTTTTTGTTTAAGATAATTTTAGCTTTTAAAAAAATTCAGAATTTTTGTTGTTTTTTTAAATAAAAATTATTGTTTTAAATTTAAATATTGCAATAATTATTTTTTGACGACACATCACCAAACATAGGTCTTCACTATTTTTACAATCCAGCTTCTTACTCCAACGCAGTACCAAACGTAGGTCAGTACTTAATCAAGCTTAGGCCAATTAGAACTAATCCGAGACAGTCCCAGGATTTAATCCAGTTCATGACAGTCCGCTGTGCCAAACGACCCCTAAGATCTTTAGGTAATGCATTATTTCTTAATTGTTAGATCAAATTAATTAATCGTTAGATCAAATTGATTAGTTTGATCCAACTGTTAAGATATAGAACCTCATCTAAGTGCCTAAAATGACTACCCCTCGCAAGACCAATATTAGACAAAAACTTCATATGGTTTTGTCACAGCAATCACTTAACATTGTTGCATCAACTATGAAATATCGCCTTGTCAAAGAAAAGGACGAATATAAATATTCTAAATATTTTAACATTTCAGCCACTCTAGCTATAATGCATAATATATATATACTAGTTTCTCGATCCGCACTCACGGAAATATCATGTCTTTTATTTATTTATTTATTATTTATTCTTATCTATATAAATTTTTGTTAGACATAAAAATAGTTCTTAATGATGACAATTTTGAGTTACTTGAAAATTTAACCATAAGTCTAGAAGATAAAACTTATGATCCCATTTTGATAATACTAATTTATTTATTTTGTATTTTCATCAATACTTCATGTATTTTAGAAAACTTGTAACAAACCAAAGCTTTTAAACTATTACTTGAGCATTTTTTTTTTCTTCTTTATTTTCTCGGGGTGTTTCAGCTCTTTAGCTGACTTTCTTGGTCCTTTCTATAAATTTGAAATTCCAAATATATATATATATATATATATTTATGTGAAAAATATGATGATCTTGTGGCCCTCAATCCATGGAGATGGGATTTTGTTGTAGCTAATATTGGCAAGCAAAGCCTCTTTACCATTTTATTCCGAGTCCTAAGCTGCACTGAAGGTTAAACCAAACCCAAGAAGGAAAGGAAATGAAACGTTTCCTGATTAAAAAGGGTAGCAATGTATCCTTTTTCCTAACCCCAAACGGATACAATAAAAATCCTTAACATCTAAACCAAACCCAACACGGAAAGGCAAGTTTCCCAATTGAAAAGGGATGTTTCCAAATCCCAAACTGATATGCTACAAAAACCTTATAAATACCCACACATTCTTGCACTTCTTGGCAATTTCATTCCAAGCAGCATCAAGCACAAAAACCCATCTCTCCGTTTCTCCCCAACAACTAGAATTCATCATTTGATTGTTCTGTAGTTTGATTTTCTTCTATTAATTTCAACATTAACAATGGAGGAAGAAAATGAGCTCTCAGCACTCCTAGCCCTAAACCCTGGTCGTGCTAGTAGCAGTGCAAATCCTTGTCCACTACCGGGCCAAGTTTCCACTGCCCTCACTTTGTGTGATCCAACTTGGAATTACGACACAAACCAGAGAAAAGCAGAGGAATTCGACCCTGCTCCTCTCAGATTTTCCGCATTCCCTCCTAATCTGAAACACAAGAAAATAACGAATAATATGAACAAGGAATTAAAGAAGAAGAAAAGAAACCCAGTAGTGCCGGAAACTACGCTGAGTCCACAGCCTCAGGATCACGGGCCTTGGAAAATCAGGAAGAAGCTGACAGTAAGCGACCTTGGAAGCTGCTCAAGGCTACTAATGCCGAAAAAACCGGTCATCGACCATGTTTTGCATTACTTGGATGACACGTTTGCCAAAAGGGTTAAGAGTGGAGAGGGCATAGAAGTTATAGTTGAAGACTGCGATACAAACATCAGGCATCACATGACTTTCAAGCTTTGGGGGTCGGCCGAGAGTTACATTCTCAATGGAGATTGGAGACTAGAGTTTGTGCATAGGAGAGGGTTGGAGGAGAATGATAAAATTGGGCTTTATTGGGATACCTCCAAATCCATGTTCATGTTTTCTGTTCTTGAAAGGGCAAGGCAATCCCAGTTACCTGCTTGATCAATTTAGTGGGTCTAGATTGTTGAATTTGATTGAGATTTCATGCTAAATTTCCTGAATTTGCAATTGTGATCAGAATTGTAACTAGCTAGATAGTTTAGTTACCTTATTAATTCCTCAATTTGACACATTAGTTGTAACAGACTTTTTTAAATACAAACGATTGTCTAAGCTACTGTATAAGGGCGCAAGCAGACTACCTCGTGCAACTTGTTTAAACCAAGTATGCTTATTGTAATAGATTTGGTTTCACAATGTTTAAGTTGTTTTATTTTGGTTATTCTATGAATCAAAAGCAGTAATGTTCTTCCTCACTCACTCTATTTACATTTTTCCATCTCTGTTTTTTATTTATTCATACTTTTACTTCCTGTTATGAGTTTTGGTTACACGTATAACATTACTTCATTCAGATAATACTTTCACCCAGTTTATGATAATTGCCTAGTTTTTTTTTTTTTTTTTTCCCTATATGATGGCTTCCACATTCAGATACGGGTTCAAACCACTATTATGAAATGTATCATGCAATTTAATAAAAACAAAAAATAAATAAATGTGGGCATACAAAGTTTCATGCTCAATCCTTAATTATCTCCATGTAAAGGTGGAAGCTGAAAAAAGAGTACATGTTAAGGGAATGCATAAAATATCCAACATGTTGAATAATATAAAGTCCCACATTAGAAACTTGACAAAAATATATACAATATATAATGAGTGGTTCCACTACTTAAATAATTGAGGCCTTTTATGATAAAAGCCCCACACCTATTGGGCTAAAAATTTTGTGTGAAAATGTTTCAGCATCATCTTTCTATTTTTATTTTTATTTTTTAAATGTTGCAAGCTAAGTATTCCACTAACATCAAAGAAATGGAAAGATCTTTACATTCAGAGTGTGTTGTAAATGAGAGCAACGTTTCTTAGAAGAGATTGGAGAATATGGCAGAATAGTTTTCTCCTTATTATAGATGGCAACGGGTCGGGTAGGGGTTAGGTATGACAATATCATCCCCGTCTCCGCTCTCCATCCCCGCCCTCATCCCCGTTTAATAGGTTTCGGGGAATCCCCGTACCCGTCCCCGTCGGGGGACTATCCCCCATACCCGCCCAGAATCTCCAATTTTTTTTTTTTGCAAATAAAAAAATAAACAAATAAAAATCATACATTTTTACATTAAGTTTCATATTAAATTATCAATCAACACATCCAAATTAACTATAAAGTTCAACTCAACTATTCAAAATCACATCAATTCAATTTGACAAAACACACACACACACACACACATATATATGTATATGTATATATATATATATATATATATATAATCCAAATCTTCATCATGATCATCTTACAAATTTTGGAATCTCACAAAAATAAATAAGTCTGAAATTTAATAAAAAGTAAGCACAAATATTATAATTACTAGCCACTTGGCATATGCTCACGTATGTGCCAATTAGTTTTATTTTTTATTTTTTATTTTATTTTTAGAATTAAGAAAAGATAACATGGGTAGTTAGAGCATCCACAGTAGGGGGTGTATAATGGGGTGTATGTTAAATATACACCCTTTGTGATCGGAATCACCCACAATGGGGAGGTGTAAACAAGTGTAAATTTGCATCACCACCATGAGATGCAAATTTAAATGTACATGTACATCATTTTTTACATCTTTTGCATGTGGGACCCAGCTGAAAAAAAGGTGAGATAAAGTGGAGAAAAGTCAGCAAAAAAGTTATTGAACCAAAATTCATATGTGGGCCAATTTTTTGGTTGCCATCCCCCCCACCCTACAACGGTTACATTGCTGGACCAACATCTTTAATTTTTAAAAACAGCCAGCTTTAATTTGTTTTGGATGAAATCATATCTTCTCTGAGTTTAAATATTTTTAGGTCTATTTGTTTGAAAAAATAAAATAAACCAAATACACAAAAAATTAATTTTATAAAGTTAAAACAAAAACGAATTAAGCCAAAAAAAATCAATTATACATCTTTCCCAGTGGAGCAAAAACTACATTTACAACCTCTGGAGGTGTAAAAGGGATGTAAAAGTGGCTTTACACCCTCGAAAATGCACCCCCACACTGTGGATGCTCTTATGTTCCATAAAAGTAGGACCTATTATCTGATTTTGTTTTAATTTTTAATTTTGTAATATGAAAAATGTGAATTTACCATATTATCCTCATTTAATTATCATTTCAATTCTTAATATTTGAATTAACTAATGGCATTTTATGGTATTTTGAATGTTTCACCATTCTCTGCCTTTTGCTTTATATATAAAGATAAACATATATTATGAAGAATTAGGAGAGGGAGGTTAACTTAGGGTTAAACATAAATATTATAATTATATATTTATTTATAAATATTTATATTTTCGGGTCGGGTTCGAGGACTGGGATGCCAATACCATCCCCACCATAGGGAATTTTTCAAGTTGGGGGATCCCCGTACCCGATACCTGTTTTGCCCCAAAATCTTCCCGCCATTAGGATCGGGGACCTGATGAGTACCTGCCCCGGCAGGGATTTGTGCCATCCCTAATCCTTACTTGGGTAAAAAAGTGAACTATACTAATTACAATTAACAAACAGCTAATTAAGGAATTAGCCTATTCTAGTTTTCACACCAACATAGGTAAATAGGATCTAGATCAAAAGAAGTTCAATTATCCCTCAAACTGGCTAAAGCATTCGAAGTTCCCCTTTCCTTTTTCGCCAACAGTGTGAAGTTTCTTTGGATACACGTAAAAGAATATTATAATATATGCTTAATTGCTTGTGAAAGAAAATGTCTGAATCAAACCGTCACAAGTGGGTTGGTTTGGCTCGCCTATGCACTAGTTTGAGTCATAAACCAAACTAATTTGAGCCATGATGAGACATTAGTTTGGTCTGACCTGTCCATTTAACCTCTTCTCGTCTTGTAAGTGTAACATAATCTTCAGTAAAAGATCTCCTCTGAACTTGGACTGATACTTTGGCAAAAATGTGGGCTCTGTGCATGGCAGCATTAGCTATTATAAGCATCACACATTGGGGTTACAGGTGGAGAAATCCCAAATGCCATGGCAAGCTTCCACCGGGATCAATGGGATTGCCACTGCTAGGCGAGAACTTACAGTTCTTCACTGCCAACACCTCTTCTGATATTCCTCCTTTCATAAAAAAAAGGACGGAAAAGTGAAGTTTCTGATACCATATATAACAGCTACTTCTTTGTCAATTTTTCAACCATACTTGTTTTTAATATTCCTTACTAGTATCCTGCATTTTTGGACTTTGCAGATATGGACCAATATTCAGGACTAATTTGGTGGGAAGACCGATTATTATTTCGACAGACCCGGATCTGAATTACTTTGTGTTCCAACAAGAGGGAAATTTGTTTCAAAGTTGGTACCCAGATACCTTCACAGAGATTTTTGGCAAGCAAAATGTTAGTTCCTTGCATGGGGTTATGTACAAATATCTCAAGAACATGGTGCTGCATCTCTTTGGACCCGAAAGCCTTAAAAAGATTATCCCTGAAGTTGAACAAGCAGCTCTCAGCAGATTACAACAATGGTCATGTCAGGACATTACAGAACTAAAAGATGCAACTGCAAGTGTAATTTTCAGCCTAACCTTTCTTCTCTTTGATAAAATTTCACTAAAAGTTAATATCTTGTTTGAAGTCAGATTAATTTGGTCTTTGCAGATGATATTTGATCTCACTGCAAAGAAACTTATCAGCATGATTCGAGTAAGTCCTCGGAGAATTTAAGGGACAACTTTGTTGCATTCATACAAGGATTGATCTCCTTTCCTTTGGACATCCCTGGAACAGCTTATCACAAATGTTTGCAGGTAAACGTAAATCAACACTTGTCTCTTTCTTTCACAAGGTCATATTTCTCCATGGATAGGCAAAAGCTCATAGAGGCATTGAATTAGATCCTCAAAGCTGACTTTAAAACTAAAAAGTTCTGAGAATGTAGTCTCTCCTCTTGGTCTCAATCACTTTCAAATTTTTATGGAGGGAAGGAAAAGGGCGATAGGAATGCTGAAAGACATGCTACGGGAAAGACGGGGAAAGTCCCGAGATCAGCCAAACGACTTTTTCGATTACGTGATTGAAGAACTTGAGAAAGAGGGAACAATCTTGACAGAGGAGATTTCTCTGGACTTAATGTTTGTGCTGCTTTTTGCGAGCTTTGAAACAACTTCAATTGCTATGACTTTAGCCATCAAGTTTCTATCAGACCATCCTCTGGTGCTAAAGCAATTAACGGTCTGAACTCTCAAAGTGTTACCAAACAGTTTATTATATATATATATATAACCTTATAAACATTTTCTATCTTATGCCAGGAAGAGCACGAAATGATTCTAAAACAAAGGAAAAATGCTGATTCAGGACTTACATGGAAAGAATATAAATCAATGACTTTCACATTTCAGGTGAATCTTGACATTTTCACTTTCAGTTCTTGAAAGGAAATCCACTCTATTCAGACCTCTGTTTTACAAACTGAAATTTTCAACTTGCAGTTCATCAACGAAACGGTTAGACTGGGAAACATAGCTCCATGCATCTTTTGAAAAGCGCTACAGGAAATCAATTTCAAGGGTATGTAGGAATGACATAGAGTATTGTTTTCCTGTTATAGGAAATCATTCTAATTTGACATATTATTACCATTTGGTGTGGGTGTAGGATATACCATTCCAGCAGGTTGGGGAGTTATGGTTAGTAACACAACGGTACACTTAAACCAAGAAATATAAGACGATCCTGTGGCCTTCAATCCATGGAGATGGGAGGTAGCTTGAATATCTGAGAATGTATTGTTCTAGCTAATCTACCATTTATTCTCAGTCCTAAACTGCAATGAAGTTGGTTTGATTAATTTAAAGGGAACGGAAACAAATAGCGCATCCAAAGATTTCATGGCTTTTGGCGGCGGACAGAGACTGCGTAGGAGCAGACTTTGCTAAAGTGGAGATGGCTGTGTTTCTCCATTGCTTAGTCACAAAGTACAGGTAAGAAAGAACTAATGTCCTGTAATGAGTGAGAGAGAGAGAGAGTAACATGTTCACATCCAAAATTTTCAGGTGGGAAGCAATCAGAGGAGGAAATATAGTCCGAACTCCTGGGCTACAATTTCCGAAAGGTTTCCACATTCGTATCCTGGAGAAAGATAACAGGAAACAGCCTATAATTCCTGATACTTGAACCAGAAATGTCTGAGAGGGTAGAGCCACCATATGGTCTTTTAGATTGTGAGGCATGGACCATTGAGCTTGCCATTTCCTCAGTTTAAATAATTATCTAAAATAAGATTGGTTAGGATTCGGAATTTCTCTGAATGTCCCAGGTTCAGACCACTATTATGAAATGTACTCTGTAATACAAAAAAGGCAAAGAAAAAAGATTGGCATGCTTCTACCTAGATCTTTCTCAATGTTTAATGATCTCCATGTAACAGCCATTCACTGAAGTTGTAGACAAAAATACTTCATGTGCAATAATAACAATCAAATTTAAGCATTAACCCTGTCTCTAAGTTCATTTGCAGCTTCAATAATAATCCAAACTGTCACAACATCTATAGTGAATGGACCAACAGTTTTCCATTTTATAAAAAGAGCATGTTAACTCTAGCATCTTAAGTTGGACCAAATCGACTGCTCTGCCCCTTCTCCAAACCTCTGCATAAAGACACCCAGCTTAGTTGACATGCACCTTAACAAGAACCATCAAAGAACTAGTACCTATCAAGATGGTAAAGTGATAGCCCCCTTTGCCAAAGATCTGATAACAACCATTGCGAACACTATGTAACTTACTTAATTCAGCAATTCATATCCCAAAAACAACCCCCAAAAAAAAAAAAAAAAAAATCATTTATCAAGAACTACAACTAGATTTACATGCCTGTTGGCGAGGATCCAACTCAATTGCCTTATCAAATTCTGCTACACACCCTGAAACATCACCCTTAACAAATAACAAAGTTGGAAACTTTTAATGCCAAACTATAAGAACATGTCAAATCTGCAGAGAAATTTAGAAACCAGTATTGAATGAACAAGGAGCAGATTTTACCCGCCTAAAGAGTACCATTCCACGTCGAATTGCGGCAATGGCTTCGCAAGCATTGTTACCGCTAGTTAAGGCATCCCAGATGCCAGAAACTCAAGGGAGCGGTGGCCAGGTTTTGTAGTTGTGAGTTGTTGAAGTAATTGTGCCAAAGAAGACGGAGCTGTTCTGGGTTTTGAATAAAACTGAAGGCGAGGTTAGGAATGGTGTCATATACGGTTTTTCTATTTAATTTTTTTCAATAGATAGTACCGCGGTTCGGCTATACTATTTAAATATAAAATAAAATAAAAAGAGTCTAGACGCACGGTTATACTATTTATCAAAAACAAGGGACACGCCTAGTGCCTAGACGCTCACGTGTCAAAACAGGTATAGCCGAGCTATTTTTTCTAAATAAATTACCAACGTCAAGCCGCGCGGCTATACTACTTTAACTAAAAAATAAAAAAAAACCCCCTAATAGCCGCGCGGCCATACTATCTATTTTATTAAAAAAAAAAAGAAAAAAGAAGGGGGGACCCTCCTAGTACCAAGGTGCACGTGTCAAAACAAATATACGATTTTTAAAATAAATTACCGTAGTAAAGCCAGGCCCTATACGATTTTAAAAAAAATTTAAAAAAAATTTGTCCGAGTATAGCCGGGCGGCTATACTATTTATAGAAAGAAAAAAAAAAGGGCCTGCCTAGTGCCTATACGTTTCAAAACCTCTATAGCCGCGCGGCTACACTATTTTTTTAAAATAAAACATCGGAGTATCGCCACTCGGCGATATTATTTTAAATAAAAAATAAAAACCCCGAGTATAGCCTCGCGGCGATACGATTTATAGAAAAAAAAAGGTAAGTATAGCCGCGCGGCTATACTATTTACTGGGGCCTTTTTTTTAAAATAATTTTTTTCCCGGATTTTCGTTTATCAATAAGAATACTTTAGAGCATTATCCATTACTGCAAGGCCATTACTCAAGTATCTATTGTCCCCTTTTGATTTTTTACTTTAATGAGTTATTACCCGTTTAAAGAATTTAGCATTTTCTAATTTAATATTCGTATTATACACATACGTATATATTTTTCAATAGTACTTTCTTTTTCTTTACACGTCTTAAAGGCTGGGTAAAATACAAGTTTTTTTTAAGAAAGTGAAGATTACGGTGGATAAATCCCATTCAAGTTGGTGGTTCCCCAAGGATGACACATTGGGTTTACAGGTGGATGATTCCCAAATGCCATGGCAGACCTTAGAGCAAGTCCAGCAGTGCTGGACGAGCTCGGGCTGGGGGGGGTTTGGGTCAAAAAACGGCGTCCAGCAACAAAAGGCCAGCCCGGGCGACTCGTGGGGGCCACCAGACGGGCAGGCCCGAAGGCGGAAATGGCCCGAGGTCCAAACCGAAGTCGAGGACAAAATAGCTGACGCCAGCATGGCGTCAGCCCTCAAGTTTGAATTTTTTTTTACCGTTGGCGCGTGCATTGCACGCGCCAACGTTAAAAAAAAATTCGAATCAGCGCGCTACAGTGCCGCCAACGGCTCTTGGACACGTGGCGGCCTGTGGTCGCTCCGATTGGAATTTTTTTTGAAATCCAACGGCAGCAAATATTTCTGCCCAAAAAAATTGAAAAAAAATCGAATTTTTTTTTAAAAAATACACAAAAATTACAGAATTTTTTGTGTATAAATACCAACCCATACTCTTCACTTTTAACACCAAATCCTCATATATTTTCTTCTCCTTCTACTATTATTCACTTTCTCCTCAAATTTTTTTCACTTTCTATTCAATATTTTTTCACTTTGAAGTTGTAATTTTTTTCTAGCATATTATGGGTTCTTCTAATGAAAATGGAGGGGCATGGAGCATGATAGAAGATGTTAGCTTGTGTGAGGCTTGGGTCCAAGTTAGTCATTGTCCAGTAACGGGCAATGAGATTAAATTTTCTCATATGTGGAAAAAAATTCATCAAGCATTTTGTGAAAGGGCAATTGGTTCTACACGTACAGAAATGGCATTATCCAGTAGGTGGAAAGTTCTTAATAAAGAGTTGGGGAAATGGAGAAATGCTTTAGCAAAAGCGATTGACAACCAACGAAGCGGAGAAAATCTTAGCAATGAGGTAAATTATTTGTCATTTTTCTTCTATTAATTTCTATGTCATATTAATTTTTATTTAAATGTTTCTTGCAATTTATATATTTTGTTAATATGTCTCTATTTTTTGTTAATACATGTTGCATTTTTTTTTTTATTTCTTTAATTTCCATTAGTTTTTTTTTTGTACATGTTGTATTGCCAATATTTTAAAAATTCTCTTGTATTTCCATTTTTTTTTTTTTTTATAGATTATACAAGCACAAATGTGGTTTGGTGCTACCGGCCAAGGAAAAAAAAGTTTCAACCATACCCATTGTTGGGAGGTGGTGAAGACTTGTAAGAGATTCCAAATTATTCCAACCGGTCCGACGGTAGTCTTGAACGAGACTCCACTTCATGAGACGCCGGCATCGGATTCACCTATGGATTCTCCGATGAGTACCGACTCACCCATTGAAAATATTCCAAGGCCTATTGGGAGGAAGGCGGCGAAGGCGAAGAGAGGGAGTACTTCTGGCAAGAATGCAGAGAAGTATTTGGAGGAACTTTCAAAGCACCAAGCCATGAGAATTGAAATGGACTTGAAACAACAAGAGCACGATATGGCAGTTCAAGCAGAATATGCAAAAGAAAGGGAGTATGCACGCAAAGAAAGGGAGTATGCACGCGAACAAAACATTGAAAAAAAAGATCGGGAAACCATGGCCATGGATACAAGCCATATGTCTCCTGAAACAAAACAATTTTGGAAGCTAGAACGAAGGGATGTTATGAGACGAAGACTTTTTCGTGACGATGGACCTAGCAACACCGATTGGTTAAATGATGGAAACCATTAAAATAGTTTGTTTGCCTTTAATGTCTTAGTTTACTTGCCTTTGATTTCATTGTATTTTTTTTGTTTTGTTTAATTCATGTACCTTTGATTTCATTGTATTTTTTGTTTTGTTTAATTCATGTATTTTATTTTATTATTAGTTGTATTGCTTTTCTTTTAGTCAATAAAGAAAATATTCAACAAAATTCCTTTTTATTCAAAACATTCCATACATAAAAAACAAACCACAACCAAAGCATAAAAAATAAAACAAACCACAACCAAAGCATAAAAAATAAAACAAACCACAACCAAAGCATAAAAAATAAAACAAACCACAACCAAAGCATAAAAAATAAACAACCCACAACCAAAGCATAATAAAATAAAAACAACTTCTTCACTTCACTTTATTCACCTTCATTTCCTTCATTGCCTTTCACCGCCCATAAATGCTCCATCAAGTCAACTTGACGGTGTTCATGAATATAGGACGATTGCATCTCCGTGTAGCGATCAATCATACGGGGCATGAAACTACCGTCTCTAACCAACGGTTCATGCTGCATTGCTTCTCCATTTGGCCCCACTGGTTTTTCATAAATTCGTGTTAGGGCCGTGTCCATGGGATTTGGTTCATACACGTCATCAGCATCGTAATCATATTCATCTTCCACAATCATGTTGTGGAGGATGATACAAGTCATCATTATACTCCTAAGCACCTCCTCGTCAAATAGACGTGCCGCGCCCCTGATAATAGCCCACCTAGCTTGGAGGATACCAAAACACCTCTCAACATCTTTTCTGTACCCCTCTTGATAGCGAGCAAAAAATTTTTGCTTATGGGATCGGGGATGTGGAATTGTTTTCACAAATGTTGTCCACCTCGGGTATATGCCATCAGCTAGATAATACCCGGTCTGGTAGATGGTATTGTTAATTTCATATGTGATATTTGGGCCTTCACCTCTCAAAACATCATTGAACACCGGGGATTGACCTAGGACATTCAAATCGTTTTGAGATCCGGCTACTCCGAAGAAGGCGTGCCAAACCCAGGTATCAAAACCAGCAACTGCTTCCAGGATGATACTTTTCTGCCCTTTTCTGTTTCCGTAGTCCCCTTGCCAAGCTGTTGGACAATTTTTCCACTGCCAGTGCATGCAGTCAATGCTACCAATCATGCCAGGGAATCCTCGAGACTCAGCTTTTTGGAGAAGCCTTTGCAGGTCCCTTGGCGTAGGTCTGCGGAGGTAGTCTCTGGTGTACAGAGTTTCCACTGCATCACAAAATCGCACCAAGCACTCCAAAACAGTGGACTTCCCCATCCGAGCAATCTCATCCACCTGATCAGCAGATGACCCATACGCCAACATTCGTATCACAGCTGTGAACTTCTGCTCTGGAAGAAGTCCCAAATTTCCAGCACAATTTCTCTTTTGAACAAAATATTCATCATAATTGCAAATATCATGCATGATTTTTTTGGAACAAATGAGGTTGCATTCTATATCTCCCTCGAAAATGAACATCAGAGTACAGAGATTGTGGGATAAAATAATCTTCCATAAGATTCTTACCCCGGGAATGTCTATGTCTGTCCACATTTGGGCGACGGCCTTCTCGTGAACCACGGCGAGCCTGCTTTTCTTCCTCCAGCAAAGCAACTGCTATGCCAAGTTGCTCATCTAGTTCTCTCTGCGCCCTTTTGCTTGCAGCTCGTCTACGCATTCTTTCTCTAGTTTCTCTCTCTTGCCTCTCCAAAATCTCTTCCATGTCTGCCATTGAGAATGGAGAATGAAAGCTAAAATTTGAGAAATGGAAATGTAGAGAAGAATTGGTGTGGGAGGTATGAGCTGAACCTCTGATTTTATAGAAAAATGTACACAGATAGATATGACACGTGGCGCAATCTTAGAGGGTGAAAATCTTATCTGAAATTTGAAATTCAAATGAAATTTCAAATTTCAAATTTATCTAAAATTTGAATTCCGAAATGTATCTGAAATTTGACATTTTGAATTTATCTGAAATTTGAATTTTGAAATGTATCTGAAATTTGAAATTTATCTGAAATTTGAAACCGAAAATCTTATCCGATATGAATAGTATTGACACGTAGGAACCCAAAAATCTTATCCGAAAATATTATCCAAATTAATTATTTAAGTAAACAAAATTGTGAAAAAAACAAAAAAATGAATAGTAATTGCCATGGCAAGCCCCTAACTGCTGGAAACACATTTTGCTGGAGGGGACTAGGGCAGCCACTATTCACGTGAATAGTGGCTGCCCTAGGGCTAATCTTGCCATGGCAAGGGGCAACTGGTGGAAATGCTCTTACAGTTCAATGGGATTGCCACTGCTAGGGGAGACCTTACAGTTCTTCATTCCCAACACCTCTTCTGATATTCCTCCTTTCATAAATTTTTTATATATATAAAAAAAAAAAAAAAAAAAAAAAAAGGATGGAAATGTGAAGTTTCTGATCCTGTGGTCTTCAATCCGTGGAGATGGGAGGTAGGATGAATATGTGAGAATGTATTGTTCTAGCTAATCTACCATTTATTCTCAGTCTTAAGCTGCACTGAAAGATGGTTGATTAATTTACTGGAAACGAAAACAATAGTGCATCCAAAGATTTCATGGCTTTTGGCGGCGGATAGAGACTCCGTGTAGGAGCAGACTTTGCTAAAGTGGAGATGGTTGTGTTTCTCCATTGCTTAGTCACAAAGTACAGGTAAGAACTAATGTCATGTAATCAGAGAGAGAGAGAGAGAGAGTAACATGTTCACATCCAAAATTTTCAGGTGGGAAGCAATCAGAGGAGGAAATATAGTCCTAACTCCTGGGCTACAATTTCCGGATGGTTGCCACATTTGTATCCTGGAAAGACACAGGAAACAGGAAACAGCCAATAACTCTGATACTTGAACCAGAAATGTCATGTGCTTTTATATTGTGAAACAAGAAGCATTGAGCTTGACATTCCCTCAGTTTGAATATTTTCTAAAATAAGAAGCAATTTTCATATAGTTAGATTGGTCAGGATTCGGAATTCCTCTGAATGTCCCGGGTTCAAACCACTATTATGAAATGAATTATGTAATACAATAAAGCCAAAGAAAAAAGATTGGCATGCTTCTACCTAGATCCTTCTCAATGTTTAATTATCTCCATGTAAAGGTGGAAGCAGAGAAAAGAACCGGTTAAAGGAATGCCAAAGATATCCAACATTTTAAAAAAATTATCTAACAAAGCCACTAGTAACATTCTGTGTGAAAAAAGATCTTTACATTTACATTCCCCCACGACCCAAAGAAAATAGATATAAACAGGAAAATAAATTCACTGAAAGAGTATAAAACTGTAAGTGCCACTACTCTCTCTGTTTAGCATGCAGATTAAACTGATTGTTATCCAAAAGCATTTTGTACATACCAAATTCACTCTTGCGTTCACTTGATTGCGTCTGGTCTGGTCTGGTCACTATGAATAATCTTTGGTTAGTCTCCTTTCTTTTTTATGGCCATGGTATCCGGTATTTTCATCAACTTTCTGCATAATACTTGAATGCTTTCTTCTCCCATGCTTGGGCTTGTCTTTGTGGACGTGGTGGAGATGGTAGTAATAATCGCTGCCTCTTTCAAACTGGTTACACCTGTGATCATTGTGAATGTTTCTTCGCTTATGATGAGAACCATGATTGTGGTTCCTTGCTTCATGTCCATGATGTTTATGAACATGAGTGTGCAAGTGTTCTACGTCACTTCTGTGCTTCCGAATATCCTTGGTGTGCTGATTATTATCCCAAAAATGATCTTCCCACCAATCATATAAAGGATCAAAAAGTCCCTTTTGATGTAGAAGCCACAGTAGCACAACCACTGCACATCCATGCATAATATTTTATGTATTCGTTGCATCTCTGAAATCATCTGCTTAAATGTAAATTTTATGGAAAAAGTAGGTTTACCTGTTGGAAAAATTGCCAAAAGTAGACCGAACATCACAATCCAACTCATACATATATACTGTATGTGGCACCGGAAGTCAAAGAACCTGGGGCATTTCCTTCTGCCCACAAAAAGATAAAAAGAGAAATGGACCGGATTTCATACAAATCAAAAGAGATTTAAAATGTGCAAATTCAACTACAATCCAACATCAGATGCATACACAAGAAGAAAAAGAATATATATGATAGCTGAGCATAATATCTGATCGTGTGTGCAAGGCGTGGCGTGATTACAAATTGTTAGAATGCAACCAGCATTTTGAACAGACAAATCCACGTTAGAATGGTTACCAAAGGACCACTGCCATCCAAACCATTACTAGAAATGAAAATTTAGAGCATAAAAAAGTTTAAAGAATAAAAAACTGAACCAGGCAAGTACCTGCAAGTTTTTCCAGTGACGAAATCTACCAAAATATTCCACAGATTGTTCCAAATGCTTTCAACAGAGTCAAAGAAACCGGTTGTGCCTGTCTTTGGTGGATTAAAAGGATTACCCTGCAGCAATTAATGACTTCAGTAGTTCATTCATCACATAAATCAATTTCCACAAGGTTAATTTCATTTCAAAGTATCATTTCTCAGTTGTTGTCTTTAAAACGGACTTAAAGAAATCATGCTGATCTAAAGTGCCTCATACATTGGACTTCAGAGAACTTCTTAACTTTCTTCTGAAAGGAATGAAGATTTACAGGGTAAAACATCGTTATGACTAAACCTGTGATCCATTATCAAGGACAGTAGATGTTGTAGAAAATTGGCACTCGGCTCTATCTACTTCTTTATAATCAGAGTCCTTTAGTATAGCTGCATTCAAACTAAAAAAGTTAGTACTACCATAAATACTTTGGGCTACTTTATCATCTGTCTGAACCATGTCTCATCTTACCTGCACAAACATATTTTGCGGCTTGATCAGTTGCTGGGTAAAGTTTGAAGGCTCGCGTTGTTGTTTCTTTTGGCTTCATAATAAGGAATTGTTCCTGAAAAACAGTATCATTTGTGTGAATATAATCATCATGTTCAAAACTGAATACATGGGCAGTAGGGAAAAAGTACCTCCATGAGGGTGACATCACTAGAGCAATCAAACTGCAAGATGGGAAAATTCATCACATCTGAAACTACATATTGCAACAGCCATTCACTGAAGTTGTAGACAAAAATGCTTCATGTGCAATAATCACAATCAAATTTAAGCATTAACCCTGTCTCTAAGTTCATTTGCAGCTTCACTAACAATCCCAACTGTCACAACATCTATAGTGAATAGACCAGTTTTCCATTTTATAAAAAGAGCATGTTAACTCTAGCATCTGAAGTTGGACAAATCCAAAAATCAAAGGAAAAAGAAAAGAGAATAATCCATTTAAGTCTATATTAAAAATTTAAGAATAGTCAATAAGGTACCGTTAAACTATATGATGCTTCCACTTCACCAGTATTCGTTGTTGTGATTGTCGCAGTTCCAAATTGAGTAAGGGCCTCAAACATTGGGACATTGATACTTAAGATTTTCCCAGGACTCCTACAAATGCATAAAAAAAACCTTCGGCAATAAGTGAAACTTAACGAGGATCAAAAAGTTATATGAAGCTTAAAAATCTTGGTTATTTGGATTCTAGATGTCCCTAGTGAAGACACATTTTAATTATTAGAAAACTACTAAATTCAAAAAGTTAAAGTTGTTAGAGAATGGACCGACAATACATATCAAGTGAATACCCTCCCTCACATCCAGCCCCATCATGTACGTGCAGAGGCAAAGAGATGGGGATAATAGAGACACATAAAGGTGCCTCCCTCAGAACCTCTGGCAAACAGAGATAAGATACAATGTTTAAAACTACTTATTTCCATCAATTACATGAGTGACTTGGCTTAACCGAAAAGAAAAGAACCTACACAGTTTTCAGCATATCAGTCAGGACTTTAGCTAATAAAAGTAAAAAAAGGAGCAATGGCATCTTTGTTTTCCAAGTTCATCTCAACTTAACAAATAAATTCTTGAAAATAAAAGTAGAAAGAGTGCTTAAGGAAATAATAAAAACCTTGAAAATGAATAGCCCATACATGAAACAATTATTTCAAATACAAGCCAATCAAGCATACTCATTATAGGGAGTTGAGGTTCATGCCTTTTAATAAATACAAAATCCTTCTAAAATAAGTCAAATACAGTAGCCTGAAAATACTAACCTTTGGTAGACATATTCTACGTCATCAGCACTTAGTTCTATCAAGAGATTAGTATTAATAACTTCAGTGACTCCTATGGAAAACGAATGAGTTCCTGCATTCTGCATCCAATCAGAAATGATAAATAAATCCCGATGATAGAAATTGTTGTGAATGTACTTCTAAAATTGCTAAGACATAACTGGATGCTGGTTTATCCTTTCAAACCTTCCTTCCACACCATAAAGTGGCAACTGATTCCTTTCAATTCGGTTCTGGTCAGCCTGTCAGAAAGAAAAAACTTGTTCCTCGGTTTCCACATCAGCTATAAAATAACCATGTACCAAATATAAAACAGCCAGAATCCTCTGAAATATCTCATTGTACAAAAGGAGAAAGAGACTCCTTCCTTTCTGCCAACGATATATGATAGAACATGAGATTTCACTATAGTTTATGTAAAGAACTTGAAGCACTTATGGAACTTTCAGTACCAATGTCAGCAATGCGAAACTATAGCAATACATTCAACAAAAATAAGACTGAAATGAGAAGCATACACTAGAGAAGATACAACTTTCAGGCGGGATAGACAAACCTAACCAAAAAGAGAAGCATGCAATAGATAAGATACAACTTTCAGGCTGGATATACAAACCTCCCAGAAATTCCATAATTGATTATGCAAGCAACTCCAGAATGGTGAAGAGCAAAAGTTTGGCTGCCCATTGAAAGCCTCATAACTGACACCAATTTTATTACATTCAACACCATCTAAAGAAAACCTTACTCTCTCTAGCAGCATCCACATAGAAAGATTCCTCCCCAAGTTCTGGGGTTGACCAGGACCCCCCTTCCACAAAAGGAAAATGAAACTCTCAGCAATAGAAGAAAATAACAAATACTGCATGGCTGTTTATAAAGAAAAATTAATCAATTAGCTTGATCTTTTATAGTAACTCTAATATTATCAGTCTCATAGCAGATGCTTTCAAGAATCACACTTATTTAAAATGCGAATGCAAACCAATGAGTGATATTGGAACCTCAGACCAACACTACCATCCAAACATAGTGCAAATATTGTAGTGAACTTTTGACCTATTACATTCTCTTTTACAAAACCATTAACATAAAGAATAGCTGTACCTAGTTACTCCCGTAAGAAATACATACTTCAAATAAAGCATATATGCCAATGGTACTAATGGAAATTACATTGGTGGAGCATGCATACCTGCCTTGGAATTACAAGGTAGAAATCCTCGAATGATGGTATATTTGTGTATCCAACAAAATCTCCAATAAGATTAACTCGTACAAAATTATCATTGGATATCGCTGTTCTATTCTCAGGACCAACAAGCACTTCCTGGTGGCAAATAAAGTATCCATAAATCTTTGTTATGAAATGAAATTTAACATTACTAAGAGCAAGATAAGAGGATGAAGTGCTGTAAAGTAAAAGGGAAAAGGGAACTTCATTCCACGGGGAAAGGAAAATCGTATATAGTAGTTCAACATGAAATGAGCTCTAATTTTCAGCAGAGGTCTAATTTTTCGCCACAGGAAAAAGACACAAGATTTTCAAACACAAGTTACAAGACTGAATTAGATTGTAATGAGTAATTGTCTATAGCAGAAACAAGCACATTACATTACAAGCAATGAATATATAAATGGTACACATATGTGGAGAAGCAACATACCGAAACTTTAGATCCTGTCTTCACCTGAATTAGAACACTGAATCCCACTGACCGCTGTCCAATACCAAAAACATGGAACCTAAGTGGATTTTAAAATAAACAAATAAAAATTCACTTCTCGGATAATGGCCAAAGGGTATGAATAAACAAGAACATCAAAACGGAAATATATTGGCCATGTAGAATTGTTTATAGTTGTAGCCTCCATCACTTATATTGTCAAACATAAACAATTATTTCAAGCAAAACAATATCGGACTCTTAGTAATCTTAGTTCAACCTTTGTAACTCCCCAGAAGAAAAGAAAAAACAAGCTTCTTCACATAATTTTAAATTTGATAAGATTATTTGACTGTAGAAATGTATCATATTTCACAAATTCATGAAAATTTATGAATATGATCTCTCTATATGAAAATTTAAAATATTGAAAGTAAAACAAAAAGAATATGAGAAAAAGACAACTACTACCACGGAAAATGACATAGCCTCATAAATTTCTATAAACCAGAGAGCTATGGCATGTTGGCTGGAACTTATCAAAAATCAATTATGAACCTTTCAAGAAAAACATAAGCACAATGAAGAACTTAGAACTTAAAGCAAGGACCTTACCAATCACCCGGAAAACGGACACAATGGGCAGTATTCGCTTTTCCCTTCATCAACTTATCAACTAACAAAAGAAAAGTATCAAATTCAATAGTCCAAGATGGCAAGAGGCATTGTACAAGTAAAATTTAAGAAAATGTAAACAACTAAAATGCACTTACACACATTTCCACATGATGAAGGTACCCGCCGCTGAGGCCCACAAGGACAGCAGATTGGCTATGCAGAACATAACAGACAAAATGGAAGAAAAGAATACATCACAAACTGCTTACAAAAACCTATGATAAATAATAACTGTTAAGCGACATTTTTCAACATCAATTCAACAAGAGCAATCTACTAATAAATTGCGAGTGACCTTAGAACGTAAGCTAAATAGCAATATAAGCATAAATAATCAGAGAAAATAACCATATGCAACCAATATTTTTATGGGATGTACTTAAATAGTGTGACAACGTGGAGAAACAATTATTGTGGGATGTCACAAGGCCTAATATGCATACATATAATGCTATAGAACCCCTGATCTATAAGAAAGAATAAAAATAATATATAAAAAAAGCAAAATAAAATGATAACTTTGAAAGTACATATACTAAAGACTCAAAAGTACTACTTGCACAAAAATAAAATGATAACTTTGAAAGTACATATACTAAAGATTGTAGAAATGGCACCTCAGTGTGCTCAATAATGTGATCATTTTCATCCCGTAACCTACAGAACATGCAACGGAAGTCCACTGGTCATATATATAAACATGGTAAAGAATATGATGTTTGTCTATGAAGGCAACCACCCACTACCCTTCCCCCTTCTAAATGAATTTTTTTTTCCTCAGCATGTTAGTTAATGAAACCAAATTTAAATAGATAAATAAATTAAGGCTACTCTAGCTGCTTCTAGAAACACCACTATCACTCACCACAATAAGATTAGGGTTAAATTTAAGTGCCATAATATCAAAATTGAAGAGGTTTTTTCTTGCGTATATTGAACATCACAAATCTACCAAATATGATGAAGGTCTTGAACCTTCCTTCACACTGAGTCCTCATGTACTAAGTGTCCAACTAAGCATTCAAAACTCTGAAGTGACCAAACAGATATTTTTTTAATAAGTCTCTCTATACAGAGTAAATACATTTCTAGTGATCTTTTTGACATCTAAGCCCCGTAAAACAAATATAATGTCCTTTACTTGGTAACATAAACATAAGAATCTACCTCAGAATGATAATTTCTAAAACAACACTTTAATGTAAATCGGCATCAATAACGACTAGGACTAGCAAGAAGGTGTATAAGCAAACTCAGACTTTTGAGGAGTAAAAGAAGTGAAGCAAACTCATTTCACATGGCAACCAAAGTAAACATGGTTAAGCAGTCATCGCCTTTATATTCTGTCTTATTTTGCACCCAAGTTTTTGGTCCCATATTTTCACCCGACAAATGGACACAATCTACGATCCAAACTGCAGCTTCCAAGTAACTCTTAAAATGTATAATCCCAAAGGTAAAATCCCTATATTGGCATGAGACAATAAACTATAAGAACCCTTTAACTTGTACCAATCAAAAGCTCAATAAAAATTAAAAACCAGTGAAGGAAACAACAAAAGGCTAAAAAATTGTTTGCCTCTCACATATCTTCACAACTTTTGCATCTGCATCTCGCTCACATTTGCGGGTCTTAACATAGTACTCTTCCGGTTTAAAGGCAACATCCTATACAAATGTTACAAGTACCAATTAAAACATATATGGAAATCGAAAAGTACCAAGTAAGAAGTTAACAAGAAAGTTTCAGTTACCCTACTCGTATGTACGTAAGCTCATACAATGCATAAGCCGCGGACTTGTTGACGGTCAGAACAGGGGGAATTCGAAAATTTTGCATCTTTTGGCTTGAATTCTCTTCCACCTCTACGATTTCGGCAACAATCGATGCCTCTCCGCCGCTCTGTAATTTCATCAAACATCTCACAATCATTACCTGCATTTAATTTCAAGCAGTGACATTAGGGATGGTGAGTTTGTCGTTTACCGTGCCACTAGGAACGGCCATGTTGAGGACGATCTTCTTGGTGCAATTCAAATTTCCGGAATCGGAAGTCTTCTCGCACTTCTCGAGCTTCGATTTGGAAAGAATCTGAACTGCGATGACGTCGTGTGGAGTGAGAAACCCGATGAAGCACAGAAGGAAGAGGAGGGTCTTGTGCCCTAATTTTGGCGTTTGGGTTCTCATTTTCTTTTGCGATTTCTGTGACTGAAATCTGCCACCAACGGTTTGGTTTTGAAGAAGAGCAGTTGTTGGAGGCGCGGGTAGACGTTTAGTTTTGAAAAACTGCCACCAACGGTTTCCTTATTCAAATGACGGTTGGATATTCCAACGACGTCGTTTCTGTTGATGAAGTCACGTGTGTGTATAATGCCCCTTCACGTGGGGTAGGGACACATGGGAAAACCTGATGAGAAATTGAGTGTTGACTTTTTTTTTTTAGTTTACAAAAAAGGTGTCAGGAGTGTCACCTCTCTGAGTTACGCACGGATTAAAAGTAAGTTCTTTTTAAGAGGTTCGTTACATATGCAGAGGATCGAACTCAGGACTTCATTGAGGAGCCCGATCACATTCTTCCAACATATGCAGCATAGCCCGTTCAATTTTTCACTAGACCAAACCCACTTAGGTTGAGTGTTGACTTTGAAATGTATTAACATGTGTATGTGTGACATGTACATGTTGTACATCATAATGCACCATATTGAGTCGGCATGTAGTTAGTAGTTACGAACACTCATAAGTGAATACATATTAATTTCCACAATCTCAATACTTTATCAGGATATTAAAATTTCCTTTTTAATATAAAATACTAATGCGTGCTAAAATCGAATGAACTCACTCTCTCAAGTCATGGACGAGATGCATCCAACGGTTGGGCTTAAATCAAGCCATGAAACCATTCGTTTGCTAGTGATGGTGATGGTGAGGATAGAGATGGAGTTGGGCTACGTTGCAAAAACAATTAAATAAAGTCGTGAATTGAGCAGCCAACCGCTCCTCGCTTCCCAATTTGCTTTAAAGTTAGACTAGTGGCCGCAAAGCAATACACATCTCCGCACCTGATTGCTCCCTCCGTTCGGGGGGGACACGTGGCGGGTCCCTGCTTCGTCCAGCGATTCGGACACACAGAGAATTAAAATAATAATATTAAATAGAAAATATTACAACACAGAGAGGGAGAGAGAGAACCATTTCGAGGGCAGCTCTTCGTAAAGAAGAAAGCCAAAAGCTATATAGCAGCTACAGCTATGCGCATTGCGCGCACCCCTTTCTTCTCCACTGCCGCGAGACCTAAGAGACGACGGCCATGGCGGCCCACGACTCACCGGAGAGTCTGTACCGAGTTCTCTTCGATCGGTGCCAGAGTCTGGAGGCGAGCTACGCCAGGCTCAGAGCAGAGCTTCATGAGCTTCGGCACCACGGGAGGAAGAAGGAGGAGAAGCGAGAAGAAGACGATGCGGTGCTGACGTCAGACTATTCTGGTTCGAGCTTCCATCTGCCCGGGTTCTCCCTCTCTGGCAGTCCGTACAAGGGCGTATTGGACTCCATGGGCCACGCCGTTCTTGTGTGCACAGCTTCCTCTGGAGAGATCAATTACTGGTACGTAATTGCAAAACTGCGTCGTTTGATTCGTTTTGTTGGTTTCTGAAGTTGTATGTATTTTGACTGTGTCATTGTGATAGGGTGGTGGTACTGTATATATGATATTGATGAAACATTTGATGAATTTATGAACTTCAGCATTGCGCGAATGTGTTTTGTTGACTCTTAAAAAATTTCGAGGATTTTGGTAAAGAATAGCTAGATTCCTCCAAAATTTGTGCGTGTTTAGCGTTTACCTCAACAAATGTTGACATGCTTTCAACATTACATCACATATGATCCGTTTGAGCTCAAGAATTTGAGTTCATGACATATGAATGTAGGAAAAAGTGTTTTATATTGTTAGTTTTCTGTAAATTTTTGTTATCATACTGGTTATGCATTATTTATATCAATGAACATTTATATTGACTGAATTGTGGTTATGTTTGGTATCCTAGAACTCATGCATGTTGGATTGACCTCTGAAATCCTACTAAAGACGCCGTCGTTGATAGCTTGCATGTGTTAGCTCATGTGAAGTTAAATTGCTTCAAAAATTTGTGCCTTGTTTATTGTTTATCCCAGAAAAGATTGACATGTTTCGGCACTATATCATATATTATCAGTTTGAGCTCAAGAATTTGAGTTTAATACAGGAATCGTTCTGCTGAGAATCTCTATGGATGGAAGGACTATGAAGTCCTTGGGCAAAGGGTTGCTGAGCTCCTCATTGCTGAAGATTACCATGCACTTCTAAAGAGAATCATGGAAAGGTTGAGACTTGGGCTAACATGGTCAGGTCAGTTCCCTTTTAAGAAGAGGTCTGGAGAAATATTTATGGCGATGGTGACCAAAAGCCCTTTATATGAAGATGGTGAGCTTGTCGGTATTATCACAGTTTCAACTGATGCGGCATTGTGTAATAGAATAGAATCAGATCTGAGTGCATTCAAGGATCGTGCCAATGCCCAACATAGAGGATGGCAGTTAAAGTACCCGCAACCACCAGTTGTACCAGTGCCACAGATTGCATCATCTGTTTCTAATCTGGTGCTTATGCTACACAACCACAATTCTTGTGATTTCATTCAGATAGCTGAAATTGTGTTTTACTCATTATACTGGTGAACCAATCAGGCCTCAAAACTTCTATCAAGAAATGGAGATGATGTGTGCAATTCAAGTGTGATGGACGAGGTCAGGGACGACTCTACAACAGCCACTGAAGATGCTAACTTAGAGAAACCTGGTTCGCTGGTGAGTCTCCGTCATATTAAATCATGATGTCTATGTTTTTTTTTCTTCCTCTTCATTACTCTCTAGAGTGTGTCTAAATTATTTGGTTGAGCTTGAGATGGGTGCAGGCAGTAAAGTTCTTGGCAAAGCTGCAAATTATAGGAACCAACAAAGATGGGAAACAAGAGGATCCTAATTCCCCGAGAAAGTCAAAAGCATCAAGTTCATGCCACTGCTTTGTTGATACAGACGGTAGGGAAGAAAGACCCAACAAAATAAATTCTTCTCTCGAAGATAAGAGAACTCATTCAAATGCATTTTGGCAAAAAAATCCAATTCCTTCAGGCGAGAATTCTGTTTTAGCCTCTTCAAGGGAGTGCAACGAATGTTTTAGGTTATCCAGACCAGGTTATCCGAAACCTGAAGAACACAACTTGAATGCTTTAGAGATACAAGATGCAGTGCATGAACAAAATGGTAAACAATTACCAAGTTCTGTGGAGAGCATTGGCAACCATGATAGTTGTTCCAGCAAAGGGGCTAATGACTCTAATCCCAGGGAGGATTGTGAGATTCGCTGGGATGACTTGCATTTGGGAGAGGCAATTGGACACGGTAAAGGGGGCCATTTGTGCTTTAAATCTAGTACCTATTCAAAATTAAAAAACCTTGAATGCTTTGGGGGTTGGTAGAAGCCACTGTCACTCTTGCAGCTTTGTTAGGACGTTCAATATATAACTCTGACAGGAGATTTGTTAGTTATTCCATGTTTGACAGTCTGTTAATATAAATGAAATTAGGTGATGTTACCAAAGCTATTTTTCGGAACTTTTTCTTTTCGGCCCTAGTAGCTATCCTTACTTTATGTGGTGGAATTTCTTAAAATGTGAATTGAGTTTGGTGGTCTTTGGTTTCTAAACGTACATGTTTGTTTGTTCTTGCCTCCCAGGTTCATGTGCCATTGTTTATCGTGGAATCTGGAATGGATCGGTACATGTCTAAATTTAAAGAGTTCCTTAATATCTTACTGAAACCAAAGTTAAATCGATAATTTGAAATTTTGACCCAATATTTTCTATTCTTTTTTGTGTTTTTAGGATGTTGCCATTAAGATGTACTTCAAAAATGAATACAGTGAGGGGATTTTACATGACTACAAAAAGGAGGTGATATAAATTCTCAATTGACTTTTATTGTTTGTAATTGTTGTTTGAGAAAGAAAGCAGCTGATCCCAGGATCTCTTTTGAATTCTTTAGATTGATATAATGAAAAGATTGCGGCATCCTAATGTTTTGTTGTTTATGGGAGCAATATGTTCACAAGAACGGCTTGCCATTGTCTCAGAGTACTTACCTAGGTAATTGGAAGTATACTACTTTTCAATGATTAGTCAACAAATCATATTAAGAGTTGACGCATTAGGTTACTATTTCATGTTATGTTAATTTTGAATTATACCATGTTTATGTCAGTTCGTATTATGCCTTTTTATTTTGGGTCTGTTGGTACCGATCTTGTGAAGGCTTAATAAATGCAAACCATTTAATACCGTTCTCCTCATGATATGGCAATTATAGGCTAATATTACATTGATTCTGTTTGTGTGGTTAGGGGAAGTCTCTTTAAACAACTTCACAAGAACAATAAGACATTAGACATCAGACGACGGCTAATGATGGCCCTTGATGTTGTACGTCCCTCTCTCCTTCTCTCTCTGTGTATTTGTGTCTGCGCACGGTTGCATGTGTTCATGTCTTCGTCACAACAAAAATTATGCTGTCACAGCATTAGATGCACAAAATGTGCGCAAATCCAACTTTTGCTATTGACAGCAGGGTGTGACACTATATGCAATTTGTGTATGACTTTTGCATACAAAGTCATGCGAGGATCAGTTCTTTTATTTTTATTTTTACATAAGAGTGTTTTTAAGCCTTTCATCTGTCAATAAGATAACAAATCTACTCTTATAATGCAGGCTAGAGGCATGAATTACTTGCATCATAGGAATCCACCTATAGTTCACAGAGACTTAAAATCGTCTAACCTGCTGGTTGATAAGAATTGGACTGTGAAGGTAATGTGAACTGGCCACTAGTTATTCAAGCAGAATAAGTATATACCCGTCGCTCAGACAAGCGCTTTTTCTGTCAGGTTGGTGACTTTGGCTTGTCGAAGTTGAAGAATGCAACCTTCTTGACAGCAAAATCTGGAAGAGGAACGGTCAGGATCTCTTTCTGAGGTCTTTTAGTTACGAACTGTGCTCACAGATAGGCTATAGAAGATATTGAAAAGTGATTTAAGTGATAAGCTTCGCTTTTGTAATTTTTCTGATTCATGTGACTACCTTTATTAAACAATCTTACTTCTACGTCTTTAATTTTCTAAATGCAGCCTCAGTGGATGGCCCCTGAAGTCCTTCGAAATGAACCTTCAAATGAGAAGTAATTTCTAAAAATGACCTTTAAAAGTCAATTAAATAAACAGTGGCTAAACTTTCTGGGAACTATGTGTCTGCTGTATACCTGTCGTTGCTCCCTTTTTTGTGCAAATGTTTTTTTGCCAATGCATTGAGCTGCCTTCTCTTTAAACAGGTCTGATGTGTTTGGCTTTGGTGTCATCCTGTGGGAACTAATGACCGAATCGATTCCATGGAATAACCTCAATTCTTTACAGGTTCTCTCTCTTTTTCTGAGTGAGCACATGTGCACATATAACCTTGATGCTCTGTGGTTCTTAAATCTCATTGAAAATTGTTTATTTCTTTTGGAAGGTTGTTGGAGTTGTAGGGTTTATGGATAGAAGATTAGACATACCAGAAGGCCTCGACCCCCAAGTCGTATTGGTCATCGAAGACTGTTGGCGAAGGTACACTCAGCTAGCTCGTTTTTCTTTACTAAAACTTGGAACTTGCAAATTGAACTAAAATCATTCTTGTCAATAACAAGCAGTGACTCAGAACAGCGGCCATCATTTGAAGACATAATTCAGAGAATGAAGGGTCTGGTCCACAAAGTTGCAGCACCATCGGTAAGACGGAGCTCAGAAGCTTAGCTATTTAATATGGTTTAGGTTAGACATGCACCTTTTTGCCAATCGTTAATAAACAGTTCAGAATGTGCTAATTTAGATTAACTGCGTGATGTATATATAAGGATTTTTTCTTTTTCTTTTCTACAATTGTATTTATTTGTTTTACAAATGGAACCTGACGGAAATAAAAAAGGTGTCAGACCCCCAATGTTGGGTAGTGTTGAATTTACGATCTTTCTGTAGAAGAGGGAACTAATGTTTTTTGGGAATCTAAGTTTGGTACCAGCTATCTATCTTCTATTCGGCGCGCCACACATGTAATACCAGCACAATCTAGGCACTTGTGTGGTATTAGAATACTGTCATGTGATGTTATTAATCGAAGTATTTCAACATTCCTTGAAATGGTATATGGATTGGATTGTATCACTTGTGGCCTCCTTCCGGGCAAATACACTAGTGGGGAATACACTAGTGATCTTCCTGTTATGATCTCCAAATTTTGATCCATTTTTATATTAAGTCAACAACAATAGAGAAGTTGTTTATACAAGAGACGTAATGTTTAAGCATTGTATATTATTGCATGATTCGCATCTTGATTGGGATATTTCATTTCGTAATTTATACAAGAGACGTAATGGTTTGTCTTGACCCTACCCTATCTTCTGATCCTGAGGAGAATTTCATAATTGGCATGTTTCATGCACGAAACATTTATTTTCATCCTCTGCCAAAAACTAAAACATTTTTCATCTGAAAGACATTGCATATCATGAAAATTATTTCATAAACGGGTCGTGCCAGACCTCCTATTTATGAAAATCATCAATTTTAGCTTGAGTTCATGGCCCCGAGTTTATATGGGCTCGAGTCATACTCGTGTTGAGTCACTAAACGAGCAGATATGGACTCATACCAAATTTGACTTATGTATTGCATTTTTTTGTAATTTTTGTAATTACTTCATTTAAATCTTTTTTATAATTATGTATATACTAATATTATTTATTATTTATTATTTAAAAAAAAAGGTCAATAACTTTATTTAAAGTACATTTAAATAGAAAATGATTAAATTATTGTTTGGGTTTTAAAAATTGAAACTTGAAAAATAAAATTATTATTTCATATAAAAATAAAACATTAAATTTTAATATATATTTTTAGAGAAAAGAAATACACTTGAATTTAAGATATAAATGTAATAATATTATGAATTTTTTTCTTTAAAACAAAGTATAATTGAATAAATGGACTTTAAACGAGTCGGTTTCTTTGGATTTCAAGCTGACATGGCTTGCGACGAGTCACGAGTCAGCCCGACTCATTGAACTTAATTAACTCATCTTAATATGGTTTGAAAATACGAACCGTATCGTACCAAACCTTACTTAAACGGGCCATATTCGTTTCGGCCCAATCCAACTGCTCAATATAAAACTTAAAGCAAAATTCTCAATCGCACGAACCAAGTGCTCCATTAGATTATAAAAAAAAAACATTGACAACCAACGTGGTTGGTGTGAGTGGTTCGACACTCTCATTCCTTAAGAGAAGGTCAGGGGTTCGACCCCTGCTCTCTTATGGAGATTAGTCTAGATTGTGGTTAAGGCTTAAAGGTGCCACTCATAATTAGGGCTCGTCTAGGACCACCTCGTGGTTCAGACCATAGTCTGAAATATCGATAATATCGAGGAAATATCGAGGATATTTCGATTTTTTCGAATCACAGATATTTCGGAACATATTCATGTACATATCGTATAAATATCGACAATATCGACGATAATATCGAAAAATATCGATGTCGATAATTTCACTCACATTTCAGCAATATTTTGTCAAAATATCGGTGTAATATCGCTAAAATATCAAAAATATCAAAAATATCGATGTGAAGGAAAAAAAAAAAGTTTTTTTAAAAAAAAAAAGGAAAAAGGGGAGAAAAAAGCACAAAGGGGATATGAACCCCTCCCATTTTACTCCTCCAACACCTTAAACACCATATCACTTATGTTTTTGTGATAATATGCTAAAATATTTATATTTATATGGGTGGTATGTTAACAATTACATGCAAAACTATTTTGGGGATTTATCATTTGATGACTACTCTTCACAATACACTTATTCTACACATAGAGATGATGAAAATAGTGAAAATTTTAAACCTCGTAGGAACTCTATGTGGTACTAAGTCACTCATGTATCTTACCATGCAATGTATAAAGTGTAAAATATTATAGTAAATCATTATATATAAATGATTACGGTGTATTTAATCTTTTTTCATTAATTATTACATATTTTTTACACTCATAGTGTTTGCCCGCTTGCTGTATAATCAACTTAAAATTAGTTAAATCCATCATGCAATGCATTTTCTTCTAATTTTTTGTGATAAACTCATAGATAATTGACTAAATAAACATTCTCCAAAGTTTCAATGAAAATTTTCAAGTTTTTCTTACAATTTTCGTGGTTTTTATTCAATTTTTATAAATATCGATAATATCCCGATATTTCTATCGAAATTTCCATATTTTTGGACTACCGATATTTCTGATATCATCGATATTTTAGATCTTGGTTCAGAGCGAAAAACAAAATGAAAAACAAAAACAAAAAAACATTGACCGAGCAGCGAAATTTGAATTTGACTCGTCAAACTTCGCACACTTGTGTACAGTGAAATCCAATCCACATTGGTTGCCTCCAAACCATGGTTTTGCTGACATCTGGTGCACGTGGACATAGTTGACCAAGTTTCAGGTTTGATCCGGATGCCTGTCGGCAGGCAGCTGGGTGTGAATGGTAGAAAACTCGGTGATTTGAGCATTTTGTTGTTTCTCCACCGTCCATCCAAACCACCCACTCTTTTTTTATTTTCTTTTTCTCCATATTTAATCATTGCCCTAGTGTTTAGGGTAAGCTAGACCTAGTTTGCTAGTGAATTTGTGACATGACAAATGCATTAGGGATATGATTGGACGTCATATAATTCTAGGGTGCCCTATAAATCTAGGGTACATACAACGTACATACATGTGATCCTCCCCCCTTTCTTCATCATTTTCCTTTGCTTCTATAATCTATTTCTGTCTCTTTTCTGTCTCTCTGTGCCCATAGAAGATCTCTGATTTCTGATTTTTCTGGTTCATAGATATGATATGATCATGCAGTCATTTTTTCCACAACTTTTCCAGTGATGCCCTTGTGATTAAACTTCACTGGGTCCCCAGGTAAAGCCATTGGTCCGACGATGGGGAGGTATCATTATCACCAAGATTTTGCCCTCCCTCTGATCTGATCAATCAATGTGGTGGCCCACATGTTATTGTCTTATAAAAGGTGGGTCCATTGGCATCTAAACCATTGGAAAGGCACAAAGATTATTTACCTAAGTTGGTGTGGGTTAATAGAGCAGTGTCTTATAGTTGTAGGGCAATCTGTGTATATATTGGAGTACATGTTTTGATCCACTGGTTTTTCTTGCAGACACATATGGAGACAAACAATTCCACTTTTACTCTTTTTGTGTTTTGTTTTGTTTTCTATTTTTCTGTGTTATTTTGTTGTTGTTGTTCATATAAGATGGTATCTAATCAATTATCAATCTAATCTCACTTGACTTAGATTCGACGTACAACTAATACATGCCAAAAAGCCATGGCCTCCCATGCATTAGTCATAAACTTGTCACGGACGTTTTGGGCCGTGTCTCTCTATCAATCAATTACTCTTTAGAATCTATCTTTTATCACTCATGATATTTGGGATTTAGGATTTTTTTATTTTTTTTTAAAATAACTTTGGTTGAGATGATGTGGAAGAGAAAGAAAAAGTACTGGATTATGGATTATGAAGAATTGAATTGAGAATGAATTGGATTGAAGAGGAGTTGAATTGAGGAAAATTAGATTCCGAATTCCTATTGAAGTTGTTTACTAAACTATATAGATTGAGGAAAGTTAGATTTCGAATTTCTATTGAAGTTGTTTACTAAACCATATAGAATTAGGGTTTGAGTGAAACTAATTACTAAAATGTTTTCGTTGTTGGGATAAAGTATATGACAAATTTTGAATTTTTAAAATTGTGTGAGGATATAATAGGTAAAATAAATAAATTCCTAATAGGTTAAATCTTTAGGAATTAGAATACTACATCACACCTAAGAATTGAATTCCTCCAAAATCAAGAATTCAACTCCTAATTTTGTGTGAGCTCCACTTACTTTTTAATTTCTTGGTGTGAAGTAAACACAGAAATCCTCCATAGTTGAAATTCAATTCCTAATTCAAATTACAATTCTTGATTAGTAAACACACAATAAGTTAAATGTGCTATACCAAAACACCAAAATCTTGTGTCATCCAAATACTCTCATTTGCTTAAGTCCCTCTTATAGTCTAAACTCGTGTCGTTTGTTACCTACCTCTAAATGTGTTTAATGCTTAATGAAAATTGAGGTAATGTGCTTAATGATGATGCATGTCATTTAGAGAAAATTATTGAGTGTGACTGTCATATCGTCACATGATGTTATCAATCAACGTATTATAATATTGTTAGTAAGTTATATAGTTGAGATGTCATGTACTTTTTTGTTGTTGAGAAATTCTAGAATTGCATTCATAATTCAGCAACCAAAAAATAATAAAAAATAATGATCGGTCTAACATCAAAATTAAGACAATCTGGTACACATTTACTAACGATCACACAAATTGAAGAAACTCTGGCATAGACATCCAAACTAATATTGCAAATTCAGAATAATAAAAAAAAGATATAATTATGGATCCAAAAGAATCATGAGTTAGTTAGAACAAGGAAGATAAATGTAGAACAAAATAATTTTTATCTGGTGGTAGTTGGTAGTAGTTACCACTAAGTTGAAGTAAGTCTCAAATTTGACTTATGTAGATAGGAATCTAATGCCGATTAATTTATTATAACAAAGATAGGAAACATATTTGTTCTTTTTTTCCTTTTGTAAAAAAGAAAACAAAGATAAATTAGAAAATCAACTGAAAATGAGGATAATATGTGCACAATTACCACAGTGCTACGAAAAAGAAATTTTTTTTCTTCTTCTTCAGTATAAAGTAGAATTAGCGTTAACACTAACTCGTGACAAGAAGTTGTCAAGAACTTCTCATATTTTCTCACTCTTGTCCTTGTGAAGCAAGATCCTCTTCTTTATTTTTTCTTCCCTAGAATTTTCTTTACTATTTTAAACACATAATTAGACAAATCTAGATCATTTCTTTGTCTTGGCAATCCATAGTTTTATGCATATGTATAGGTTCTAGTTTGTAAGAACAATTCAATACATCACAACTAAAAATAGGATGTTCGTCACGCGACTGCATGTGCATGTGACAAAAGTTATGAACAAGAGAAAACACAAAGCTTGATAATTAGTCTTTTTATATCTTTATTTATCTTGTTCTTTTTAAAATAAACACTAAAAACCAAAACGGTATCAGTGATCCCAATTTATTCCAATCTTTTTGTTCTTATTCCAATTTGTAATTTCCAAAAAACTAGAAAAATCCAACAAAAAAAGAGAGAGCAAACGACGACCGATGAAATGAACCAAACGCGCCATGCAGAGCATGGAGTTTCACTTCCCTACTAGCATGTGTTTAATCAACTCCCCATCAATGTCCCCTCCTTTGACAATCTCCGCCATATAAATAAATTCCCTCTTTTTCTTTCTTTCTTTGCTCCGAAGTCCCAACCTTTCATCTCTCACTCTCTCCCTCTCTCCCTCTCTTCCTCTCTCTCCCTTCTGCAACTGCAAATGCAACTCCATAACCAAACCCACTTCCTCAAACCACTCCCATCACATCACCCTTAGCCTCTGAGACACTTCTCCGAACAACCCAAAAAATGGGCAAAGCCTCCAAATGGTTCC
Source organism: Prunus dulcis (assembly GCF_902201215.1). Lineage (NCBI taxonomy): Eukaryota > Viridiplantae > Streptophyta > Magnoliopsida > Rosales > Rosaceae > Prunus > Prunus dulcis. Next base: position 9,193,377 of record NC_047654.1, read on the forward strand.
GCTCCATCCTGGGCCTCAAAAAGCCCAACCCGACCCACCAAACCTCCACCTCCTCCCCCAAACCACCCACCAAAGACAAACGCCGCTGGAGCTTCGTCAAGTCCTACAGAGAAAAAAACCACCACCGCCATCAAAACGACACCCCACCGCTTCCTTCCGACTCCTCAAACGACGCCGTGGTCGACCCCAACAAACACGCCATCGCAGTCGCAGCCGCGACCGCCGCCGTGGCCGAAGCCGCAGTCGCCGCCGCGCAAGCTGCCGCCGCCGTGGTCCGCCTGACGAGCAGCGGACGGTGCCCAAGCAACCCCGCGGCGCATGTTAGCACGGCCCGAATTGGGGTCCGCGAAGAAGAATGGGCCGCTCTGAAGATTCAAGCTGCTTTCCGAGGCTGTTTGGTTCGTATCACCGCTGAATTATTATTATTATTAATTTTTTTTTTTTGGTACAAGTTTTCTTAATTGACCGTTAATTTCTGATTAAGTTACTGGATTAGCATTGGGTCGGGAAGCTGACACGTGTCCCTTCTTTCCCGTTAGGCTTCGTGCTTAGAAACTAGTGTTCCTTCTTCCATTCTACCACTACACAGTGAAAACTGCTGCACGTTCTGTAACCGAAGGTCCCATACGGCGTCGTTTTAGTCTTTGTAGAATGCATCTCATACCCAGTTGGGCTACTTTGAGAGCTGTACATTCCATGTCGTTTTCTTCAAAACGGCAATACGTGCAGCTTCTTTTGCACTGCCGTTTCTGGATCATCTCTCTGTCAAACACTGAAAGAGACCCGTCAACATTTTTCAAGGGTGTGAAAATAGATAAACCCGCTAAAATACACAGGGATGCGTACTATACCACCTTCTTCCAAGACAAACCCGTGTGGACCACTGGACCTCTCAAGGGTTTTTCTTACAGCACATGGTCATTTAATTTTCAGAGGCCTTCCATTTTGGTTGTGTTGCCGTTTTCACAGAATGGGTGGGGCAGAAACTTTTCTCTTTGCTTTTCTAGAGCAAGTTGGTTTGGTTTGTCCAATGACATTTTTTTAAATGTCAAATTGTCAATGTCTTGGTATTCTTACTGTGGTTTTGGCATTCTTTAATTTCCTCACCTTACCTCTCACCTAACACTTGTTTAATTGGAATTTGGAAGGTAAGGGACTTAATTTCAATTGGGTTTCTTAGTTCTTTTGCCCTTTTTGTTAGGGTTCTTTAATTCCAACAGTGTTTGATGTTTCCTCATAGTAGAAACCAAAAGGCGAAGACTTGACTAATTTAATACGATGGAGTCATGTGGGGCTTTCTAAAAGAAACCAAGTTGTTTAATTAACAGTCCCTTTGTAATTGATGCATTTTAGAGGAGTGGATGTAGATGGCCAAAAGTTTCAACTCCGTGCGTGTTGACGTTTCTGACAGTTGGGTCCTGCACACTTAAAGTTTTGGTGGGTTCCTTAAAAAGAATTTTCTAATCGACTTTCTTAGGAAGAGAGGAGGGGGTGTGTAGGTTGGGTGCTTTAATGCTGAATTAAAATGTAGACAGCACAGTACAGTCAAACAATGGGATGCCTTTTTGCAGGGGCTGGTAGTGAAACGTCCCTGTTTTCTTATTTTTCATGTCAGAGTTATAGATTCATTTGGTACTGGCCTAAAAATAATTTCATTTAGGCACTTGTTCCATTCGAATTTCTGTGTAGGTCCGCGCACCTGCTCCTCAGCGCCATAATTTAAAATGTCATTTAAGTTTAGGCTATTCAATCATTTGGTTGGTACTGATATGGTGTATCCTGGTTTTGTTGTAGTTGACATTTTGTGTTATTACTTGGTTGGAGTTTTAGTATTATCTCGAATGCGTTTTAATTGGTTTTTCATAAGTTAAGTTACTTTGTCAAATGGATATTTTGAAGGCAAGGAGAGCATTGCGAGCATTAAAGGGCTTGGTGAGACTTCAGGCACTGGTAAGAGGTCATATTGCGAGGAAGAACAATGCTGCGCGGTTGCAGCGGCTGCAAGCTATCTCGCGTGCTCAGGCGAGAGCTCGAACAGGGCGGTCCCAAATGTCTGAGCTCTCACATTCAAGGACCAAGTCTTCTCAATTTCACCAACCTGTAAGGAAAATTTCCTTTCCCTCCAATATGAGTTTTTTTTCAAATAGATTTGAACTTCGAGTTGGGGGGACCATTTTTTTTCAGAACAACTTAGAAGGCTTTTCTATTCATGCATGTACTTTTCAGTACAGACATATAATGTTGTGAAGGAGGGTTGTTTGGTAGAAAATTTAAAGAGCTCCATGATGCATTGATGTGTAATTATATATTATAAGAAACTTCCAAACTTTTTTAGGTTCATATGGACAGTGGACACTACTTTTGCTGTCAAATAAATGAGAATGGCAGGTTGACAACTAGGATAATAGATATATAACAGTTAATGTCCATATCAAACTTGTAGACAGATAACATGTTAGAGGGGAAACGTTGATGGTTAAAAAGCTTACTACTACACAGAGGTTGAGCCTTTTCTCAATCACAAGTTTTGCCTCCTCATCAGAAAAATAAAGTTAGTTATTGATATGATTAACTGAGTTGCGATTGACTATCTGCTAATTAGCCATTAATTAGCCATTATCATCTGCGTTCTAATTGACCATCTGTAATTGATTTGTGTGTTTTATGAATCAGTGATGACCTAAATATATCATCTGCATTCACCAAATGTTTGTTTACTCTTTAAACAAGAAAAATTTCTTCTACATGCAGGGTCCAGCAACCCCTGAAAAATTTGAACATCCCATCCGATCCAGGAGTACAAAACTCGAGCAATTTTCAACACTCAGGGTATGCTCAGATCTTATATTTTATCTGCATTGTCATGCTTTCTACTTATATGCAATCCTCATGCCTACTACTTCCTGCAGCGGAATAGCTCCAGATCATATGGCACTACAGATGATGAAAAGAATGACAGGGTCCTTGAAATCGATACTGGGAAACCATACATCGCAACTAAACGGAGAAACCTTTTCCACTCTACTCATCTTGCTCTGGCTTCAGACCAATACAGCCATAGCTTTACCACTTCAAAAGACTCTACAAGCCATCAAACACTTCCAAGTCCATCTTCTTGCGAGGTCCAATCTTTAACTCCATTGAAATTCTCTCAAGAGGTTGAGGAAGACTCTTTCTGCACTGCCAACAGTAGTCCTCAGTTTTATTCCGCTTCATCAAGGGGCGGTAATTCAAAGAGAAGTCCCTTCACTCCCACAAGGAGCGATGGCTCGAAAAGTTACCTAAGTGGCTACTCAGATTACCCGAGCTACATGGCATGCACGGAATCTTCAAAGGCGAAGTTAAGGTCTCTTAGTGCTCCAAAGCAGAGGCCTCAGTATGAAAGATCTGGCTCTGCAAAGAGGTACTCCATTCATGGCTTTGGCGAATCGAAATCAAGTGCTCAAAGGGCGTCCGCCTTGCACTCAAACTTTGCAAGCAAAGCCTACCCGGGATCTGGTCGGTTGGACAAGCTTGGGATGCCTGTGGGTTACAGATACTAATGGGGTGCCCTTTTGGGGTTTCAACCCCTCCACTGTAATTTTGAATCTAATCTGGCTAACTGATGTACTAAACTACTTCATTGTCCTTGTAATGTTAAGAATTCTATTAGCGTAGGGGCGTATATTTGTGGGTCTGAATCAAAGGCTGCTTCCGGAAAATGCCATTACTTTCTGTGTCAGTTGTAAAATTAAGTTGGCAGAAGGTGAAGTAAGTGTATTGCATGAAACTTTTAAGAATGAAAAATATATAGAAATATTAAGTGGTATGGCATTTGACCTTTGTGCTCTCATTGAAGAAAAACTCTGGTTATTGTTAGTCATTGAATCTGTTGACTTTTCATTCATTTTTCCCCCTTGGGAATATCACATAGATTAAGAAATCTGGCCATACAAGAGTGAGTTAAAAAAGAGGAAAGAGAAATTGGCTAAAGAACATCACCTACGAACATCACCTCTAGAATTAACAAAACATGAAACGTCATTTACAAGTATGTCTGAACGAACGCGTACGCATGCAAATGTGTAACTAAAATAATAGTAAGGCACTTGTCTGTGTTCAATGGATTTCTGTTCTTTTTTCTATATGCAAATGCGAAGTCTTTCATCTCCAAGGAAGAAAACTTCAATGTGCAAAATTCCAGCCAGCTGTGCTGCCTGCATGTCAACTTTAGAATTAGGGACTGGAAAATGGGTTGAATTGAATCAACCTTGCATTGCACTAGGACCAAATGATTTTGGGTCTGCAGATGGATCATTAGATCATATGCCAATTGGGCCACTTTTCAAAGCTTCTGCACACACATATTTTTTTAATTACACAAGCGATATTAAAAGATAAGTGAATCGAACCTAAGACCTCAAGTGCAGGGTACATGTGGGTATTATAAGTTACAGTTAAACTGGAAACAAACATAATAAGAGTAACACATGTGATTTAGACCAGTTGATGAAATCGAAGTCTGTCCCTTTACATTGAGTTCAACTTCACATAAATTAGAGTAGTTTAAAATATCACCTATCACAGACATTGATCAGCGCTTGTGATAGCATTACGCATGCTAATACTGTTGTAAACCTTGTCAGTAAACCTTATCAAGTAACAATCATAAGTAGCTTGACTTTGTAAATCTTATCAAATAACAATTAAAGTAGCTCGACTTTGGCATAGCATAGCATAGCACCCACATAATAGAATGTCAAATGGAAGTCTCCTATTGTGTATAAGCCGGTAAATATAGTTGGTTTTTGCAAGTCTTCCCCATACTGAATGGGCAGCAGCCATAACTTATGGCGATAAAAGTTTGGCCAAAAGCTGCTCAGAACGGCAACACAAGTCCAACAGAACAAGGAGGAAAATATCCATTTTGAAGGAAAAAAATAACATCTCATGTATATAACGGAAAGACATCCTCTGTATCAAATATACATATTACTACATATCTCCATGTACCAAGCAAACTAGAATATATCATGTGTTCTATGCATGTACATCAGCGAGGGTTCCCAACGAAAGAAACATATTATATAAAAGAAGAAAAGAATCAGAGACAAGATGAACAAGTCAAGGTATGGAAATTTGTAAAAAAGAGGAGGGCCATCTCTCAGTTCCCACATTTCCATCTTGAGGTTGGCACACAGCTTAGGTAATGGCACCAGCTGCAGTGCTTGTTTAAGTTCTCTCCTTTGAACAGCAACACCAATCCCGTAGTTAATCTGCATTTAACAAGAAAATTGAAAATTACTCATCTCGAAACAGTTCCATATGTGCTAATGTGTATACTTAAACTCATCCATGACAGTAGAAACGAAAAGGGATGAAAAAAATACTGACACTACGGTGATGGTCTCCGATTTGAACCAGATTAAAATGTAATGGATACTAAATCATGCAAAATTCAAATAATAAATTAGAATTCCAGCAACAAGCTTACCCAGCAATCAGTAAGGCAGAGGCAACCAACAAAAGAATATATTGATAAGGCTTGTGCTTAGATTTGACACGAGCGTCAGCTGGAAGATTCCGACTCTCCATCCATCCAAACTGAGGACGAAGGAGCAAAATGAAACCAAGGAGAAACCCAGCCAAGAATCCTCCGATGTGGGCGAAGTTGTCAACATGAGGAAGAATTCCAACTGCTAAGTTAATGGCGATAATGACTATAAGCGTCAACAGAGCTGCAGCCTGGAAGGGCAAGAGAAAAGCAAGAGTTAATGACAGTAAAACATTCCGATCTTAATACGAAATCATGACACAAATGCAAACATCAAATCCATTTAAAGAATATCAACTTCACTTTATAAAATTGGAAAATCGGTAGCAAACCTTGTTGGTGTATATACTCCAGTTAGTGAGAAGCTCCGATAACATAGCTCCCAGAAGTCCAAACAGAGCGCCAGAAGCACCAACAGAAATATTGCTCTGAATAAAAAGGGCTGATAATATGCTCCCACCAAGTCCTGACAACAGGTAGATTATTCCCACGCGCACTGCCAAATCATTCAATCCAGAACTGATGTTAGAATGCAACAAAACCATCATAAAAATATGTCAAAAGAAAAAACACTAATAATGAAATTGAACAAGGCTTAAAATATCTACACGGTTATCATCAGGAAACAAAACAATTATTTGAATTGCCTTTAATTCAATTTGAATGCACAAATGCGTCCAGCACAGTAAAGTGATGCTGGAGACTATAAATAAAAAAGGCCTCATACATAATTTAGAATAAATTCAAAAGAGTTGAATATAGAAAATTAAGAATGTTCCCATATCCGCACTCTTCTAAATGTAAAGAACAAAAGGCTCCCCTTTTAATATGCATAATCATGAAGTCCTAAAATTGATCTCATTTTACTTAAAACCTTAATTCAAGGCATGGTAAGAAAAATGGCATACCAAACCCAAATTGCTGTTCAAGGCGTATGCCGATAAAGATCAAGCTCAGCATGTTTGCAAGCAAATGAATGACACCGGCATGCAACCACATACAAGTGACAAGTCTCCATCCTTGATGCCCATGTACAACCTTGGACCACTTCAGAGCTCCCAATTTTTCCAATCTGCAAAAGCAGGAAATATTTCTCAGATAATAAAAACCAAAAAGCGAAAAGGAAAGAGATATTATTTTCCCATCCAGACACACCTGGAAACCACTTTCATCCAAGTATAATAAGCAAAAATATAGGAAACTTAAAAAATAAAGAAGCAAAAAAACAATCCAGTCTTTGAACTATGGCTTTTTAATTTCCAGGATTCGATAGAATAACAAAACTTCCAAGCAGAATAACACAAATTGAAAAGGGGAGGGGGAAGAAAAAAAAACTAGTCCCACAAATGCAATTAGAAAAAAACTCACACTTAGGATATCAATGAGTTAGAATCTCAGACCAACCTAGCATTATGAATTAGAATTGGAAGTTTAAAAACCAAAAAAGAATAAACAACACAGGAAGAATCAGAAGAAAATCATGCACTTCAAACAATTCTATCAGCCTAAACTCGAGAGAGCATGCCCAATCAAAAACTGAAAAGGAAAAAAATATCAAAACGAGAAATTGAAGTATAAACTGCTGCTTAGTAACATACTGGACATCATACAGCATTGGAAAAACAGTAAATTCTCAACTTGCACACAACCAAATAAGCAAACCGTATTTGCCCCAAAATCATAAACTTTACAATTACAAAGCAATCAAATTTCTCAAACCCAAATCCAAAAACCGAGAAAAATCACTAAATTGAGAGATGGGTAAGTCAGAGAACCCACGTGGAAGAAGATGGGCCAAATAGAGGGTTCTCCCGGAGAGGCTGAAATGAAAGCCGACCAAGAAACTTGGCTACACACTTGCCATCACTACCAGTATTGTTCCTTGGACAGTTGTTGACAAACATAGCCACAATGAAGACAATAATATTGGCCACCACAAACATAGGAATCAACCAGGATGTCCATTGATGCTCTTGAGTTCCCACATAGTACTGGTTTGGGTTGTAACTGCTGTTGGCTCTGGGTTTTTCTGTTCCTGCTCGTTCTAGATCAGCCATGGTTTGATTTTCTTTTTCTCTCTCTGTTTGTCTCTCAAGTCTCAAACTTTTTCTCTGTACAATGAGAAAGGCCAATGTTTTTTGGGTTGGTGTTTATATTGTGGAAGAAAAAAAATGGAAAGAGGGATTGAGAAGTGACTTGGAAGCGAGTAGAAGACGTGTTTTTGGATGAAGCAAAAGAAAATATGAGAGACTTGGAAGCAGAAGAGTTGGGTGGGCAAAGAAGGTTGTAGATTTAACAGTCGAACAAGTAATGTGAATAATGTTTAGGAGGAGAGAGTGTTTTGTATTTCTCTCTCTCTCTCTCTCTCTCTCTCTCTCTCTCTCTATTTCTTGTATGTAGGATAGAGAGTGCTTTGTGCTGACTTGGCTTGTCTGTCATTTTATATATTTATATTACGCGGTGCTGTTAATATTCCTTAATTAATAACGTTTAGGAGTTTCCGAATCACATTCACATTTGGTTTTTGTGAAATTACATCTTTATCCCTGCTTAAATCCTCATGCTTAAAAAAAAAAAAAAAAAACCAGAGAGCATTTTTCTTTCATTTTTCAACAGAAAAAAATAAGAGAGTTAGGGCATATGGACCAGTTCTATACTTCTATGTGGAAGTTATGATCGGCTACTGTTTTTTTATTTTTTTTATTAGACATTTATGTTTGCAATTTCTTGTGCTTGCCAATTGGAAATGTTTAGTATCACTAGTGGGGGGTGTGTGTGTGTATATATATATATAACACACGCTATTGATAAAATAATGTGGTTTGTTTTATGTAGTGTTGTTGAGGTTTTTTTTTTTTTTTTTTTTTCCAGTTCGTTTTGTTGAATAATTAAAAAAGAAAAATTAATATTATTTGCGTCTTTTTAAACCGGCCATATCGAGCAAGATAAATTAATTCAACGCTTTAACTTCCTTTTTAATTACGCAATCGAGCCATTCTTTAATTTATTAATGCAATTCAGCCTAGTACAATTAACCTAAAATTAAAATAATCAAATTCAGATTAATTTTTCAATTCCAAACTTGTGAAGGGCAAAAAAAGCCAGCAGCCAAAGAGTACAACAAATTTGTCATTTTAATATTTAAGGAATGCTAGTAACCTTCTCTTTTGAACATTCTCCATTCTCTTCATGACATGTGTCACTTTCTTTACACTTAAAACAATGTCATTAATACATTAGATAATGTATGTTTTGTTTTCCAAATTTACCCTTGTTAAATGCATTGGACAAATTAACTTTTATTTCCACTTTGTTAAAAAATTAAAAGAGAATTTTAAAATCTTTCACAAAATTAACGTCAGTTTTTCTTTTTATAATAAAAAAAATTTCTGTTTGCTACTTTATTTTTTGTGAGTGAAGGGAGAATGGGTTTTGGGGTTTGGATTGAAGGAGGAGAGTGAGAAGTACAGTGCACGGTGGGTTTTGGATTGGAAAGGAATGGTGATGATGATCGGGTAAGGATGGGGACTCTGAGAGAGAGATGCTGTAATGGGTTTGGGTTTTCAAAATTTTTTTTTTTCCTGTTTCTTTTTATATTTTAACTTTTTTAATCAATTAGAATGTTCATTAATTTTAAAAAATATTTATCTGTATTTTTTTTAGGGAAGTATAAATAGTTTTTATTTTCAAATATTTATTTAATTGAACTTTTAATGTTTATTTTTTAAATTTAATTGTTTAAGTTAAGTTGGGAACAAAAGATATATTGTCTAATGCATTAATGTTATTGTTTTAAGTGTAGAAAAAATGACACATGTTATGAGAAGAATGGAGAATGTCTATAAAAAAAAGATTTAAGAGAAAATTATTAGTATTCCCCTTAATATTTTTTAAAATTGATATCTCATTGTCATGCCACCATCAAAATATTAAGTCTCGAAAACACGAGTGAAAGGATCATGCCTCCACGTGGCTTCAAATGTAGAAATGCAGCACATCGAGATCTGGTTAGGGAGGACACATGACAATGACTCAGCACTTCTCCAAAATAAATAAAATAATGCTACTTTTATATCAACTGATCTGACAAATGAGTTAGAGAGCTACATCAATTAAAATTATTTAATATATTTTTTATTTTTATGATCTACAAGGATATTTTTTAGTATTTTAAATGTTTCATCATTCTATAAAATACTTTATATATATAGATTAACACTTAAAAAAATATTAATAAATTTTATTTATTTATTAAAATTCACTCCATTAAATTTAATTAATATGACATATAAATAGAGATGCCACATTATATAATATAGAAATATGTGATAAAAATATAATAAGTATAGCATTACTCAAATGAATATATCCGAATAATGGCTCGAATGGATTTTACCATTAAAGTAAAATTACAACAGACAAAATGATTTAAAAGGAAAAATTCATATACAATTTGGGATGATGACCTTTTTTCTTAATTAACCTTTTACTTGATTGTATTGTAGCTCCAAATTTCATCATTTGATTCTGCAAATTTGATTTGACTAATCTTTCTTAAAAGGTAATATAAAGCATAAGCTTCTTCATGATTCCCTATAAAGGCCACAAATTGGTGGGACTTTCTAAGCATGATTTAACAAAACCTAAGTTTTGCATCCATCTGTCATATACCCATAAAGCCAAATTAGACTTAAATACGAGTGATCTAGTCACGCAATCGTATTAACCTAAGAATTTTTCACATACGTCTGATTTTTGCTGTGCCACGAATAACATATATTCCAAGAGAACACCCACCAGAACTTAGCTTTGGGTACACTAGAATCCTTCCTCAATTTGGAAACTGATAATATATTCTTTGGTTCCAACACTCTTTGCAAATTCCAAAGCTTTTGGTTTTTTTTGGGTTTTCACTTCTGAAAAAACTGCTCGACTGTAGATAAAGTGGCTATAAAGTAAAAACGCATGCTTCTAATTGCTTGTGCCAAGGAAATCTTTGTAATCCTAGAGATTATATTCTCAATTTTCATATGTGCGGTATATAATTCAAATTATTTTAAATTACTCTTATTTACAAGGAAAGAAATCGAACTCAAATACAAAATAGACGAATATGGTATTTTGAATAACTGCCTTAATCCACGTCGGCTTGAGTATTGTTTTGTATTTATACGGTAATAAAAGTCAACTATACAAAGTACAATTGTTCGGTTGTTGTCTTTTACTTTATACATTACGTGATATGAAAATATTGAACATAGACTCATTCTGGTATATATTAAAATGAAAGGTTCACAATTTCAAGGCCAAATGACACTCCATGCATAAACGTTTGCTTCCTCTTTCTTTCGTTGTTTGTAGAACTTAGTCAACATGACAACAACATACCATCAAAGTGAAGTAAGAACAACCAACCTACCTGCCCCACAGAATGCGATTATAAAATCAAAATAAGCCAGCACTAAACATAACTTCAACAAATGGATTCACATCTTTAATCAATACACCCAACCCAAGTAACAAAAATTGAGTTTTCCATTTTATTCGGTGCCGACTGATATAAATAAAAGATAAAATAAAAACCGAAAAATCTAAAATGAATCAATCTGGATTTATTTAGACTTGTATTCTCTACTAAGTTTTTTAGCGTCGATTTTGTGCTTACGTCTAAAATTACGCGGTTTTAACTATTTGGATAATTTGGTGAGAAGTAGGCACGAAGTTTAGGTTGAGGTGGTGGACAATGCATGAGCAAAGCTTACGCGTATGTATGATCCCTTTTGACACAAACAAGACAAAAGCTGGCAACACACAGCATGGTGTGACATTCTGGTTGTTGGGCTTCAAAGAGTTGAAGGTAGAGACAGTTGCTTAGAAGCTACATGCTCTCCTTTTTTGTCGCTGTTTTTTTTCTTTTGCAATCTGTGCATGCCATTCTTGTGTGTTTGTTCAGCTTGGCAAGTTATTATAATGATGTATTTAATTAAATAAGTTAAAGTACTTAATGGAGGAGGAGTATCAAAAGACTGCATGCTTAATTGATTTAATTAGTATTTTACAGAAGAGTAATGTTGTTTGGACACACAACATTAACCACCTTAACTGACCGTCTTATGTGGCAACTGATGTGTCATGCCATGTCAATTAATGAATGTCGTCATGTCAATTAAAAAACCCTAGCATTCTTAGTGAGTGGCCTCATGGCAGCATTCATTAATTGACATGGCATGACACATCAATTGCCACATAAAATGGTCAGTTAAGGTGATCAATGTTGTGTGTCCAAATAGCATTACTCTTTATAGAATAAGAATGGTTCAAACATGAGATTTTTGAAGATGACCCTATTGGCCTATTTAAAGCTGCTAGCCTTTTGCTTCCATGGAAATTTAAACCTTAAATTTGCTTTTCACCTGAGCTAAGGTTGTTGGCTCTGTTTAACCAACAAAATGACTTTCACTACATTGACAATCCTCTATACTCACGTAAACAACTAGAAGAAAAAGCTAATAATCACTCACGAACGAGATCGATTATGTTTAGCAAACTTGGTTTCCACAAAAACTTCAAACGGAAAAAAGTTTTTAACTTTCTGTGTGCAATTAAGCAAACCAAACCAAACCACTATTAGTATTTCTGCCAAAGGGTTGACCTTTATTGCATTTGTGTTTTGCCCCCTTTTTGCTGATACTGCAAGATATAGCCGTTGCTTGCTGATATCAAATAATCAAATACTATTTGCCCTCCCACCAAGTATTTACAGCTTGCGCAATAAAATAAAAGCACAAAGAAAAACAAACAGCTCATATGTGGGCTTTTAAATACTCTAAAATTTCCTTTGACGCTCTCACACTCTCCTCCTCTATACTGGTACAAGTCCAGAATGACAAGTGTGTAACTATTTCTCTACAGTTTTGGGGGGCATATTTTAATTTGTTCATGCTAACTAATAGTTTAACATTTTCTGAAACTTGCTCACACGAGCAACAAGATTTGAGTGTCATTAAGCAACAGGATCCTTGTTCATGTGACGCAGAGATACGGGGTCAATTAAAGAAACCGCTTTGTATAACACTAAGCCTCGTTTGGTTCTTCAGATTAGATTGGATAAGTCACTAAATCTAGTATACATTTTTTTGCATCTAATATACAGGACTACATCAATTACTCATACACACGTAAGACACGCACCTTTATTGCAGGAAACTTTGTATCTCTTTAGTAATGTGACAAACAAATACATGAGATTATCGGTCTTCACCGATCTATGAACTTTAAAATAGAAGTCGATAGTGGCATCCGAAGTTACAAGCATAAGTTTATGCATACAATCTGGATGGAAACTTATTTGAGACTGCTTGTCGAAAGACTAAAAGCGACTTTATGACAACCAAAAACACTTTAAAAAGTTCAGAAAATCCTAGAAGTGCTTCAAAGTCTTGAAAGCGCACTTGATTTCAATTAAAAATACGGGACCTTAAACTGATTTGCTTCCATCTCATACGAAATAAACAATATTTAGCAAAATAATCCGGTGAAAAATACCAGCTCTCTGTACAAAACCTTGGATTTGTATTGCCCAAATTTCGAGAGAAACATAACTCATTTCACCTATTGGTCATGCTTGGTGTCCAATCCAACTTAATCCCAACCTTGGGTCTAATCCATGTTTTTAGACTACCAAACATCCCACCATATAATCCAAACCCACCAGACAAGTCCATTATCAAGTCATACTCAGAGGGTTTGTACATACAAATTACCAAAACGAATGTCTAAAACGACTCAACTTTTCCAGGTTGACAAAACAAGTTTATCAGCTGTGAATAAAATATATCTTTTTTCTGAACTCAAGGGCATTAAAATATAAAGGCTTATTATCACAAAACATCCCTGAGGTTTACGAAACTATCAGATTGCATCCTTAATGTTTTTTTGTGTCACTTATGGTCCTCAAGGTTAGTATGTGCAATCACAAATGGTCCCTGACGTTAGGTTCTGTCAAAAACTCTGTTAGTTTGCTATCGTGGCATACATATATATCACAAAACATCCCTGAGGTTTACACACTTATCACAAATGGTCCTTACGAATTTAAAAAAAAAAAAATTAAAATTCATAAAATTTTGGTTTTCTTTTTAAAATTATTTATAAATGAAAAAACAATTTATAGAAGGATTTTAATCTTGAGGACCATTTATGAACCCTAAACCTTTAGTTTTTTTTTCATTTTTAAATTTTATGAATTTTAAATTATTTTTTAAAAACTTCATTAGTTTGTTGATGTGGCATATATATGGAGCCCACATCTACAATAATATAGTGTCACATGTATTTAAAATTTAATATATATTTTAAAATAATTATAATTCATAAAATTTTAAAAAGAAAACAAAATTTTATGAATTTTAAATTAAAAAAATTTCGTAAGGACCATTTGTGATAGGTGTGTGAACCTTAAGGATGTTTTGTGATATACATATATGCCACGTCAGCAAACTAACGGAGTTTTTGACGGAACCTAACGGCAGGGACCATTTGTGATCATGCATGCTAACTTTGAGGACCACGAATGACAAAAAAAAACATTAAGGATGCAATCTGATAGTTTCGTAAACCTTAGGGACGTTTTGTGATAATAAGCCAAATATAAATGATAAACTTTCACTAATACAACAATATCCAAAATTGGAGTGGCCAACAATGCCAATTAATCCATACATCAAATCGAAACAAAAAATATGTCGATCGTCTAGGCAAAATGGTAAGGAGAATAAATATTGAGGATGGGGGGAAGAATAAAACTTATCGCTTTCCACCACCACCTCCTCCAAGCTTAGGGGCTTTTGGGGCAGCAGCCTTGGGCACATTGCCCTTGGACTGACCCTTTGACTTGGACACCAATTCAGCCTTCTTTGCCTTCTTCTCATCCTTAGTCTTCTTAATCCTCTCCTTGATTTCACTGACAAATACGCATAAACACACATCCATCATTGATTTTATACAATACAAAACTGAGTTTATCAAATAACACAAAGTTGAGTTCGTGAAGTTGATCAAATACCCAAAATTGAATTTATGAAGTCGATCCAAAAACCTGAATTTGATTTTATCACGCTGATCAAATGACCCAAAATTGATTTTATCACGTTGATCAAATACCCCAAATTTGATGTTATCAAGTTGATCAAACAACCCAATCTACATTTTATCATTGTTGATCAAATAACTCAATATAGATTTTATCACTGTTGATCAAATAAACAGCAGAGCATTACCGAAGAGCGGCCTCACGGGCGGCGTCGCGGACCTCGGGCTTCTCGGTCCTTCGCTTCTGAATAACTTCCAATGTGGCACCAACAATGGACCTCGAATAAGGCTTTTTGTTTGAGCGTCGCTTCTTCTTCACAGCCTCAGCAGCAATGTCCTGAAATCACAAACACACACAAGAGCTTAGAATATTCAATCGATTCGAAGCGAAACGCATCGTTTCGTGAATGTGTGTTTTGTGTAGGTACCTTCTTGTGTTGCTTACGGTACATGGCGGTCCAGGTGAGCTTGGAGGGCTTGAGGCGGTTGTGGAAGTACCTCTTGCATTTGGAGTTGGCGAAGAGGAAGACCTGAGAATCAGAGCGGATGAATCTGATTCCCTTTCCGGGGTAAATCTTGGCGCCGCTGAAACGACAGAGCTCGGTCTTCAGAACCATGGCTGCTCTGCTATGTGGTGGTCGAAGCTTCAAGCTCTGGTGTCGCCGCCGCCGCCGCCGCTCCTGCTCTGCAAAATCCCCGAGCCCTGTCCAGAGTCTAAAACCCTAATGCTTCGGCTACGAATTTAACTTCAACCGACTGACCAAAGGTCGCGCCTTTCTCTGGGCCAGAAAATGGCAACTAAAGATTGAGCCATTCCAGCGGACGGGCCGAGCCCGAGGCGAGGGAAAAAAAAAAAAAAAAAAAATTTTTTGTTCCACCTCCTAATCCAAGTCCGGGGGGGTGTGGGACCCACCAACTCGGGCCAGCTCGAAGGCAAGACGAGCTCGAGCTGCAGCCCGCAGTTGCTGACGTCAGCTAGCGTGTTTCAAATCTTTTTACCGTTGGAACCAGCGCGCGCTGACGTCAGCGCGATGCCAGCTCCAACGGAAAGTTGCCACGTGTCGCGTCCCCAGCCCTCCGATCAGCATCTTCGAATCCGATCCTACGACTGAGGCTTTTTTGGGCAATAAAAATATGAAAAAAAATCATAAATTTTTTTTAAAAATTCTAAAAAATTCAGATTTTTTTTCTTCTATAAATACCTATCAATACCCTTCACTTTCAACACCAATCCTCATACATTTCATTATACTTCTACTATTATTCACTCTTTACTCAACATTTTCCTCTTTTTCATCTAGTATTTTGATTTCATATTTTTATGACTTCTTCTATCGAAACCGGAGGGGCTTGGAGCACCATGGAAGATGTTTCCTTGTGTGAGGCTTGGCTCCAAATTTGTCATTGTCCCGTGTCGGGCAATGAGATGAAATTTTTGTGTGAAAAAATTCCGGGGTCTACTCGTACGGAGATGGCATTATCCAGTAGGTGAAAAATTCTCAATAAAGAGTTAGGAAAATGGAGAGCTGCCTTAGCAAAAGCGATGGACAACTATAGAAGCGGGGAAAATCGTACTAACGAGGTAAGTATTTTATAATTTTTGTTTTATTAAGTTTAATCTCCTAATATATATATTTTGTTAATATTGCTTGCATTTTCAATATTTTGTTAATATTTCTTGCATTTTAAATATTTTGTTCATATTTCTTGCATTATCAATATTTTGTTAACATTTCTTGCAATTTAAATATTTTGTTCATATTTCTTGCATTTTCAATATTTTGTTAATATTTCTTGCATTTTCAATATGTTGTTAATATTTCTTGCATTTCCACTTGTTTCTTAATTTTCTTGCACTTCTAATTTATTTGTAAGGTTAATTGCATTTCCATTATTATTATTTTTGTTACTTGCATATCCAATATATTTTAAAATTTATTGCATTTCCATTTTTTTGTTAAATAGATGATTCAAGCACAAATGTGGTTCGGTGCAACAATGGGTGGCAAAAAAAGTTTCAACCATCATGAATGTTGGGAGGTGATGAAATATTGCAAACGCTTCATAATTATTCCGATGGGTCCCGCCGTTGTGTTAAACGAGACGTCACTCCGTGTTTCAATGACATCGGATTCACCTCTCGATTTTCCTATGAGTCAAAACTCACCCATCGAAAAGGAGCCGAGGCCCATTGGCCGAAAGGCCGCGAAGGCAAAGAAAGCGGGTAATTCAAGCAATCATAATTCAAAATTTTTGGAGGAAATTGCAAGGCAAAACGGCATAAGAATAGAAATGGAGCAAAAACGCCAAGATAACGAGTTGGCCCTTCAAGCTGAGTATGCACAAGAAAGGGAGTATTTGCGCAAAAAAGATATGGACAAGACGGATCGGGAAACCATGGCGATGGATACAAGTCATATGTCCCCTGAAACAAAACAATTTTGGAAGCTAGAACGAAGGGATGTTATGAGAAGAAGACTTTTCCGGGATGATGGGCCTAGCAACATGGATTGGTTAAATGATGGAAACCATTAAATTAGTTAGCATACCTTTTATGTATTTGTATTTTTCATGTTTTCTATTAAAGTTGTTGTAATTCATGTATTTTATTTTAGTAGTAGTAATTCGTAATGACTTGTATTACATTTCGTTATTTAATAAACAAAGCATTCAATAAATTACCTTTTTATTCAACATATTCCATACTTCAAACAAAACATAATAAAAATAAAAAAAAAGTACAAACAAGGCACAATAATAATAACCAACCACAACCAAACCATAATAAATAAAAATACAACACAACCTAACCATAACTAAATAAAACATAACCAAAGCATCTATGCTTCATCATTCATCTTCATTGCCTTTCACCGCCCATAGATGCTCCATCAAGTGAACTTGACGCATTTCATGAATATACGAAGATTGCATCTCTGTATATCGATCTATCATTCGGGTCATCAAATGACCATCCCTCACCAACGGTTTCGGCTCAAACGGTTCTCCACTTGGCCCCATGGGCCTTTCATAAATCCGTGTCAAGGCCGTGTTCATTGGATCCGGTTCGTAGACCTCTAAAGCATCATAATCGTACTCATCCTCCACAATCATATTATGGAGGATGATGCAAGTCATCATAATGCTTATGAGGATCTCCTCATCAAACATACGGGCCGCACCTCGAATAATCAACCACCGAGCTTGAAGGATGCCAAAACACCTTTCGACATCTTTCCTGTATCCCTCTTGATAGGTAGCAAATAATTTTTGCTTCTGGGATCGGGGATTCGGAATGGATTTGACAAAAGTGGTCCACCTCGGGTAGATGCCGTCAGCTAGATAATACCCCGTCTGGTACACTGTATTGTTGACTTGATAGGTGATATTGGGGCCCTGGCCTCTCAATACATCGTTGAAGACCGGGGATTGACCCAACACGTTGAGGTCATTTTGGGATCCTGCAACTCCAAAGAAGGCATGCCAAACCCATGTGTCGAAGCCAGCAACGGCTTCAAGGATGATACTTTTTTGGCCTTTTCTATTTCCGTAATCACCTTGCCAGGCAGTTGGGCAATTCTTCCATTGCCAGTGCATGCAGTCGATGCTACCAATCATTCCTGGAAATCCTCGAGCTTCGGCTTTTTGTAGAAGCCGTTGGAGGTCCCTGGGAGTAGGTCTACGCAGGTAGTCCCTAGTGTACAGAGTTTCAACAGCTTGACAAAATCTTACCAAAGCCTCCAACGTAGTGGACTTCCCCATCCGGGCAATCTCATCCACCTGATCAGCAGATGCTCCATACGCCAACATTCGTATAACAGCTGTAAGCTTTTGCTCCGGAAGAAGCCCCAAAACCCCAGTAGCATCACACTTTTGAACAAAGTATGCATCATAATTGCAAATATCATGCATGACTTTATTGAACAAATGAGGTTGCATTCTAAATCGCCTTCGAAAATCAACATCAGAGTACAAAGAAGTTGGGATAAAATAATCTTCCAAAAGATTCTTACCCCGAGAATGCCTATGTCTTTCCACATTCCGGCGGCGGCCGACTTGTGAACCACGGCGGCGACCTTGGTTCTCTTCATCTTGCAAAGCCACTGCTATGAGAACTTGTTCATCGACTTGTCTCTGCAACTCATTGATTTCATCTGCTCTACGGTTTCTCTCATTTGTTTCTCGCTCTTGCCTCTCCAAGCATCTCCTAAATTCTTCCATTGAGAATAAATGAAGTATGAATTCTAAACTCTGAGAAATGAAAATATAGAAAAATGTGGTGTGAGAGGTATGAGCTGAGCCTCTGGTTTTATAGAAAATTTTGGCAAGATAGACATGCCACGTGGCTTGATTTTATTGGATGAAAATCTTATCTGAAATTTGAAATTCATCCGAAATTTGAACCCTAATTTGTATGAAATTTGAATTTTGAAATTCATCCGAAATTTGAACCCAAATTTATCTGAAATTTGAAATTCATTCGAAATTTGAACCCAAAAATTTATCTAAAATTTGAATTTTGAAATTCATTCGAAATTTGAATCTAAAAATCTTATCTGGAAATTTTATTTGATTATGAATAGTCTTCACACGTAGGAACCCGGAAATCTTATCTGAAAATATTATCCAAATTAATTATTTTCATTAAAATAGGGGGAAAAAACAAAAAAATGAATAGTAATTGCCCTTAGCCATGACAATGGGTGGAAACACAAAATACTATTTGCAAGGGCAACCACTATTCATGTGAATAGTGGCTGCCCTAGCTCCACCGTTGTCATGGCTAATGGCAAATGAGTGGAGTTGCTCTTAGAACTCTTATCGATTTCAAGCCATAAAAGTGAAATTTTAGGTTTGGGCCTCATCGGTAAATCTATCTAGAGTTGTACGCATCCATGTTGTTAGCCCCGAGCAAATTTTGTAATCTTAGAACAATGTTTTGGAATGAAGTTAAATTATTTTGGATTTATTTTAATTTATTGGAAGTGCTAGAAAAATGTTTGGAATTTTTTTAAAGGTACAAGCCCCATAGAATTTTTCGGGGAATTTTTACCAATGACAATGATATTGACAAATGCTATTTATTTGTATGATAAAATTGGATTTTACTTTTTTAGGCTTGATTATTATAAATATAAATTGTTTTTGTTTTACTTTCTATAATAGTTTGATTTTGTCTCAAATGCAAGCTAGGGTGTAGATCCTTTAATAATAAATACATAAAATGATAAATAAACAACAAAAAAATCCTTCACGCAAGACATAATGTTAAAATGGTCGAGTTCCTCTAGAATTGGACAAATCGGTCCAGTCAATGTTCGAGAATGACATGAAATAACTCTTTATGCCACTGTCGGATAGTGACTCAACCAATTTATTTAATTTTTATGAGGTTGGACTATTTGGTCTTGGTGTCCTCCTATTTGTCCTTATATAGTAAAATCCCGAATAAATATTGATTAAAATTTAATAATATACAACAAAAAGAAAAGAGAAAAGAAAGAATAAAAGCTTCGCAAATTGGCTATTTATTCATTAATGAAAGCTTCGCAAATTAGCTATTTATTCATTCATATCCAAAAAGATATTGAAAAAGGAGGGATCAAATCCATGGTCACTGTAAGCAAGTTTATGCGATCACTATGTTATTTATATGTTGTATTCACTAAAAAGTTTACGACGAATCACATATTGTTGTATTCAGAAGCTAATTTTGTTTTTTTGGCAAATTGTATTCAAAAGTTAATTAAATTATTGGAAATTATTTATCCACCGTACAGCGAAGCATTTAAGCGGTAAATCTCAACCGCCGAGTTGGCTTCGACTGAAACGACTCCACTCGCATCACAAACCGCAAACAAATATTACCGCTGTTAACTGTAATTACCGAACGAACCGTGTACGGTATGGTCAAATCAATTTACGTAGCCCTGGTCAAAGGAATCAAATTTATTTAAAAAAAAAAAAAAAAAGAAGACAAAAAAGAAAAGAAAAGAAAGAAAAAAAGTAATTCCAATTCCAAAGCCTTGTCTGTATTCGAACGACATTATCGTCATCGTCGGCGTTGTCTTATCCAACCTTTTCCAAGTTCTCACCGCCACAAAACTTCCGCCCATTTGATCACAGGTTCCGCCAATACGCACCGTTTTGAAGATCTCTGCATGGGCTCACCGAGTTAGGGCATTCAGTTCCACAATCTCGCTGAAAAATAAAAATTCCAATACGAAATTCCCGAAATGGCCTCACCCAACCGATCCGTGGACGACATCGTCGATACGACGCCGTTGCTCAGCAACTCGGGCGGGTCGTCCGACGAGTCCAACTCTGGGCGCCACCGAATTGTGCGCCGCCAGAGCCTGCGCGACGCCGCGCGGTTTCTACGCCAAGCCAGCAGCCGTCGGCTCATGCGCGAGCCGTCGATGCTGGTTCGCGAGACGGCGGCGGAGCAGTTGGAGGAGAGGCAGAGCGATTGGGCGTATTCGAAGCCCGTGGTGGTTCTCGACATCATCTGGAACTTCGCATTCGTCGTCGTCGCGGCAACGGTCCTGGTTCTGAGCCGATACGAATTGCCGAATATGCCCCTGAGGCTCTGGATCATGGGGTACGCTTTGCAGTGCGTGGTTCATATGATTTGTGTTTGTGTCGAGTTTCGGAGAAGGCAGTGCCGACAGAGAAGCCGGGTTTTGGGGGTGAATTCGACGGAGGAAGGAGTAGGGAGTGTTGGGAACTTGAGTTCTGGGTCGAGAGAGGAGGATTCGTCATCGCAGTACGTGTCTTTGGCTGATCATATGAATGAGGAGGGTACCAGGTAACAAATGACTTTTTTTTTATGTAATGCAATTGAAATGTTCATGCTTCTATTTGATGTTTGTTGATGGGTTGTTGTTAGTTGCTGCAATTTATGAACTTCTTGTGACAATTCTCGAGTGTTTGCTTAAAATGCTGGCATTTGATTTGGAGCAAAATAACAAAACTTTTAGCAGAATAAGATTTTATGTGTACGTTGACCGATTATGTTGTTTAACATGAATTGCGGATATAGGATATATCTGCAGAATCTATCATGCAGAGTAGGGCAGAGGATTAGTTTTATGATTCTTCTTGGCTTTTTAAGGCTTGTTGATGACTGATGACTTTGGTTTTCTTTCAATTAGTACTTTCTAAAACTATATGTATGCATATTAAACTCTGTTGTTGATTACTGAACTGGTTTTCCACTGGAAAGGGAAGGATGCTGGTTTATTTGCAGCTGGTACTCTGTGAGAAATTGGATGATTTATTTTGGACTATTTCGTTTACATGCTCAATGTTTTTGCTTTAATCTCGCAGCAGTGTTGCAAAGCATTTGGAATCTGCAAATACAATGTTTTCATTCATCTGGTGGATCATTGGGTTCTACTGGGTATCAGCCGGTGGTCAAGCTTTAGCGCATGCCTCCCCTCAGCTTTACTGGTTTGTGCTCTCTCTCTCTCTCTCTCTCTCTCTCTCTCTCTCTCTCTTCCATTTATTTGAAAATCAAGACATTAACAAAATCTTAACTATGGCTATGTGGCTTTTTCTGCAGGCTATGTATAATTTTCCTGGGTTTTGACGTGTTTTTTGTCGTTTTCTGTGTTGCACTGGCATGTATCATTGGTATCGCTGTTTGTTGCTGTCTTCCATGTATTATTGCACTTTTATACGCCGTGGCAGACCAGGTAGTTCTTGTGTATTCTTACCTCTTTCCTGTGTGTGTTGAGTTCCATGTTCATAACTATCAGTGTCTTCTATCATTACCACTCTGTAGGTTATGTGAAATTAATGCAATACTGTTTGAGAAGTACGATATTTGTATGATGTAAATGGTTCCAAATTGAAACCAGAAACTGAATCATTCTCTGTTGTTCTATGGAAGGAAACAATATGTACCTAATAATTAAGTATTATAAAAATTAATCGGGTTTTGTTAGTTTGAATGGAGATATGAACATATTAAGATCCTTGGTTGGAGGATTTTGGACTCTTTAATTTAACTTAACTATGATGGGATTGGTTCCAATTTAGCGTAAATAACTCTATCTGGGGTGGGGGTGCAAAGTCCGGCACAAATGTTTTGTGTAGCTGAATGAAAGAAAGTTGATAGAGTTGATTGCCTTCATGATTTCAATGAAACAAGCAAGTTCCCGTTGTGGTAAAATAATGTGCACTGAGTTAAACCAATGTCTGCTTTCGTCTGGTATATTTATCTTACATTTTGATACTCATCTTAGACAGTTGCATTTCACGGTCTCTCCACAGAGCACCTATGCAACCATTATGATTGAGAGCTGTTATTGGCACTCCAAAATAGTCATCATGCACTCTTCTCTAATGAAAAAAATAAGGACAGAGTGTAGAATGACTATTACAATGGCTATTTTGGAGTGCTAATAATAGTTTTCAAATGGTTTTATATCTTTCTCCTTCTGTTGGTGTACAAGAGTTTGAAAACTTGATGTATAGTAGTTGGCCTTGAAGCACTTGGGGACAATAGAATTATTTCTGTTTTATCAATTCTTTTCGTTTGATCCAAGTTTGCTGACTCTGTTTTAATTGTTTCAACTTTGAAGGGGTTGTGCATGATTTTTTGTTGTTGGAAGTATAGTTTACCTGATCTGTAAATTTACTGTTGTGTAGTTTTAAGAATCTTATATTAAATTTTAATGGCTTTCTTGTCCTCTCTATTGTGTTTCTATGACCTGTTATTGAAGCAGGATGGAGCATCCAAGGAAGACGTTGAACAGTTGTCAAAATTCAAATTCAGAAAAGTTGGCAATGAGAAAGTTGCAGGTGATACACAAGGTGGAGGAGTAATGACTGAATGTGGAACAGATTCACCCATTGAACATGTTCTTTCGCAGGACGATGCGGTGAGTGGGCCCTTTTTTTGGATAACTAATCTTCTTCACTTTCTGAGTTGTGTTTGCAAAAGAGGATGTTGTCTACGTGACCTGTTATGTACTTGGTTTCCTTTTATATTCATATAACAAATCCCAGTTAATTAGTGGACTAACAAACTCTTTTTGGACTGCTCAAAAGATTCTTGTCACATCTAAGTGATGATCATTTTGATTTATAGGAGTGTTGCATCTGCCTTTCTTCTTACGATGATGGAGTGGAGCTAAGGCAACTTCCTTGTGGCCATCATTTTCACTGTTCCTGCATTGATAAGTGGCTTTATATCAATGCTACCTGTCCTCTCTGCAAGTACAACATATTGAAGAGTACCAGCCATGATCAAGTGGAAGTGTAGAATACTTCTAACTGAACAATTGTGCCCGTGCATGCTGGGGGTTTACATACAATTCTTGCTTGAGTGTAATCCAACGCCAAGCTTCGCACTTGACTCACTGCAGGTTTTCTATATGGTCATTGTCGATGTTGTTTCTTGTTGTAGAGTAGGTGTAGCAATTGTCATCGATCTTGTTGTTCCCGTAGTGATGATGGCAGTGGCACTTCGTATTTGTTGTTGCTCTGGCATCTTTAGGTGCCTTTGTACATGGGTATTGCCAGGGTGTCTCCGCAGTAATTATATATCACAAAGACAGTTGTCTTGAGTTACATTTCAATGTGAAGGGCTCTTTGTTGCCAATATTGGCACTCGACGAATGTTGACTTGATACCTTAGAAATGTTGTTAAAAGTTAATAAGATTCTTGTTCATGAAACTTGTTAGATTGTTGTAACATATATGTGGACAGTCACACTGATTGTATCTGATTTGTTGAAAGAGAGGAGCTTGTTATGTGTTGATTTGAGCAAGCTATTCCTTGGCACTTGCAATTGGATAATTCATGTTGTTAATAAAGCTCTCCCATCTATGATCCCTTTTTTTCCCTTCAAATATTGAATCGAAAATAAAGAATGGTATCCCCTTACTTTTCTGAGTAACCACGAAAATATTCAAAACTCCAAGGTGCATTTTTATAAGACTCCAAGAAGTTTCTAGTTCAAGCGATTAAGAGCAAAAGATCCAAATAATTTTAAGAAAAAGCCATGCTAAGCTAACAACTCGATCCTTTATCAAATAAAAAAAGTTATTCCATTATCCATACGGTTATATTAAGAGATTGTTAGGGAAAATTTTGAATTCAAATATCATAATTATTCAACTATAAAAAATAAAAAATAAAAAATCTTCATGCTATACCTCATCGAGAGGTATATTTGAGTTGGATTTTAAAATTCAAAATGCAGGCAGCCAGAGAAAAAAAACATAAACAAAGACAAGGGGTCAACATAAAAATTATCAAAAGTCTGAGTCAAAAAGTATAATAAACCCAAAAAAAAAAGACAAAAAGCATCTGCCGAAAGCAAGAAATGAAAAAACAACATTGTGGGGTGGGCTTCGTGCTCCTTTTCGCGCTCCTCCTCCTCCTCCTCCGAATGTCTGTCGTCTGAGCTGTCTCCTTCTCCCTTGGTTTGTTTCGTTGTTTGTCGTCACTGTCGCAAGTAGGAGGAGGTGTCTGCTAACAATGGAGCACCAACCTCTTTTGCAGCGATATCGCCGTGATCGTCGTAAGCTCTTAGAATTTCTCTTGTCGTCGTCGGGTCTCGTCACGGAGCTCCGGACCCCGACCGGGTCCGCCGCCTCGCTTTCCCACATCGATTTTGATACTCTCAGCGCCGATTATGTCCTCGACTGCGTCAAATCCGGCAAGTCTTTTTTTCATTTTCCCGACAAAATTCAGCTATATAAGTAAATATATTTTTGTCTAATTTTGTTATTGGAATTTGTTTAGGTGGAGTTTTGGATATATCTGAAGCAACCAAGAAGTACTTCCATGAATCTTCTTACCCTCTCATGGTGAGCATGAACACTCTGACACTCGTTTAGCTATTTCTTGAGTATACATACGTAGGCACAGATAGTTGTGAAATTTTGATTCTTGTTATGGTTTGAAGTTTTGGTTTTGGTGGTGGTTCTGCTTTTGTTCAAGAACTGGGCCAAATGTGAGTGTTTTGAAAATGCTATGTTTAAGAGAGATTAAACATCTTCAGAAGATTTTCAGAAGCTGTTTGGCTGACATAAAAGTGTGATAAGAAGTAAAGCAACTGACCCAAAACTCATAGAAGCTTGAAATGAATCTCCTCAAGTTTTTATTTTTCTTTACTGCTGCTAGGTCAAGTAGGTTATGTTTCTTCTGAAAAAACCATAGAATTCATTTTCGTTTCATAATGCTCTAACTTTTCGGCAGATTCATTCCCAATTAGGCAATTCCTTTTTTCTACTTTCTGATCCAGAATTATCTGGATCACCTCCTCGGCGTGTGCCTTCTCCCATAAATGTGAACCGAACCTCCGAGAATGCATCAAGTTCATCCACCCAGATGGATTCTTTGAATGTTGAGGACATTGCAAAGGCTGGTGATTGCTATGGTTTTAAAGATAGAGCCATGCCGAGTGCACCTCCGAAGCCTGTTAAAGATGTTACGAACATGTCATTGGGATTGCCTCATCTGAACACAGGTATGGGTTGCTTTGATTATAAAATAATGGCCCCTGCTATTTGGTATGGTCATTTCTGAAAGAATGTAATGAAATCAGCGTGTCCTCAAATGATAGTCAGACTCTTCTTTTTTAGTGATGAAATTATCTCTGTTCCACAACATCATATGGATTTTTTTTCTTTTTGCAAAAGATGTATATATTTGTATCCTGAAGCTCCGGCCTTTCACATTTTAAGTAAAACTGTAACGTAGCTTCAGAATTTTTGAAGGATTGTCGGATGATGACTTGCGGGAGTCGGCCTATGAAATATTGCTTGCATCTATGGCAACTTCTGGGTAATCTCTCTTTTCTCTCTTTCTATGTGTGAGGGTGGTGAAACCCCTGTTTCTTGCATTCAACATATTTACTACTTTTCAGTTATGGCATTTTGAGATCCTGGTTCGATTTAGAATGAGTCTTTTACTCTCTAGTGCTCTCTTGTTGTCTTACTCTTTGTCTTCATGGAACAGGATTGTAATATGTTCAATTGAGGACAGAAAGAAGCAAAGGAGTTCCAAATTGCTGTCCCGATTGAAGAGTAGAAAGGATACAGCAAATGTGCAGTCTCAGCCTCTTGAAAGACATTTACAGCTCCTCAACACCATCCGTGTGCAAATGCAGGTAACTATTATTTTCTCCTCTTCACTTCTGAGCTGTACTTTTATGTGCTCAGTAAAGAGTGTCAGACTTTAAGGAAAGATGCAGAAAGCTTTCCAATTTGATGTATATTGTGGATATATTGCAGAATCCATGCCTGGAAAGTTGTTTATATGTATGACGTCGAAAACTGAATGCACTCATAATCATCTTTTAACTAAATGCTTCACTTGAAGTCGTCAATTAATCTCTGACTTTGAATTTGAAGCAGCGTACTTTGACATGTCAGATATCAGTAGGACTGTGGCTGGTTTATTTCATATACCAGAAAAGATATACGATGGATGTCTTACTCTTAAAATAGTTGGGTGGTAGACGTCGAAAAGTACTTTCTAATAAGTTGATGTGAGAGAGTATGGATACGTTAATATGAGAGTCTAGCTTAAACCAGTTTGATTCGAAGTTATTCTTTCATAATTCTACCGCTTAAATAAAGTGTTTCTAGAAAGAAGGGGTAAAGAAAAGCTTATGCAAATATTTTTGCATTTCTGTTTGTGTTAATAATTTTCCATGACATGGCCCTGGTAGGGATGACAAACACCAACGTAGACAAGAAGGATATTTCTGTTTCTCACTCAGTTTTCCTTTCTTTCTTAGTAGTGCGACTATTCCATCTCAGACGCAATTATTTCTTCTTTTGTAGATTTCAGAAGCGATGGATGAGAGCACTAGGCAAAAGTTGATGCTGTTAGCGTCGGGGAGAACACGGGTGCAAATCGATGTTCCTCAAGTTTTGATGGGGCTTTTAAATGGAACTTTTAAGTCTGATTTTCCAAATGAAAAATCTTATTTGCAATGGAAGAATAGACAGGTATGGTCAACTTTGGAATATTTTAAAAATGAATCCTTTTAATATCAAAACTGGCTAGAACAAATAGCTGGACTTGGTAAACTGTCATATTAGTCGGACACCTTTCACATGCTGTAGTTTGGCACAAAATTATTGACTAGGACACATTCTGAGTGAGACTGATATAATACATGTACTTTCAAGGACATGCTGTAAACCTTTTACCGACCAGGCTCTGCAGAATGTGATACTGGTTGGGCTTGTGATTCCATGAATCTTAATACTCAAAGCATTAGCCCTGATAGTAGGGTAGACAAGTTGCCAAACTTAGTGTAAACATGCTGGCCTTACCATGGCTGTTCTCATTTTGGGCCTTAGGTTGGTTGTTGGTCAAGAATATTAGAGCTGCCCTGATGTTAAAGGTCGATATATAAGGCACCATTTGGCATTGTCATAGCAACTTTAGCAGTAATGGAAGTTGTTTTTGTGGGATCTAGGCAATGTGTAATGGGTCCTGCCAGAATCTGTTCAGCTGGTTAATTGTTTAATCCAAAATACAGGGTAAATTTGAGAGGTTGAGGAATTTGATAATTGGCAAGATATCGACGTAGTTCTTGTCATGTTTGTGTTGTACTAAAGGACTTTGTTACCTTGTTAAATATAGAAAGGATCGTTTTACGCTTTGACTTAACAGAATGATTTTGTACTAATTTTGTAGGCAAGTATCTTAGAAGAGCTTCTCTGTTTTTCTGCTAATCTTGTAGCACATGATCAACAAGCTATTAAGCGCTCTCTAGCTGTGGTCAGAAATTCGAAGGTGTGTCCTTGCGAGTTTGCAGCAGTATAGCAACAGTTAATTTGACTACTTATTGGGATGCTTATTATTAATTTTCTTAGCTGTTTCCACAGTTCGATTATGGCCCTGATTGGTCTTGATGTTGCAGGAATGGGACTTTATGTCTCTATCTGAACGGGCAGAGGTTCTATCAGTTATCAAAGAGGCGGCCTTGAAGTTTTCATCTCTTCCAGGACACTTCGGTATCCAAAGTGAGACCTATTATTGGACTTCTGGGTATCACCTGAATATTAGACTTTATGAAAAACTACTTCTTGGAGTGTTTGATGTTCTTGATGAAGGCCAGCTGATAGAGGTAGATATATCCTTGTATTAATTTCAGTTAAAGATCTTCTGTTTTTGTACTTATAGTTTTACTTTTGGTTGAAGCTCAACTCTGCTGCTTTCGTTCTTTTAGGAAGCTGATGATTTCCTGATGCTTATAAAGATGGCATGGCCTACTTTAGGCATTACTCAAAAAATCCATGATGCACTATATGGGTGGGTTCTTTTCCAACAGGTATACATATTATCTTTTATGTTTAACATCTGTGGAGCATGTTTTGTGATGCAACTTTATAGATGCATTCTTCAATCATGATAAAATTATAGTAATCATTTACCCTTCTCTAAATCTATGTGTACTTGATCATGAATGTTAATTTTATAGTGCACGGGGTAAATTTAAGTAAAAGAAGCAGTAATCTATAGTATTGTAACTGAGCAAATGTCCTCAACAGTCCTGAATTCCATATATTGCATTTTGATGGCATCAAACCTTTTCTAATTTTTGGAATAGTAGATTGAAAGAATATTGCACCATTGTTGTTTAGGTTACCTATACCATTGCCTTTCACTTGCCATGTCAATACTAAGTACCATCCCTAAGCAGTTATCTGAGGCAAATTTCTGTGCTGAAGTTTGTTGCGACAGATGAGCCTGTGCTGTTGGAATATGCAACACTAGAGTTGCAGAAAATTATATCAGCTGAAGATGATGATGAGAAGTTGAGGCTATATATGAATAGCCTGTTATGTTCAAGGCAATGCAATGGCAGTGAGATAAAGCTTAGTTTGGTAGAGGCTGTCTTCTACTTGATAAGCATCTGGTCCGAGAGTAAATTGGAAGATTATCATCTGCATTTTAGTCAGGTTAATTTCTATTCTTTAACAGTGTTGTTATATTATATCCCATTTGCGTTTAGGTTTTACTTTTACGAAGAGACAACTTGTTATATCTTGCAGCATTGTCTACAAGATGATCATAATCTTTATCATTGTTACTCAAATATACAAATGAAATGATAATAATCTAAACTTTGTAACTTCTTGTTAAATAATGTTGACTTATTTTATTTTTCTTTTGCATCCTTGGATGTCGTGTGCAAGTGAAATTTACATATTGAAAAAGGCTTGTAGAATGGTTTTGCATTTCCCGATATTTTCCTTCTAATTTTGAAATTTTTATTTCAGCAACCTTGTCACTTAAAGAAGGTATGGAGCTTAGTGTCAGTAGTTGGCATTCATACTTTCCGCGATGGTGGTGATATGAAGGTTAGCTTATTGTCAGGAGTTGGCATTGATACTGCTTCAATGGTCTAATATGGTTCTGCTTGTTGCTTGATTAAATATTTAACTACACACATTAGTTTTTGGATAAAGAAGCTTGGTGGTTGGATCTCAGTTGAATTTTGAACGGACAAATAATCTTATGAAAACTTTCATACTTGCAGTTGAGCAGGTTGAATATTCTCGATGAGGATCCTTCTACAATATTTGAATCTTATGTGAAAAGGTCCATTGAAGCTGCATACAGACGGGTGAGAGATGTTTGATTTCAAGTTTGTATAAGATTTAGTTGGCCTTTCAGTTTTGGATGACACTTATTTGTTTATACTTTTAGGTAGCAAGTAACATAGATCAGTTATCCAAAGTGGAAAAGAAACATCCCTTAAATGTGCTTGCAAATGAACTGAGGTTGATTTCTGAGAGAGAGTTCAATGTGTTCTACCCGAAGCTATGTAAATTGTGTCCTCAATCTGTGATGATCGTGGCTATGCAATTGCACCGGGTTTATTGGGAAAGACTGGTCTGCTTTTGCACCTCTATAAATGAATTATCAATTTTCTTGCAGCCTGTAGGCTGTGAACTTGTAATTAATTTGTTGTATTAATGTGCAGAAATCATTTATTGATGGAGTATCATCTCTTTCTGAAGATGTTATATCGGTGCTTCCAGCTGCTCATTTATTGGATCAAGGCCTAACTCAGCTATATAATATTGGTAATGGAGCAAACAGCGGAGATCTGCACCATTATCCGGTTAGTTTATGGTTAATGTATTTATTTTTTAAAGTTTTTAATGTGAGGATATTGTATATTTGTTTTTTTAATTGCATCTCATAAATACTGTCGTAAATATACCGGAAACCAGAAAAAATATGCAGATGTTCAGTTCCATTCTTGTCTCTTTTTTTCTTTTGGGCAAGAATGCTGTTATTGTCACGTTTTCTGTTTGAAATGTATTTGGATTAGCAAATCTACTAGCTTAAGTTGTCACTTAGGTCTGTTAACTGAGTTTCTGAATTTCAATTGCAGTCGATGCTCAGTTTTATTAAAAAAATTATTTTGCTTTATTCTGTGATCTTCCTTATCTTTTTCTGATTTGTTTTCTGCTTGCATAAAATTTTGTTGTACTGCTGATGATATAATCATTCTGTTCTGGGATTAACGCACATTGAGTTCTTTTATTCTCTATACATATTAATGACTTAATGGCGAGGTGATCATTGTGGTCTGTAGACTTCAGGAGCCTTATAGCATTCAATTCAATTTCTGCTGTTCATTTTGTTTGGTGATGGGTCCAACGTAAGAAGAAACTCAAGAACTGACAATGTCAGTTTTGAAAAGATTTGCATCATGCATGCATTTTAGAGCTTATGATTGTGATTGAATTTTTCTTTGTTATTTAGTTTACAATGTACTGGATTTGTTCTTGCGTTCTTCAGCTTTAGGTTTTGTTTTTTCTTATATAATTTCTTCGGCTTTAATTAGATGAGATGTCAAAGAATAATCTGTTTGGCCTTTCTATTTTGGGCAGATTGGCGAGGTTGCTAAACCTATCATTCTTGATTGGGTGATTGCTCAGCATGCACGTATATTGGAATGGACTGGACGCGCGTTTGATCTTGAGGTTGGCTCTACGTGGACTTGGATGGTGTTGTTTAAAAATGCAAATTTAGTTTTTTCCTTCCCGTCTGACTAAACAGATGCACTAAGTTAACAAGGAAATATAACAAGGAAATAGTATATAGCTTATCAAACAAACTGATAGTGTGATTCTAGGCAACCAGTGGGTACAAGAAAGTAGATACATTGCTGCTTGATGATGTGTACAAATGCATTTGTCAGAAAATAATGTATTTACTTTTGATCAGTTGTCATGCTGATCAGCCTGTAAGACACTTTAGCATGGACCTTCACGTGTGCTTGTGCATGTGAGAAGAGAGCAGATGATGAAGGCAAGGGATAACTTGTTGAATTTTGTCTTTTATATATTTCCTCTCTTATTTTCCATGATTTTAGCCTGTCCTATTCCTTGTGAAGTGTAACATCAATAATCCTAATTAGTTGGGATCTAGGATTAGTTGGGTTGCGCCATATAATTTTAGCAATATGTAATTATCTCAGCGCACAAATGAATGAAAATGTGCCTCCAAGTTTGAATCTGTTGGTAAATTTTTCTTTTTCTTCTTTCCCAGTTGTAGATAAGTTTGATATCTGATGTATTTGTTGACCATCTACTTGGTAACCACCTAACGTGTTTTCAAGTTTGGATATGCTTTAAGAAGAGGACGTCTTCTCTTTAATGCTTGGTACTTTATGTTTTAATTTTTTTGGAATGTGCAGGAATGGGAACCTTTGTCATCTCAGCAAAGGCAGGCACCATCAATAATTGAAGTATTTAGGATTATAGAGGAGGTACTTATAGCCAAAACATGATTTGTTGCATTTTATTGAACTGAGATCCAACCGTTTGCAATGTTTTCATGATATTTGTGATAGAGGTTCACTGAACTGTCTTGACAGACAAATAGGTGGGAAGTTCAGAGAATGGAAGTTGTTTGATTCAGCTCTTTGCATTTGTCTTTTTCTTTCTTCTTCCACTTAGAAATCTCCTTCAAGTTTCCTGTGATTGTTATATTGTCCCAATCCAGATTACTGTTCTAATTGTTTCTCTAAAAGTATATCTTATACCAGGTTTGATATTTGCTTCATTCCATTGTTTATTGCAGACTCTGGATCAATTTTTTGGTTTCAATCTCCCTATGGACATCACACATTTGCAAGGTCTGTTATCTGTTGTCTTCCACGCCCTGGATGCCTATTTGCTGAAATTGCTCGACGAGTTAGGTATTACACATCTCTGCATACTAGTATATTTAATGGATTCATTTATTACCCTATATGCTTCCTTGACTTTCACTTGAAAAAAAATCAATCTTAACATAACTTCACTATGGAATTTGATTTTGGTGTTTTGACTTATTTTCTTTTGGGGTTGGGGCATGTGTGAAGGCCTGGATGCTTGTTACTAGAGAATGATATTGATAGTTTTATCTTTTTATCTCTCTGTTGACATGTTTTAAAGCATAATGTTGATACTAGAAAAATACCTTAACAAAAACTTTCTGAATTATCTATCAAGTTTCTATAGGACATAACGTATCAGAAAAGGATTTTTAAAAAAAGCAAAAGTTTTGCTTATGGACACTGTTTGTGTAGCTGTAACTATAATGAGACAATTCTTCTGCCTGATCAGGCAAAACAAGAGAGTTGTACAAGATGTATTGAATCAACTCCATTCATTTGTGCCGAATTACTTGAGGCTTTTGAGAACTTGACAACTAAAACTTTTCGCTAATGATACCAGGTGTCAATATATATGTGTGTGTGTGTGTGTGGCTTGATGATACACAGTATATTTTAGTAAGTTTTGAGTCTGCATTGAGTGGACGGATAATTTACTGTTAGTCATTACAAGGAGATCTAGTTTCTTGTATTAACAGTCACAGTGCCTCCATGCAGTTGAGAAGAATCATTTATATCCATCACCTCCTCCATTGACTCGTTACAAGGAGACGACGATTCCTGTGATGAAGAAAAAGTTGCTGGAGTGTGTGCCTCTGGATGATAATGTGTATGACAAGTTGAATAGTTTGACAATACCCAAACTCTGCATCAGACTGAATACTTTAAAAGTACGTGAATGTTGTGATTTATAAATACTTAAATAATCAGTTTATTTTTTGCAATTTGTATAAATAATTTTGCAGGAACAATTGAATCTTTTTCTCTGATGCAAAGTGTTTTTTCCTTTTATCTGATGCTTGTAATTTTCAAAATGGATCATGTAATTATGTCATCATTCATATCAAAATATTGAAGATTTGGATAGTTAGAGAAAGATTAATATCAAAGTTGAGTAGTAACCATCATTCATAAGTCTACTTTGATGAAGTTTATTGGCCAAAAAGAGACATTTCCAGTTTATATTCAAACGCCTGGAGACAACAATTATTTGGGACATTTGAGTCCTTTGAACACAACGGAAGACTACAAGCCCCATTTTGATAATAAGACTGCAACCTGTAAGAGTGTGAAAATCTAGAAATATATTGGAATGATGAAGGTTAAAGTAGAGTCGTAATCCCCCCAAATTTAGTGTGCTGATGTTGCATGCATATGATAAATACTGATTACAAGACATGGATGCAAAGGAGAACTGATATGAGGATTATGGGGGTGATGACAGACAATGATTTAACTCAGAAGCTCTATATTTTGATACTTTTTTGCCTTATAATATCGGCAGTTATTATTGTATTATATACCATCTTACCAAATCTGGTAAACTAATTTAAATGCCTGTGAAATATTTTATGTAGTAAGCTCAAGTCAAGGTCTTTAGTGGGATCATTTGTTACTCCCATATCCTCGGTTCTGATGATAGAACCTCAACTTTGGTATTTGGTATTGCAGCATAAGTTCTTGAGCCCATCTTGAAAATTGTTTGCATTTCATTCTTCCTCCCTTTTCCTTTAGATGGTGCTACTTTTGTTAATTATTTGAAAGAATACAATATACTGATATATGTTTGTTCCTGCAGTATATTCAGAAACAAATAGACATACTAGAAGAGGGGATCAGAAAATCTTGGGCACTTGTCAGACATTCTTCTGATAAAAAATGGGGTATGCTACTTTGTATATTGATACTCAGTGATGCCCTTTGTATCTATTGCAGTTAAGTTGTAGGTTTCGTGCTAGGTATAAAAGTTTCCTCATAAGGACAAAACTAGAATTGTGGCATTACAAGGGAAGTACTTACTATTATTGTGGTACTCTTTTTCCTTTTACTACTGTGCATAATAGCCATGGTGCTGACCTTGCCTAGTCTTTGATTAGGACAATACTTTGCAAGATGGACCAACCAATCAACTGATTCTGGTTGGTGCTGTCACAGAAAAAGGCAGATCTTAAGACTTGAATGTGTCATGCTTTATCTGAACTTCATTCCTTTTTTTTCCACACAGAAGGTCCAATTGCTTAGTTAATGGATAATCAAGTTGAGGACATTATAATCACATGTAATATTAACAAGAGTTATGCCATAGTTAAACAAATGCTTTGTTTCCTTTAACTGGAAGATGACAAGCAAAATCAGAGTAAAATGACAATTTTCCCAAGTAGTACAACTCAATTGATTGATATTTACACGCTTATGGTAATTTTTATTTGATCAGACAAGAAACAGTCTCTAGGAACCTCAACATGTAATGAACAAGTTGATGAGCTCTTTGCCACCACCTTTGAAATTATCAGGGATACTGCAGCAAATGCTATCAGCAGACTTTGTGACTTTACTGGTGAGTTAGCTTTTTCTATCAACTCACTAAACGTGCTAATAATATGCTATCTAATTTTTGTATGTCTCACTTCATCCATAACATTATCATTCTTGTAATGAAGATATTTGTCTGCATAATTTGAAAGTCAGGTCCCCTCATTTGTAATTGTCCTTCTTCTGCTTGATTTGTGAAACATCACCGTGAAGCTCTATCTACAGTTGGTTTTACTGATGACCAGGCAATGGATAAACCCTCTTACAGAAATGTGGCTACATTGAAGTTTGTTATACAATGACCAAATATGTGGCTTTCCTATACACATCTAGCAATAGGCTTTTATGCTTAGCTTCACTTGAAATTTTGAATAGAGTGTATGTGAATGTTAAGTTTCATGCTTCAAGGGAGGGGGTGATACTTGATGGTCTAATATAACTTGTTTGCCTAACCTGCTCTTGCTCACCATTCTGTATTATTATAATAATAATATTATTATATTTCTGTGAACTTATCTCATTGTCGCTTGGTGAAATTAAGGAACCTACTTAGTTTTCTCCATTAAAATAAATTTAAATGATATAAGTGTGCGGATGTGCATGATGATAGAAGACAATTATGCTCAATCATGTTTGTTAAAATTCAATTACTAGGTGCAAGAGTCGTGTTCTTGGATCTCAGGCGTGCATTCCTTTTCGGTTTATACTGTGGTAATGTTGAAGGTGCTCGTTTGGATGGTGTTCTCACACATATTGATACTGTAAGATATTAATCTCTCTCTCTCTGTGTATAAGTTTGTGGTTATGGTTTCATCAAATATTGTCAAGTGGATTCTCTTCATCTTAGAGGCATTTTTGTAGGTCCTTGGTCATCTATGTGGTTTAATTGATGATTCTCTTAGAGATGTCGTCGTTTTAAGCATCTTTCGGGCATCACTGGTATGTCTCATTATTAGAAACTAATCTTCTGTGGCCCGTTTCTTGTGGTGGTTTTAATCTTGCATCATATGTGGTTTAGGAAGGCTTTGTATGGGTGCTGCTTGATGGAGGGCCTTCTCGTGCATTTTGTGATTCAGATATTTTACTGATGGAGGATGACCTTGCCACACTAAAGGTATGGTGCTCTGTCTCTGTCTGTCTGTCTGTCTGTCTGTCTCTGTGTATCTCCAACTAGCATTGAGACAAAATCACTCTTAATTCTTAGATGCTTAGGTAAACTTGTTCAGAAAGAAATGGTCAAATGTGTTGCCACTAACATTAATATCAAATTTCTTTCAAACTCAATGACCTAAGAGAACAATTTCCAAAACTCTGGAAGATGCTTGCGTGCTTAAACTTGAGCTCATAAACAAATACCACTTGATGTACATCCCTAACTTATGGAGATAGCTTGGGTCTGTAAGTACCGGGGGATGGTTTACGCTCATACATGCTCATTACTTTTTGTCAAAATACATAACCATATATTGGTTGCTAATGGAGCTATGCTGCTAAACTTCCTAGGAATTTTTTGTAGCTGATGGAGAAGGCCTTCCTCGATCGCTAGTGGAGCAGGAAGCAAAATTTGCTGAGCAGATACTGAACGTGTATTCTTTTCAGGTTTGGTCTCTTGTAATGAGAATTGTATACCCTCTCTGTTGAACTTGAAAGGCTGAAACTGGAAGCATGACACGACCTCTGTTTCTGTAGACTGAAAGTATTATCCAAATGCTGATGGCTGCAAGTGAACAAATATCATCAGGCTTAGATTCACATGATCACAATCATGTGCGCTTAAATAATGCCCACACTTTGGTACGGATTTTATGCCACAAGAAAGATAGAGAGGCCTCCAAATTCTTAAAAAGGCAATATCAGTTCCCCATGTCTTCAGGTAATTTTTCCTCTCCATCTATTTCATTGCATGAAAGATAGGGTTCTAATGCAATAATATCTATATGCTAGTAGAGAAAGTGGGTTTTGGTAATTTAAAAAAAAAAGTTGGAAAAAGTGGGGATGGCGGTTTGCTCTATGTTATACTGGAACTCTGAGCCCGTCTTAGCATACTAGAGATTAACCTAAGAAGATCTCCACGAAGATTGTGTACAGGAGGAAGTTCTCCCGTTTAAATCTTGGAGGAGGAGCATGTTTACGTCATTGAGCAGCAAATATATTGTTAAAGCATTTGACACAATTGATTCTGAAATGATTCTTTATTTTTTAAAAGAATGTGCTTCAAGAATAATAATCAAACTATTTTATCTTCAGAATCACAAGAAACAGAAAAACTTAGTGGAAACATGGCTTGTAACTGTTCGCTTTTTATTTAAAATTTTTCTTTGAAGACATTATATTTCCAACTAACATCAATGTGATGATGTTTCTCTATTATGGTTTTCTATTTCTGGTGTAATAATTGAAAAAAAAAGGTAGGTTCCATAATTCTTGCTTCTGATATTTTATGGTCTAACCTGCAGCTTTACAACCGAATTTCTCTGGCTAGAAATAGTCAGTTTATATTACACTCATGTCAGCATTTCTCTTTGCTTTTCTTTTTCCCTTTTTTCAATTGCAGAGTATGAAGACACTCCGTCAAAGGATCCAACTTCCCGGTCACCTCTCAGATCAGATCTTACGAATCGAAGCATGTCGTTTCATTGGAACAAGATGAGTCCTACTAGTTTTAAGACATTTAAGAAGAAACTTCAAGATGCAACATCTGAAATCAGGAACGTGGCGTGGTAGTGTGCAGCAAGAGAACGGGCTGTAAGGCAACTTGTTCTCAAATAGATGCCGAAAGGGCATCGAGTTGGCTCTCCGGACCGGTAGAAGAATGAGGCACCGAGATTTGTGTGCAGCCAGCCAATTTTTGTATTTCGGTATCCGTACAGCTTTATTGGCAAACTACCACCGCCATTATGATGCTTGCTAGTTTGTGCGTTAATTTATTCGTTGAACATAGGGGGACAAAACATAAAATACCAAAAGACTATCAGTTCTGTTATTCTGCAGCGGCCCAAAATTGGGAGATTTTAGAATAGTTTGCCCCTATATTGCGAGTAGAATACATTCCTAAAACCTTAAATCAAGTAATTTCGTACTAAAATCCAATTACATGTAGCGTCGAGGGAAAATATTCTCTTGTTAGACTGTATGGCGACATACTAAAACCTCGAATCGAGTAATTTCATATTAAAATTTAATTATATCTACAAGAATTAGATGTACGAATAATTTCCCACACTATGGCAACATAATCATCTTATATCTGTGAATCTGAACAAGATCATGTTGATATTCCTAATATTAGGATTAAATGTACAAATTGAGAAAAATAGAGAGCAGTATTTGTGTCAATGTCAATGACTCGATGTGATCTAATTTTGCACCTATGGCTACTTTCCATTTTCCACATGATATCATAATCAATTACACCTTTATGTTTTAAAATCAGCACTCATAATTTAAAATTAGAGTCCCGACATACCGTCCATGTCTTCGGTGCAAAAAACACGCATCATCTCCAACAAGAGATCCACACTCAAGTGCTACCTCAACTTTACTTTTTCTCTTACGTAAAATAGACTCTAGTGATAAAGACTATAACCTCTCTAATGATTAAGAGCATTTAAACAACCTCAAATTTTCCAAGATAGGAAAGAATTGGGGAGAGAGAGGGGGTGTGTATTTTCGGAGGTGTAAAGCCACTTTTACATCCTCTTCACATCTCCGGGGGTTGTAAATGTGGTTACTGCAAAAAATGTAAAAAATGATGCACATGTGCATCTAAATTTGCATATCACAATTGTGATTCAAAATTACAATCGTTTACATCTTCCCATTGAGGGTGATTCCGATTACAAATGGTGTATATTTAACATACACCTCATTATACAACCCCTCATTGGAGATGCAAATTTATAATAGACTTAATAATTTTCTCTTGCATTCAAGATTTTGTGTTGTATTCTTTCATTCCTCCGTCCGATGGAAAAAAGAGAATATTTTTGCTCACCACTTTAACACTTGACATTTGTCTATGGGTATAATCATGATTCCACAAAGACAAAGTAAAAAATTAACTATAGTTATGCACATGGACACATGTCAAGTGTTGAAAATAATAGTGATATATATATAGAGTTAAAAGTAGGGAGTAAAAATATTTCCCTAAACTCTAAAGAAAAAAGAAAAAAGGAATCTACATGATTGATGTGGATCTCATATCATGTGACATGGAGGGGATAAAACTTTGAGAAAAGACAAACACAAATATGGCCTCATGTGGGCTCTTGATTGCTTGAGTCACCATGGTAGTTGTGAATTAGATAGCCCATCACATTCAGAGCACTTTGATAAAATCATGGGATTTGAAATGGTTGTAGGTAAAGATGAGCTTACAGTTGCCATGGATCTACACTTGGGAGGAATGTGGAAGGATGATGCATGAGTGGTGATAGTTACCTAATTGGATTTTCATGAGTAGCTTTACTCACTTTATTTTCCAATACTTGTACTTGACAATTAGTGACAATTAGTGCTAGTTTGCTTTTTTGGTCCCCTAAATTAACACCTCTCTCCTTCTCTTTTTATCTTTTTCCTCTTTTTTCTTCATAATGGTACTAAAATAAACAGTGCTTATAATGAAAGATAAATAATTCAAATTTGCGACATTTTTCAATATTTAAACGAGAAATACTAAACCAAAAGCTAAGCTAATTGGTACACAAAACACGCATTTTTTTAAAACCTGATCCAACGTCAATTAAGGAGTGGTGATACTCGCGCGTTGAGATACTCTCTCAATTTCTGGAATGGTGCCCTTCAGAATCACACGTGGCCCATCTATGTGCCTCTTTGCAACCAAAACCCACGTGATCTAACTGCCCTTCACAATTCACAGAGCACTCACCCAAAGGTGGCAGTAGAGCTGTCACCGGCGTACCAATGACTGTGCCACACATGCCAAATGATGGCGCATTGACGGAGTTTGGCTGCCCATGACCGCTGACCGGACCCAAATTTTCCAACTTCACAGAAAGGTTCACAATCCCATTGGTCCTGGAACCGTCTCTAGCCCGTAGCCGGTAACTCAAGTACCGTGCTGAACCGGCCGGCGGAAACCCAATATCTTGAGCAGAGATTTGGCACCAGCCCAACTGGGTCCGGCCCATTATGAGCCCCTTGCTGTAAAGCTGCAGATATATGCAAGAGTACCTGTTTGTGAAGAAACTTGTGTCCACAGGGACATGAAATTTGTCACCCCATGTAGGGTTGATACCTCCTTCATCATCCACCCCTGTGCTGTACACGTGGCACTTGTGATCACCGTTGGTGGTGGTGAGGGTAATGAAGGTTCTGATCTTGTTTGAGAATATAGTAGGGGAGGTGGTTTTGAGGCCTTGGGCTGATATCACTGTGATCTCCATCTTCATCAGTGGCTGGTGATTGTACTCCTTCAACATGATGTTATTGAACTTGGCTTGGAGTTGATTGGTCTAATTATATACATATATAAATATATATATATATATGAGTTTGTATATATATATATAATATATGTGAAAGTGTGTAGCAATAATAGAAAATTAAATATGAGAGAGAGAGAGAGAGAGAGAGAGAGAGAGAGAGAGAGAGGGTTCTTGGGAGCTTCAAAGGGGGTTAATTACAGTGCAGTTTCCTTGTGGAATAATAATGGAGAATTTTGGAAATGGAATTTTGAAAGGGTGGATGATGCAGCTTTATATGACTCATACACTCAAAAAAGCAATGGAATTTTCCCGCTTGCCAAGTCAACTAGAGGGACGGTTTTTGTGTTTTGATGTTTTCCCCCTACCCATATGCCCGTCAGTCACTAAACAAAGTGTGCCAATCATTTTTAATGTTTCTCTCGAAAGCAATAGAGCCTAAGCTTCGCCACTTCTTGATGATCCGAATCCTCCGTTTGAATTTTTCCTCTCATTATATGTTTGTTTTTATTCTCGATTACAAATGATTGTAAATATTTAAAAGTAATTTATGATTTGCGATAATTCATTTTTATAGGTTGTTTATTGTTAATTATTTTGTTTTTCTATCAAAAATAAAATTATACTAATATTAATTTCTTGTATAGATAGTTGCTCAACCCATGCATTTAATGTGGGGTCCAAATAGTTGTCAAGTAGCAAAAGGCAGCTTCTTTCCTTGATTTATTTTTCCACCAAGTTGTCATGCAGCATACTGCAGATGCACAAGTCGTTTTGTTATAAAATTTTCTTTAATTTGCAAATTGCAAGTGCCGTCTTTGGTCGTCTGCATGAATATTTTTCCATGCAAATTAATTTGCAGAGCAATTTCATGGTAGAAGTTTGGCAAATGTGTAATCACATGGGCGTCAAGAGGAATTGAAGTCAACCCAATTTTGCTGATCACATGCATACAAATTCCACTAAGCTTTTCATAATATTAATAGGTCATGTTAGTGGTCGGCACAAATATACGAAAAACAAGAACTAGATCTTGCCCAAAGCAAACAAGGAAAAAAACAGTTTTGCCACTTTACTTTATAGATTGGTCCCAGCCCAGCTGCAGCAAAGCATGTGTAGCTGAGGTGAGGGTTCACATTAACATTATGTTCTTGGCAGATTGTGTCGACTTTTGTGTTGACTCACCACAAGATCGGGATATTCATTTACTTCTCAATTTTCCAAATTTTTTTTCTTTTTTTGTGTGCGTATATATATGTATAAAGAGAAACAATTAATTAGAGAAAATTTTAAATATATTGCAGTCGATCGACAAATTTAATATTTGTATTTGGTTTACTAACTTTCCGTTGTCTTTTATTTTTTCATTTTTTAATAGCTTATGTTTACATTGAATATTGGGATCCTTAGAGAATCTTGCTTGTAATTATATTTGTTATAAGTCTAGATTGACTCTCAATAATTTCAAAAGGACATTGCAATAGACAAAATTCATAGAATAACGAGTCAATTTGTCACGTATCAATGAACCATTAGGAAAGTTGAGTGGTCACATGGCAAACAGAAAATGAAATATACAGTGAGATTATATAACAAATTACATTTATCTGAATAGAGATGATTGGTTTCGATTTTTTTTAGTCTCTGTGTGGAGGAGCTTTGTTTTTGGTTGGGTGATGGGCCTCTTTGACTTTTAGATGGTATTAGGGAGGATTGGTCTTGAGTGGTTTGTTTGATTTACTTGTAGTAGGTATTTGACTCTTCTGATTAGTCATTAGCATGAGAAGTACTTTTTACTCCGGGATTTTATTCCACGTAGTTTTCTTCAAGAAGATTTTAACGAGGCCACCGTTAACATGCTCATTTTTATCATGTAATGTTCCGTTTGAGTGGTCACATTGATAAATAGAAAACAAAATTTACAGTGAGATTATATAAAACAAACTACATTTATCTGGACCCAAAACTCTCTGTTTCAATCCATAAAAGTAGAATTTGAGAACTAGTAGTAGAAAGGGCAAGGACATCCAACTCATAAATTCCATTCAATCCAAAACCTGGGGTTAGAGTGTTAAAATTTAGGAGACATTTTGTAATGCTTGTCGATAAATTATATGCAATTGGGCTTATATCCAAAGTAGTTCGATGCCTCGACAGAGAAAGCTGAAGAATCACTATTCAAGAACAAAGTCCTATTTCCCCAAGGTCCTTGGCTCTGAATCCGACCAATTGCCATAACTTAATGGCACCTCAGAAACTCTAAACCTAGTTTTTGTCGTAAACCTGTTCGCTCGTTTACTCCATGAACTAGACAAAATGGAAGAAATGTAATAGAAAAAAAGCTAAAAAGCCTCGGTTGTGCGTGTTTAGGGTCTTCAATGTCACAAACCAAAACATTCCCTTTCAAGTCCAGGGCATAAAATTGTCCCATTGAATGTCACATACCTTTCGACAACGTCGTTGTTGATGGGGATCAAAAGTAAGAAAAGGTACCATGGAAACTTTCTTTTTTGTGGCCC
Source organism: Prunus dulcis (assembly GCF_902201215.1). NCBI lineage: Eukaryota > Viridiplantae > Streptophyta > Magnoliopsida > Rosales > Rosaceae > Prunus > Prunus dulcis. The sequence continues at coordinate 9,236,656 of NC_047654.1, forward strand.
AAAAGGCTAGAAGAACCCTTAGTCGGCCCATTTCTGTAGGCATGCATGCATGGTCCATAAATTTCAATTACTAATTTGGGACCGCGAATGTGGTTGGATGAGTTGATCAAGATAATATATGTGTGCTTGCTCGTCCATTTACACCTGAGTTCAACTCTCTTTTCCTTCTCTAGTGTCGAATAAACATAAACCACAGATCACAGACAAATTTATGGGATGGGGGATTGCCAGGCACACTATGAACAGTGTTTATAAGAGGTTTTAGAGACTGTTCCAACAGTATTTCTTCTAGCCATCATCCAACTTGTGTGAGTTTCTTTAGAATAATAATGAATGTAACGCATCCAAGTGGCTTAACATGGCTGTTTACTAAGATGAAAAATTACTCAAAATCCCTTAACGGGTCTTTTGCAATTTTAGGCCCAAACAATTATCCTTACAGATAACGAACCTGACATGATAGCTCCACTGTCAATTCTCAATCAACCATGAGCATAGATGATGGATGACTCAAATTGCCAAGCCAGACCAAATTACGTGATTTTTTGTTTTTGTTTTTTTGTTTTACAAAGCGGCATTCTAGATTATACGAAGGGGAGATCGAACTCAGATGCAAAGAACGGACAACATTGATTGGACACTAGCAAAATGAAAACGAACGAAATTATGCTAATTATTAGCTAAATTATCACTAACATACATTCACCACATTAGTCAAATGTGGCGTGTTTCTGTTTGTCCATCTGCTTTTGAAACAACAAACAACAATTCATGGATAAAATTTTTAAGGAATTAATTTATACAAGCGGGCTCACAATTTTGACTGTTCCCGCCTAACTCTTCTGGCGCTTCATGGATCAAGGAAAAATTTCATCCGCGCCCAAACTACAACGCACGCACGGCGTCGTTTCGCAGTTTCCAGAACACACTAGAAAATCTGATCCTTTCTTTCCATAAACGACGTGGCGCTATCACAGTCATTTGACTCGCACGTGCGCACTTTTCTCCTCGTGCGGTGCTGTCCACTCTTCCATTATCGGGAAAAACAAATCATAATCACCATCGTCATCCGATCAAGTCCGTCACTTTCCGAGCTCCAGCCACGTGGAGTCCTGATCGCGCTTCGAACTCCCATCTGACGGCTCTGATTTCATCGCCTCGGACCCTTCCCGATGCTGCTCCTCTTCCTCCTCGTCTCTCCGCACGCGCTTCACCCCAATCGACACCCCAAATAGCCTCGGCCTCGTCTCCTCCTCCTCGTCTTCCTCTTCCTCCGCCGAAGCCTCCGCCTTAGACCCCTCGCGCACGACGCCGTTTTCAGACGGCTCAGCCTCCTTCACCGGCGACAGCTCCAGAGGCTTACCCTCATCCATTACACTCCCACCGCCACCGCCGCCACCCTCCAACTGACCAGAAGCGTAGTTCGTCATCAAAGCTAATATATTGTTACACAAGCCGCGCAGCTGAGTCAGCTCGTGACTTAGCTGCATGTTCTCTTTCCTGAGCCGCTCGTTCTCTTCCAGAACGTCCGACGTGGTGGTGCAGCTCCGGATTCGGCTCAACATCGTAGCCGGAGGCGCCACCGGCGACGAGTTCGACGAGATCACTTGCTCGTCGCCGGAGTTGGACGGAGATACCCCGGGAGCCACCACAGATACCGTCGCCAACGTAGCGGTAATCGCCGCAGGCGACGCCGACACCGACGGCGAGATTTTCCGGCGCTGAATCTCCCGTAGGAGGCCTTTCTCACCTCGTTTAAAGCAATCGTTCGCGAACTCCCACCGATCCGGCACAACTTTCCGAAATCCCTGCAAGTACAATAGAAATCGATTAGAAAATAGAATATTTACGTGCTTAAGTTTGTTTGGCTGCCGAGAAAGAGGAGGAAAGTGAGGGAAACAGAGAGGGCTTACGTAAGTGTTGAGCTGGCGGACGAAGCTGGAGAAGTTGTTATGCTTGAAATACTTGGGGAGCAAATCTCTGGCGAATTCGGCGGGTCGCCAGACTATGAAGGCCGATCCGTCTTCGCTCCACGAGATCAAATCGTCGACGGACGGATCGTCCACCAGCTGATACGTTTTGGTCAAAAATGGCGTCGGAAGCGTCCTTTGTGAGTCTCCACCTCCTCCAGCGCCGTTAACCGGGCCGGAGTCGCCGTTCTGGTCGGCCTGCAACGACGCCATGGCCTCTAGGCCTTCGGCTTCTCAGATCCGAGCTCTAATAGCAACTGATTTATCAAATAAGTAACTGTTGTTCAATATAACAAATAAATTAAAATTATTTAACGTTTCAATTGGTTGCAGAGAAACCGTGGAGCAATTAAAAATAAATAAAAATTGAAAAAAGGAAAATTCTGGAGGAATTAATTGATTTAATTTCATGTATGAAATGTCTAGTAGCTTCAGAAAAAAAAAATTTAATTAATTAAATTAAAGGAAACGTATGTACCTGGAAAGTGAGGCTTTGGGATGAACAAAGTGTAGGGATTTTCCCACCAACCAAACGGAAAACTGGAAAAGAAAGTTCGTTTCCTACACGAAAGCTAACTCTATCTAGAACAGTGCTTGGTCTGTTGCACCAAGGCTTAACCAGAAGAAGCCGCAGCAGCTCCGAGAGAGAGAGAGAGAGAGAGAGAGGCAGGGAGAACTTCCCTGCTCTTTTTGTTGTTTCTAGAAGGTTCTGGGGTGCGTGGAGTAAATGATAGGAGCGAGACGGAAAAAGGGAATTCGTGGGTTCGAGAAGGAAAGAGAGAAAGTAATTGTTTTATTTTTTTAAGGAAAAGGAGATTGGAAAAGGGCAAAAACTGTGGGGGCCCACGGACAAGAGGGAGTGATTAAACAACGGATAGGAAGGCGCGAGAAGTAGGGGCTAAGAGAGAGAATTAGTAGGTTTTTCTTCTAACGTCTTTTCCAGAAGCTTCTCCCATTCCTTCATTTTCTATTATTTTATTATTATTTTTTGCCCAATTTACGTTTTGTTCCCCGTAACTTGTTTAGTTTTTCATGTTGGTCCCTGTTTTCTTTATTTTGAGAATTTTCATCCATTGCTTTTGGAAGGTTGGCAATTCTAGTCCAAATTGACAAACCAAAAAAAAAAAGATTTTTTTATCACAAATGATCCCTAAGGTTTACGAAATTATCATATTTTGTTCCTAATGTTCTTTTGTGACACTAATAGTCCTTAAAGTTAGCTTCCGCACAACAAAATGATTCCTGTCGTTAGATTCCGTTAATTTTTTTGTTAAATTAATGACGTGGCACATGTGTGGAGTTCATACATCCAATAATATAGAGCCACGTAGCTTTAAATATAATATAATATTTTTTAAATATTTTTAAAACTTAAAATTTATTTAAAAAATTAAAAGCAACTTAAATTTTTTATTTATATTTTTAAGTTTTAACATAAAACTAAAATATCAATTAACATAAATTTCCTAACTTATCTTCAATTCAATTCCTTTTCAATTAATTCATTCTCACTCGATTACGAATCAGTAAACATGCCATAAATTCAACATATTGATTAGCGCAAAAAAATCCTTCCATTCTATGGAGGCAAAACACTCTTTGGTTGTCGGCTGTTTTCTACCTAGCACTGCTCCCGGAGCTTTAATGAAGTTAGGTTTGTGGATGCCTTTGGAGGTAGGGAATATTAATTTGTGAACACCTATTACAGTTTGAGTATATAACACATAGAACCCGTCAAGACAGAGGCATGTAAAGTTGTTATTGGACTTTGATGAATTGACATGTTATCAAATAAGACTAAAACACCTTGTGACGGGTACATTACGAAGATTGCAATGGAAAAATCTGTGAGAAAGGGGACCCAAAATTATTTTTTATGGGTGTCTTTTTGCGACTCTTTGAAGTACAAATAATTCTAAGAGCATTCACACAACTCAATCAAATTAATATTAGAGAGGGAAAATTCGAACACATGATCACAAATGTAAAACTAACTACTCTTGACCATTTGAAGTTGTCCAGATTGAAAGGAGCTGGCTTTTGAGGGCAACTCTCACACGTGATCTTCCTCTATGTCTATTTGTTTGCAGAATCTCAATCCTCAGCACGATGAATCTTGCAAAGAGTTTCATAGTAACTAAACAACACAGAAAACAACAAAAGAGCTGAAACAAACAATCAAAATGAAAAAAAAAACAATAAGTTCTAGAAGCTCCATCTTGATCCACATCACCAGCCTTATCTTCAACTGATCCTCATCTCCCAAGATCAGCAGAAAGATTTTGACTAGAAATTTCTTCAATTTAAAGCATTTCTTAGGGCTTCAGCATGACCCATGAGAGCAGCATAACTAATGCCTTCAATAGAATCCCCTATATGGTGAAAATCCAAAATGATCAAGAAATGGTTTGTTCTGAATGATTTGTAGGTTAGGATGCTCAAACCCAAGCTGATTAACTTTTCAAGTTGACCTGTAATTTATAACAGAAAGTTAATTGAAATTGATTGTTGGTGTTACTGCCTTGGTCAATCCTAGGAAGCTTTCGAAGAATTCAATGGACAAACAGTGTGACACGTATCAAATTCTAAAGTAAAAGATATTTTTCTAATACTTAGGTGTGATAGTAATATCGTTATTATGTGTTACTAATTCATGTGTTATGTTATATGTGAATGCTACATATATAAAAACATGAGTGAAAATGAGTGGACGCGGTATGACATTCGAAAATCTTCCCCCATTTCACATCCAACTTCCACTTAATTTAAGTAGGACCAGTCCGATGCTGCCACTGAAATGCACAACATATTAGAGGTATCGTCTCTTTTTTATATGGAATTATTCTGTACAAATATTCATCTTATTTATTTATTTATTTATATGTTTTCCCTCTTTCATTGAAAATTATTGCAGGTTGCCCGGTAAACTTCCTGTTGAAACTTTATTAATTCGTGGGTTCTTCTAGTAGCCCTTAGCCAGCTCTCTCTCTCTCTCTCTCTCTCTCTCTCTCTCTCTCTCTATTCTCACTAGATCAAAACGTTTTTAACATTGCCCCCATTGCTTAGCTGCTTAAAACTACAAACCCGCACGTCTCTGTGCTAAGAAAATTATCACATCCTGAAAACTGGTCAAATTCCTCAGACAGTTTGGATACGTTTATTCTAAGAAAATTCCAGACAGCCTAATTCCAAGACCCAAGTAAACATTTCTAGAAGCAAACGCAAGTTTATGCTTCAATTTGTTACCACACAACATGCATGGAATAATTCTTTTTCGATATTTATATATACTTGCCAGAAAAGGAATTTATTCCCATGATGTGGCCCAATTACATTTCTTTTAAATGGAAAAGATAAATAAAGGAAAAACACTTTAGTAGATGAACATATCTAGCAGGACATCAAATAATACAGTTTTATTTCTCAAGGCAGTGGGAGGTAAGTCACTTAGACAAACTTCCGTGCGCTAATGTACAATTCCATTCAATACTTGGACTGGTAACCTCGTGGATTGTTTACCGCCCACTTCCATTGGTCCCTGCACATCTCGTCTATTCCGTATTTTGCCCTGAAACCGAAGATATAAAATTAGCGAAGAAGAAAAACTATGCGGCTCCAGTCATCATCTTGAAGGATCAAAAAGAATGTTTTGCATTTGCATAAAAGAAGAGATGAAATCTACTTACTTCCACCCGAGTTCCCTTTCAGCTTTCTCTGTTGAAGCATAAACAGCAGTAGCATCTCCCGGCCTCCTTGGGCACAGTTTGATGGGGATTTTCTGGGATATACACAATTAAGACAAAGTTCCATAATGAAAAATTGATTGAGAAAAAGAAAGAGATAGTCATTTAAAGGAATCGCACAATCACCTTGCCAGAAGCCTTCTCGAAGCCAGCAACCATTTGAAGCACCGACGTACCTTGTCCGGTTCCCAGGTTGTAGGCAACACATCCTAAGACATGAAATTCTATTTAGAACACCCAAATGCCAAATAAAATTACCACAAATATTTCTGACATGATAGAGTCATTCAGAAACATGACACTCAAGATAATAAGAACAATCACCTAGATTCTCTGTAGTAAAAAGCTTCTGAAGAGCAGCAATATGACCATCCGCCAAGTCCATAACATGAATGTAGTCTCTGATCTGTGCATAATGAAGAGAATAATAAAACTGGTAATTAGGAAAACATGTGGATTTAATCGATTGCATAAGACTAACAAGAAAGTCGTGTATTAGCAGCATGCTGAAGGATGATTCTATGAGTATAATATAAAACCATATGCAGTCCAAGCCAAAATAAATTCAACACGGGACCAGTAGCTGGATGTCAATGAACAAGTGAATTCTTGCCAATCCTACCCAGTCATCTTGAAGAAAAACAATCTTGATGGATTTTACATACCGCAGTACCATCCTTGGTGGGATAATCATGACCATAAACATTAAGCTCAGGCAATCTTCCAACAGCTACTTGCTGTATGTAAGGCATGAGGTTGTTTGGGATGCCTTTGGGATCTTCACCAATTTGCCCACTCTCATGAGCCCCGACAGGGTTGAAGTACCTCAGTAGAATAATTTGCCAATCTGGGTCTGCTATGTGTATATCTCGAGCAATTTCTTCAAGGAAAAGCTAGTAAAATGGAGCAAATCCTATGTTAGAGAAGAAAGAAAGAAAGCCATCTAATTTTTAACTCAACATTAATTCAATATTTTGTGGAAGAAGATATGTTGTATACCTTTGTACGGCCATATGGATTCAAAGCTACAAGGTCAAAATCCTCAACACAAGGAATTTTTGAAGGTTGCCCGTAAACAGTTGCAGATGATGAGAAAACCATCTACACTCACACAACATCATATTCATCACGTTAATAGGTGGAAACATGGGAACATTTTACAAAATCAATGTCTCAATGTTCAGATGCTCAATTCCACAGAAGTACTTTAGAAAAGACGAAAATAAATAAGTTTCTTTTCTCTAAATAATGAAGCCAATAATTCAGAACATCAGTATGTTTATAATCCACTTTGTCCTTCTCTTTAGTTTGACTGGGGCATAAGAGACAGTAAGAGAAACCAATCGCCAGCACAGGCACATGGGGGAAAGAATGAACATTTAAAACATTGGTCCAAGTTCCACTGGTTTCCATTCCACACGGTTGCCAACATATGGAAAACAAAATAGTAATCTCTGAACCTAATTTGAGGTCCAACTGCAGAACTCAGAAAAAAGAAGAAAAAGGAAGAAGAAGTTGAGAGATCAAACCTTTTTACAATTGTATTTTGTCATGACCTCATAGAGATTAATAGTGCCAACCAAATTATTATCATAATAACGGCGTGGGTGAGCAACACTCTCTCCTACAGCTTTCAGGCCAGCAAAGTGGATCACGGCATCAAATCTGTCCCATTATAATCCAACAGCAAAGTCAAATACTTGAACGTTATAATTACATACTATGATGTAATTAAGAAAATTACTCACTTTGTTTGAGAAAACAGCCTCTCCAAATCGTCCTTATTTCTGAGATCACCCTGCAACCAAAAAAAAAAAAGAAAAGCATAAGTAATTGAATTAATGAGAATGAGGCCAAAGTGAAAACACAAAACACAGTGTTAGGCTTATAAGAAACTAGGAATTTTATTGCAATAATTGGAGACGATTCTAAAGCAACTGAGCCGAGCAAAACTATGTTCAACTTAATTTCAAGAAACGAAGCACAGTTATCAGGAATCCAAAATTCCCTTTCACTCTAATTCCCAAAATAAGTAACAGAGCATCAAGAAGTCAAAATTTTCTTTTCCAATTTTAAAATTATCTAGGGAACCAAACAGAGCAGCGTAAAGCCAAAGCAGCAAGTCCACTAAACAAGAAAAAGAGCAAAAAGACAAGAAAAAGAAGAAAAAGAGAAGCGGCCATAGCCAATGAACAAGTGAAAGTGAGGATAGCGATATACCAAATGAAAGTGGAGCTTCTGAGAGAGCTTAGGGCCGACCAAGTCCCGAACGCGATCAACAGCTTCAATGACGGAATTGTCAAGATTATCAAGGATGGAAACCCTAAACCCTGCTTCGAGAAGCTGAACCACCGTGTGGCTCCCAATAAACCCCGCCCCGCCGGTCACCAGAATCGTCTGCTCCATTGACCCCATGCTTCTTGCCTCCTCCTCCTCACACACTCACCACAAACGAACTCACAGAGAGAGAGAGAGAGAGAGAGAGAGAGAGAGAGCGAATCAAGGAGGGTCGTTTGGGAATTTCGGATAAGCAAGAAAGTGAAGAAGAAATGTGAATTTGAATTGGAATTTATGAGATTATTATACTATATATATATAAAAGAAAAAGGGGGAAAATTCAGTTGATTGGGGAATTGGATAAGAATGAATAATTGAATTACGTGATTGATGATAAACACCGAAAAAAAAAAAAAAAAAGAAGATAAAAATGAGAAAAAAATTGAAAAGGGTGAGAAGTTCAGTTGAGGTGAGTAGAGAGAATATATGGAATCAGTACAGTTTGTTTTGCTTGGCGCGTTTTTAATAGATCTTTCCTTTTCTGTTATGGCGGAGCTGTGACGGTTGCAGTCGCGCGAGTAAAGCGCGTTCGTACTCTCCAGTGCCAGTGGTATTGGTAGTTTGCGAATTTGAAATGGGTGTGATTAGACTCTGACGTGGTCTATCCTATTTCTGTTTTTCCAGCGAATTTGGATATTTTTGTTTTTCTTAAATTGCTTTTTCTTTTTCTTTTTTCTTTTGAAAGCGATATTTTTTTTTTTGTAAAGTTTGTAACGAACGAATTTGACATGGTTTGGTTGGCGTGCCGAATATCGTATCCTATAAATCTTTTTGGAATATAATGATAATTAATAAATAAATATGGGAATTTTGGCTTTTCCTTTTTGGGGAATGAGGAGATAGAGGACTTTTAGATTTAGGAACATTTTTTATTTGACGAAGCAATGTTTCAAACTAGTTTAATGTATAGAGAGTGGAATAGAACTCGGGTGCAAAGGACGAGCACACCACCTTAAGTGACCAAACTACATCTACTTACTTAGAACAGGGTAGAGTTTGAACAACTGAAATGAAAGAAATTAACTCCTTTAATGTGAAGAAGCACACACTAAAGCACATCCATTTTGGGCAAAAATTTGAACCGTGGAAATTTGGCTTCTTCTAAAAGTGTCAAGGTTAACCTATGCACCAACGTTAACGTCTGATGAAGTAGCATATGCAGAGAAAAGTTGGCCACATTTAGTAACACCTGAATCATTTTCGGCGTCGAATTCACGTTCCAGGCACCTTCCTAGAGATTTAACGGCAGCTGAAGAAGCATCAGGTCTTCTGGAACTTCTCTTTCTTATGATGGAAGGAGTATTTTTGAAACTCAATGCCAAGTTCTTCAGTCTCGACCCGGGACTGCTGCCACTGCTGAGATTCACATTAACATTCTGCGCACGGCTTTGGGGTGTGGAGTAGCAGGATGGACTCTCAAGGGGGGAGGACCTGGTAGAAGCAGATGCACCCACGAAAACCGATGAAGAGACTGATAAAGGGCTGTGTTTGGAAGATCCACTTGTGATTAGATTTGTCAAACTATTTGCTCCTCTATCTGATGATCTACATTTCTGCACTTTGACAGGTTTCCATTCTGAACAAAGTTCATGTCTATAAGAACATCCAAGAGTCAACTCTGTAGAGCAAGCGCTATCACTAATCTCCAACCCTGTTCTCTGATTGAGTGAGGCCAGTCTATCAGAAATCTGTCCGGCTGGGTTAATCTCGACAAGGCCCGATCTTAATTCACCGTTCCAGACATCAGGATGCATATCCACATCACAACCATTAGGTGAGTATGAATATAATTTTCTCTTCAGTGTGCAGTTCCAGTGATTTTTAATTGCATTGTCAGTCCTGCCAATTTCAATACAGATGAGATGAGTGAGTGCATTCAACAGAAGGAGCCAATCTCCCCATCTGAATTGTGTTAATAAACATAAATTACACAATCATTAATGATTTATCTATGTTCATGGTAAACTGTATCTTCACCAGCAAATAGTACACAAATAGTGCATGTCTAAAATCCAAATTTTGACCAATTTAATATATTAATCCTTATACAAGTGATAAATAATCCAGATTTTTACCTCATTTGCACCACATACAATCACAGGAAAAAAAACCATGTGCATATATGTTCAAGTTCCCAAAATATGTTGTTCAGTCTTCAATTAATGAATTCATCATATACAAATAAACACAAAATCATACTTTCATCCCATCAGCTTTCAGTTATTGCATACCTTCCAGGTAGAAACCTGGCTATTTCTGCCCACTTGTTACCAAAGAGTTGGTGGTAGTAAGTAAGAACCCACTCCTCTTCTTCTGTCCATGCATTTCTATTTATAGCCGGGCATAAGTGATTGTACCACCTGAAAGTAATTATTAACTTCATTATTGTCTAGTATATAATCTGCATAGCTAACTATTAAAAAACACAAAGGATGTGAACCATAGATTTGCAGAACATATGTTGATTGAATGGTACTTGGTGCCAAAAGTTTGATGCACTGACTAGAAATCGTTGCTGCCTACCTTTCTCGGCATTGCTTGCCCATTCGACCTGGTAAGAACTTTGCAATAACAGACCATCTTTTAGCACCATGACTCTCAACTTGTTTGATTATGCAGTTGTCTTCCTGAAATCCAGATAAAGGAACAAATATCAGTTTTCCTTCAGTTAGTTTGTTCAGTCAACTTGTTTGTCCGTGCTTCTTAGTTTGTTTTCTCATTGATCACATATCAGTTTAGCATAAAGTAAAAGCATGATTTCCCCATTGTTATAAAAGCATGCAAGAGTGTTATGTTTGCACCTCCTTTGTCCAGGGTCCCTTCACAATTTCAGGATTTAGAACCTTTTGCCAGCGCTGCAGGCACTGAACATCTGTGCGCCCAGGGAGACACGCAGCTGCAGGACATAAGGAAGCAATCAAATCACAAACTTTGCATCAGGCAACTTTCAAAAAACTAAAAGCACACTTTTGAAAACCAACTGAAAGACAGTGGCATGCCCACCTATTTCCTTCCAATTACTCCTGTTAAACTTTCTGACCAGCTCTCCTAGAAGACCGTCCTGCCATAACAAGAAGTCAATTGATTAATAAAGTGATTAATTTCTGAGAAGCTAAGGAGACTAAAATAAAGTCTCCACGTAGACTAAACCAACATTATAAATATAAGAACTTCTGTATTTCCTTCATTAACAATGTATCTAAAACTTACATGCTAAACTGGCATTACAGAACTACCAAACTAAGGAATTTTCACTACTGACCTCTTCCTCTGTCCAGCATTTCGCTGACCGTCTCATCGGACCAGTGGCTCTCCTAGAACAGCAAAGCAGACCATTCATCACAGTTTAGTATCAAATTAAGCATTTACCCAAAACCAAACCAGAAAACTCATGACCAAAGAAAAAATTAACTCAAATGGCGATAAGGCATAACCAAGTAAATTGTAATATGAGGAAAAAGGTTAATTGAAGAATCAGATGCCATCATAAATATGCCCCTTTCACGTAAAAAGTTAATTGAAGCAACATACCGAGTAGCAGAGCTTGGCTTGGACGCAGGCGAGTCAAAACAGCCTTCAGTTTCATATAATGCTTGCAAAAGGAAACCAATTTTCTCGTATGGATCCACAACCACCTCCTGCAGCTGCTCCTTTTTCACTTTCGCCATGATCTCTTAGAAAAATCAGTTTTCCTCAACCTTGAACATATTACAAGCAGAAAACAAGCCCTAAATCAGTTAAAGTTAAAGTTTTGATCGTACTAGAAAATTCAACATTCTGTTTGGTTCCTGAGAAAACAAACTAATTGAAGGAAAACTAAAAGTGCCAATTGATCTCACAATTGCATCAAAGCCAGTAATTTGAGTGATATAATGAAAAAGCGACAAAATTTTGTCATATTTTCTCACATTTTCTCACCAACCAAACAGAGCAGCAGAAATTTCAACGAATTGCGAAATGAACCATCACCAATTGCACAATGAATCACATACTTGAACCAAAACAAACACAAAAAATAAGGAAATGCAAGAAACTTAAAACCACAAAATTAAAATCCGAACCTTGAAAAAGAAAGCTTCGAGGGTTTCTGAGTGTGTGAGAATCTAATCGCCAAAACTACAGAAAGCAGAAAGAATACCGAGCTGGTTTTAAGCAAGGGCAGTGTGAAATGCGAAGGGCAGGACTTTTGGCGGGAAAGTTGGGAGCTTCTAATTTTGAGCGAGTGGAAGCGAAAGCGGTTTTTGTTTGTTTTCTCAGTGGTGAGCTCTCTTTCTGAGAGAGAAAAGTCAGAAATGATTGAGTGAGAGAGAGAGAGAGGATTTGTGGTTGTATTTATTTAAGCGTTTTGGAGAAGTAGCGTACGCTGGAAGCTGATGGCCAAGAAGGAAGCTTTGGTGTTGTATTTGAAGCGTTTTCAAGAAGTAGATTGCGTTGGAAGTTTGATCAACCAACGGCGGTTGTTTCATCGCGTTTTGGAGGGTAGGAAACGTTTGAATTCGTTAATTGGATATGGGCTTTTAGGTGGACTCCATTTCGGCCCAATACAATCTTGATGTTCCTTCATCGATCTCGTCAAAGCCGAAACTCATCTTATAAACGTGTAAAAAGCCACATATATGAACATCATATCTCTCTCGAATTTTTCTACCAAATTTCAAACACGTAATTTATCATATATGTAAAATTTCACATTTTCTTTGTTTAATTTTTTCTTTTCCAACCCAACCCCACGTCCAAAACCAAGCCCACCATCACACAATGAAAGTGGAACTCCATCTATTAGGAAGAAAAAAACACACACACACACCCACCTAGTAAAGTGTTTGTGTTGAGAACGTACGCACAAAATATGACCAGATATTTGTTGAATTCAATTTGTTGTTTGCAACCCATCAAGCTTATAAACTTGCTAGTAGGTTGAATTCAGTTTGTGGTGCACTATGATTGAATATTGTGGAATTCTCTAGACAAAGCCACAAACTTGTCGGTGGACTTGGTGATGTCTCGGCAAACATGCATATGTTACCAATCTAAGATGGAGCTAAGGCCAATTAGTCTACACAAAGCTATGTAACCTCTTGCAGGGTAGGTGTCATCAACTCAGATACACTGGCTGCATGAACCTGCTCCCTTGGTTCTACGATGCCCTGGTAGTGTCTTGATCATCAAATATATAAGCGCAAATGCGTATGTCTTCTCAAGTCTCACCAAAAGTCATAAAGAAAGAATCAATGGTCCTTCTTTCAATATGATTTTTAGCTAGGATCCTTCGTCGCAGATATGATTCAAACTCATGAAACTATTGTCTTGTACTTCCTAAACCCCTTCACTTACAAACCAACAATGATATCAGAGCAACACGACTCAAAAACCATCACATACGCACTGCTCTATTTAAAACACAAACCTACCCATTGTAATTCATCTACATCACACTCTCCATTAAGAGGCTTATATTTGAAAGGGTGAAAATTTACTAACCGAATCTTACATAAAAAGTAGTTAACATGAGTAAAGGCTTCATCGATCAGATCAAGCCAAACTGATCTTAAAAACGTGTAAAGATTTGTGCTTATATGAAAATATCACCTCTTGATTAGTTTTGTGTACCGAATGTCAACCACTTAATCACCACCTCCAAAAGAAACGACCCCAACCCAAAACGGCAATCCCTATCTATATAAAACCCTACACAAGCTCAAACACTATAAATAACCCAACCGCCAAAATGAGTCTTTTCATCAAACGCTCCTCCTCCTCCCTCATCCTCTCTACTACTCCACCGAATTTGGAGTAAAGGTTTGATGGACACTAAGCGTGAGTCCTGGAACCACCAAATAATTTGGCCCCAAACCTACTGTGCGAATTCGACAACTCATGTCACGACTGCACGACTGGTGCCAAATCGGTGATTGCGGAGGACTCCTCCAGGGCAAAGCCTATGGTTCATCCCCAAACACCCTAGCCGAGTATGCCCTAAACCAATTTGGCAACATGGACTTTCACTTGTAGATGGGTTCAATGTTCCAATGGAATTTAGTTCCACGTCTAATGGGTTCACTAGGGGGAACAAATGTATATATCAAACGCAGCGCCCTAATGAGTCGAAGGCTCCTGGTGGCTGCCACCTTTGCATTGTGTTCAAAACTGACTGTTGCACTTCTGGGAAATGTGCGCCTACAAATTGGTCTAAGTTTTTAAAGGATCGGTGTAGGGATGCTTACCCTAAAGATGATCCAACCAGCACTTTTACTTGTTCTGGTGGGATTAATTACAAGGTTGGTTCTGGCCTTAAAATACTATGTGGGTTGCGTAATTAATAAGATTGTACTAATATGGATCGTTAATAAGTTGTGGCCATTACAAGAGTTCGACTTTCACTATCCTATTTTTAAATAAAAAAAATATTTCAAATTCAGAAATTTAATTGGTTGGTTGGAACAGTATATTTGTAACAAAAAAGAGATACATTTTTGGGTAAATTACTCAAATAGTCCTTAAACTTGTACGCGATTTACATTTTGGTCCTTAAATTAAATTATTAGTCCAAATGGTACATAAACTCTATTTTAATCGCTCATTTGATCTAACCGTTACATTTTCTGTTAAATGTAACCAAATTTTAGGGGTAAATACGACTTTTCATAATTAACAAATAAAATAGGGTTAAAATAAATACAAAATTAGAAAATAATTGAAGAAAAAGAGAGGAAAAAATCATGAGACCCAAACCCTCCCTTCGATTTCTTCTCCCCTATTCCAATTACTGAGTTTTTATTTTTTTTTAATTATTTTTTATTTTAACGTACGAAATGACCAATTTGCCCTCATATTTAACAGCAATATTGACAGAATGTAACGGTTGGATCAAATGGGCGATTAAAATAGAATTTATGGACCATTTGGACTAATAATTTAATTTATGGACCAAAATGTAAATCGCGTATAAGTTTGAGGACCATTTGAGTAATTTACCATACATTTTTTTTTCAAAGTTAAGAAGGGGAAGGGGGAACTCTCTCTCTCTCTCACACACACACACACATATACTATAGGGGGTTTGAATCTAAGACCTCTTGAGAACGAGAAATTTTTAAATATTTTGAGTACACCACGTGACTGATGTACTATCCAATAGACATAGGACATGTGAAATTATTCTCCAACTTACTACGTTGTTTTTTATGACATGTGACTAGCTGCTTTGGAAAAATTCCACATGTCCTACATCTATTGGATGGTACACCAACCACATGGTGTACCCAGAATACCAAAAAATTATTCCTCGGAAATACATTAAAGACCTGGGACAATCCAACTAACACCCCATTGGTATATCAAAAGTAATACATTGATTTTAGATGATTCACTGTGTCAAATTCAAAATATTACATTAAGTATTTTATATACATTACACCTATGCAACTCACTAAAATGTTAGCAAAGAAATGTTAATTAATGTATATGTTGACTGAAAATAATTTCTTGAGGTACCTTTCCTTTCTTCTTTATCTCTCCATCTCATCAAAACTCATGTTCAATTCATCATCTTCCTTCGCATGGTCTTTGAGTTTGGTCCTTGAGAATCTCACATGAGAAAAAAGAAAGCAAACATGAACCGAGGACAACCACCCATAAGAACATACGCCTTGAAGAAACTATAGCAAGTCATCCTCAGTTCATATCCACTCTCCATCTCTTCATGCAAGACTATTAGACAAATTAATGGAATTATAATGATCTACCACTCCATTTCATTAATTTTATGCAGCTTTGCTATCCAATTTATATGCAAATATTGCAAACAACATGTTTGCAGTTCTTTTATTATTATTTCATTAAACATGTGTCATAATAAATCCGAAATATGAGCTGAGGATGACTTGCCAGGATTTGTAGGCAAACATTGCACACGCCGAGTTTGCAGTTAGGTTCTTTCACAATTATTGAAACGTACTCACCACATAGAACGCTTTCTTAAGAATCAAAGAAATGGATGCATGGATAAAATCTTAGCAACATTTGTGGGCTTGGCCTTGGGCCCTTGGGTTCTCTTACAAAATTTAGTATTGCAAAATTATTGGTACCTTTAAACATGCATTCTGTTCTGAATCTTGTTTTTTATTTCTTTTTTGGTAAAAGTTCAAGTTCTTTTATTCCTCATGTATACATATTTATTCCTTCATTTCCTTTTAGATCAATCATGGGTTTCATTCGGTCTCAATACCTAAAAATAAAAACAAATAAAAAACGAAGAGTATCAAATTCAACTAAATATTAAAAATACACGAATTGTGATTTCAAATTTAATTAAATATTAAAAATATATGAATTGTGATTTGTACCATATCAACTGACAACGTATTGTACTATATCTCTAATAGAAATGAGTCGAGAAACAATTATTTATTCCATTAGAGGCATAAATCATCTGTTGCACAGTTGTACCTAAATCTCCACAACTCGCATTGTGGAACGTACTTGAAAGAATTCTTCTTTATTAATTCCAGTCATCCATCCAGTGGGATCTGAAGTGGGACCAAATAAGATCTTGAGCTGGGCCTGAGTTTGTTCTTTTTCTTTTTTCTTTTCATTTTAAAGTTTTCGTCAAAGTGAGAATAATTAAGCATCGCCTACTATCATCAATCACCATCTCTGCCTATATACATGGGCCAAACGCGTCATAACAATCCCAAGGCCACCATACATCAAACAATGAAAATGGAAAACTATTTATGAAAAAATCACAGCAAAGTGTGTGTCGAGAACACAAAAAATATGCAAAGATCATACAAGTCATGTTTTTATACCTTTAAACAATAACTGATCAGTTTGCATGATATGCTACAATAAGATAAGATATTTCATACTTACTAATATGTTAGAGTAACATAAATTTTAATGCTTTTATCTTTCGTAGAAATAACACTTCGCACAAATATTTAATGATTTATATAAGATATTGGGGTGAATTAAATATGTTTGACAATTGAAACGTGGAAGATGCCGTATACAGAGGGAAGCATCAATTTGAGGTATACTTGCCCTCCCCGTCATATACAGAGGGAATACGGAAGAAAAATGAAGACAGAGAAGATAGGGTTTAGAACAGATATGAATGAATAAAGAGACATCGTAGAGTGGGTGCTTTGCGAGAGATAATTGAAGAGGACATACAAACAAAATGTGTTTCTTTCAACCTAGTTTGTAGAAATAAAAACGTGATTGAGATGACTCGGTTGCATGTTGGATTGATAAACACAGAAATATCTATTTAATAACATTTAATAATTTAAACAAACCAACACCAACTTAATACACCCACTTCCACTCAATTTGAATTCTCCTAGCCAGAATGTTTAGTTGGGTATGTGTTAAATCCATTTAAATAATGATTTTTAATCTTGTTATATACAATATAAAGTTTCTTTTCTTTTTTTTAAAAAAGTGATTAATTGTGAATTAGTTATTCTTACAGTCTAATCTATTGAAATTCATGTCGTCTAATGTGTATCTTAATTGCCGTTATTGATATAAGATTTTCATTTTTTAAAGACACACTTACTAATTCATAATTCCTATTGGCTTATATTTTTATAGGGTTATATTTATATTTTTAAGATTAAATTTCTCGTTTTGTAGAGCATTTTCAATATTCTAGCAAGTTTCCTAGTATTCATAGTAGAGATAGTGAGACAAGAGAAGAGAAGAGAGTAGGATAGAGGTTATATTATATAAATGGTGTGTGATTAAGTATTTAAGTTGGATAAAAAAGAAAATTAATTGGGTGAAATTACCATGAGGTCCTTAATCTCAAAGTCCATTCTTAAAGTTATTTAATCTAGAAAGGGTAATTTTGACATTATCAAAAGACTTCTGAATTTCAAAAAGTTTGAACGCCAGCTTACTTTTGATTGAAGAATATTTGTTGTGCATTTCTAATTTCTATATTGTTAAATTTCAAAAAGACGGGCCATTGGCCTACTACTAACAACACCGATATTGTCCCCAACTTAATCACCTATAAAACCTAATAAGTGCTGGGTTTATCACAAAAGGCCTCAATGATATTAGTAGTGGAACCATTCATTATATATTGTATTTTATTTAATCAAGTTTCCGATGTGGCACTCATTCTTCAACACGCCCTCTCACTTGGGACCATCACATAGAAGGCCACACATGGAACCAAGTCCACATCGGAGTCAAACATTCAAGCCCAACAAGTGAGCACCACGTATTGGGTAAGGGTAAACATTCAAGCCCAAAATGTGAACACCACATATTAGATAAGGGTAAAGGCCCAATTTAGGCCCAATCAATCAACCCGCTCCGATACCATGTTAAATTTCAGAGAGACGGGCCAGCGGCCCACTACTAACAACACCGATATTGACCTTAACTTAACCACCTACAAAGCCCAGTATATGTGGGGTTTTATCACAAAAGGCCTCGGTGATATTAGTAGTGGAACCATTCATTATATATTTTATTTTATTTAATCACGTTTCCGACGTGGAACTCATTATTCAACATATATAATTGACAATCTGGTAAAATGGTCATGAATTGTAAACCAATGGTCTAGCATGGTGGAAAAAGGGTCTAACCTAATGAAAAAGGATCTTAACTTGTAGACCAGTGGTCTCATGTTCGAATCCTTATGACACTCTGATTGTATGTGTGTGTGTGAGAGAGAGAAACCCCTCCTCACGTAATTTAGACTATATTACTTATATTTAATCATGTAAAAATAAATAAGAATAATTAAGCAAGATAATTTTCATGAGGCCTAGAATTATAGACAATTATTGTCTTTTTTAATGGGGTATTGAATAGGCTGGTTGCAATAGAAATAGGCATGCATGCACAAGGGGCTTGGGAGAGAATTTTTAATGTTTTTTAAAGTGCCATTAAAACCTTCATCAACATAAAAGATGCGCTTGAAACAGTCTTATTAACCTAGATTCGACTAAATTCGAGGAAACTAGTCCCTGAATTTAGTAGGCTAGTTTTTATTGTGTTTTGGCTAACCATAAATGCGTGAGTAGTGTTGCGTGCAGTTTTGGCGTTTTGATGTGTTTTAAAGTGGTTTCCTATGATAGGATTCGGCCCGAAATCTTCGGAACCCAAGACGAAATCCTGTGAAAAAATTCCGATATCACCCCGATGCTGAGCCCACTTACTAATACTAGAGCCCCTTTCTTATTTATTTTATTTATTTATTAAGGAAAGGGGCACAAGACTTTCTGCCAAAATTTCGACAGAGTCTCCCCTGTAAATTAGAATTTACCAAATTTTCCAACATGTTAAACAAACACAGTTTATTCACAACTGGCAGCATACATCAGATAAATCATACAATTTACATATAGGGCTCCGGCCTTCAAATAATTCGAAGCTGAACCACCATCAATGCTCTTAAATCAAATAATGAAATTAAACAATGCAATTAGTGAATTCAAACTAATTATGCATGCTAATTGTAATCCACTTAATATAACTTCTCGATTTCCATCATGTGATATTTGGCAACCAACCACAATCGCAAGTAGATTAAGGACTCAGTCTAAATCGTACAACGATCCAAAACAGGTTCCAAAACTGTCTTGACCACAACCACATTTCAACAACACTCACTTAGCCAAATAGGAAAATTAAAAATCAATCAATCAAGCCCCGTTTTCAAACGAGTTTAATGACCATCGACAAAGTCAAAACCAAATTCATCCAAAGACCAAAATAACTTTAGTTCGAGGCTGCACCCTGGTGGGACCCCAGGCTACCTACGTACTTTTACTGAGGGATCAAGCCACACGTAGTTCTTACATCCATAATCACGAACCAGATGATATACAACCATTTTCAATAGTACAAATAAGTTATTTCTAGAATTATCTTTCCCTTTTACTTTAAATCACAACACACCAAACATAATTCTTTTTAAACATTAATCTATCCTCGACATAGTAAAATAATCCATTTTTCCTCTTTCTGTTACTTTACTATACACCGGAGAGTCCAACGCCACACGTAGTAAAGTACGATAATCCAAGTGTACGGATCTTTTACCAAACACCTGATAATCCAACGCCATGTGTGGTAAGGTAACCATCATCCCAATGAGCATACACGCCGGAATATCCAACGCCACATGTGGCCCAACTAAACCATATATGCCCAAACGCCGGAATCATCCAACGCCACGTGAGGGTACAACCCAAACCATGTTCTATGCGCGCAGACAACTTCATCACACGTCGGATCATTCCAACGCCACGTGTGATAATCCATAACAAATCATAATGTCTCACATGCCGGAATATTCCAATGCCACATGTGAGATCCAATAATCACATATTTTCCCACATGTCGAAATTTCCAACGCCACGTGTGGGAAATCCAGTATATGAGGGATGGTACTTAACATAGTGTAACTATATAATTTCCAAAATAATCAACATTATTTATTAACTTAATTCACCATAATTCATCCAAACCTCATCACAAATAATTTGAACAACTCAACATAAACTCATCACCAAAGCAAGTCAAGCTCTCGAATCTCGAGATAAACCAAATTCACAATTAAATAATACTAATACAAATATATTTAAATTTCCCAAATTTTCATTCAAACTATATTTCATGCATATTCATTTAATTATTGAAAATAATGCACGTTTCAAAACAAAATTCACTTAATTACGAATAATCATAGCCGAGCCCAAGGCTCACTTTCACAACCCACCAATCCGATATTCCAAGCTCACCCATTCCATAACTTCAATTGTCAATAACAAAATCCAAGAATTTCTATAAGATACTATAAACCAAACTCCTAATCCTAACATAATTAGGACAACTCCAATAACGGTCAAGACTCGCTTACATGGTCATTCTAGTACTTCTCAAAGGATAAAACTACCTCGGAAGACTCATGGTCAACCGAGTGGTCTAACTACCCAAACTTGGTCAATCGGGCCCACGGGGTCCACGACCTCCGATTTCTGATCTGAAAGTTCCTATGGATTCCACAAGGTTCAGGATACAAGTCCTGTCGGATCGCTCACGATCGCACGATCGGATAGTTATCGTAAGACGCAAACTTTAAGTTATTGAATCGGAACAGCCGGGGCTTTGATTCACAATCCGCGAATTCCTACACGATCATAGAGATGCCTAGATCAACATATATTGAAATGGAGTCGATCCAACGGTCCAACCATATCAAACCTGGATAATGCCTAATATGCGATATCCGATCGATGATTAAATGATAACTAGATTCATATCCGAGCATACCGTCTTGGTTGGGACGATATGAGAATTATTTTAGGACTCAAGGACCGGTCAAAAAGTGGCCCACGCGCCGCCACACAAGCCGGCATCGCGTGGGTGTCCAAAGGGATTCCTGCGATTGGAAAATCTCCAAACTGCCGGTCAAGACTTATACCTACACAATCAGCACATAGAATGGAGCAATTTTTGTTTGGACCTACCCTAAAAAGTCAACAAAAGTGGCCGGAATCGGAGGCCAAAATCGGCCAAACTTCCATAGCTTATTTAACCACCAAAATGCAGAAATTGATCCTAAACAACACCACCAGCAGCTAGAACGCATTAAAAGGATGAGAAAACATACCTAGATCGCAAGATTTGGTAGCCAGTATCGCCGGAACGAGCTCTGAAAAATTTGGGTAAAAATCAGCTTTGTTTCTGCAATTTCCAGCGATCGTGGTGGCTGTCGGCTTCGGGAATGGAAGGAGGAGGAGCTGGCGGTGCTTTTGGGACTGGTGCCACCCCAAGCGATGGCTGGAGGAAGCGGTGGAGACAGTAAAACAGTTGCCGTTGTGTGTAAGCAGGGGAGGGTATCACACAGGAGGGAAAAGAGAGAGAGAGAGAAAGAGAGAGAGAGAGAGAGAGAGAGAGAGAGAGAGAGAGAGAGAGAGAAATGAGGGTTTTTCTGAAATGAGGGTTTTTTTGAATTTAATTAAACCCTTTTCGAAATAATTACGATTATGCTACTAAAGGTATTTTGATCGTAACTTTTTCGTTACAAATCTGATTCAAGCTTACTACGCATCTACGAACTCATCTCGGTACGATCTACATAATAATACCACTAGCTGCCCCAAAATTCGTCTAGATTAAAAAGTGACCAAAATACCCCTACTTTGAAGGCAAAATTGTAAATTCATATTAAATTAAATTAAATTAAATTAATTAATGAATAGTCTTATTTTGGGTCGGGATGTTACATCCTATTATTTTGGAATTTTATAGCCTAATTTAATAAGGTTTTAGTTTCCTATTCCTAATAAACTTGTAACCCAAGTCTTATGAGATATAAATAGGACTTTTGGGGTTGATTTAAATTAGCCGACCAAAAGAGTGGTAGGGGAATTTAGAAGAGAGAGAGACACAAGAAAATTGAAGAGGGAATTGTAGGGTGTTTACAAGGGCATTAAATGGTTTGAGCAAGGGTGAGAGAAAAGATAGTTAGGGTTCTTGTGAGAGCTAAGAGGGTTCAAGATTGTAACCAAAGTTGTTCTTACATACTAGTGAATTTCTAAGGCGGATCACCAAGATGATGTAGGCACGAGGCGTAACCTCTATAAATCTTTGTGTTCTTGTGCGTTTGCTTACTCACTTCGTGGTGTGTGTGTTTTATTCTCAAAGGGGTTTGTGAGTGTGACGTCGCATAATTCATCAACGATAAGGTCTTGGAATGCTTTCACACAACAAGTGGTATGAGAGTCGCAGTTGCGGTGAATATTGATTTATGCCCAAGAGCTCTTACAGTTTTAAGGGTGACGGTATGTTGACGATGGCAGACGACAATAAGACACCACAAACGGTGGCCAGTGTAAAGGTCGAGTTGAAACACTTCACCGGCAAGGAGAACTTCACACTTTGGCAAATGAGAATGAAGTACATCCTCAATGAGCATGTTCTCAGTGTAGTCTTATCAGGCAAGGAAAAGAGCCGAAAACCTTGACTGATGCGTAGTGGGAAGACCTAGTTTAGCTTGCTAAGAGGTTCATCAAATAACATCTCATGAATGACGTGTTGTGTAATGTGATAGAGGAAATCACGAATCAAACATGGGAAAAGTTAGGAGAGATGTTTGCGTCGAAATCATTGTCTAACAA
The DNA here is from genome assembly GCF_902201215.1 of Prunus dulcis. Taxonomy (NCBI): domain Eukaryota; kingdom Viridiplantae; phylum Streptophyta; class Magnoliopsida; order Rosales; family Rosaceae; genus Prunus; species Prunus dulcis. The sequence continues at coordinate 9,259,861 of NC_047654.1, forward strand.
GCATTTCTTGAAGGATGAGGTTCTTACTCTTCGTGTGAAGGATGACAGAAACATGATGAAGCATCTGAGTACCTTTAACATGTGTATTGCAAACTTTCAATGGATTTATGAGGTTTATAAGTTAGAAGATAAGGTCGTGTTGTTATTGACATCCTTGCCTTCGTCTTATAAGCACTTTCGAATGACGCTTATATTCGGCCAGGGAACTTTGAAGTTTGAAGAGGTGGTGCAAGACGTCTTGAAGTACCACCGGATGGTTCAATGTTCCAAAGGAGGCTCTCAAAGTGAAGGTCTTGTGGCGAGGATTGGAGGGTGGGACCATTCAAGCAAGCATGAGGGCAAGACAAGACATGGTAGGAATTCTAGATTTGAGTATAATGAAGATTGCTTCAAGTGTAGGTCTAAGGAGCATTGGAAGTGGAATTGTCCGATATGGAAGGAGAAGCGGAATAAGATGAAGGATACCGAAGGTTGAGGTGCAGCAAACGTGTCAACTGGTGACAGCGATGACGAACTTTTGATGGTTACGGATGAGGAGCATAATGTGGACGTCGTCACAAATTCTTCGAGTAAAAGGTCTACTTCAGTTTGAATTTTAGATTTCGAAAGCTTATTTCATGTGTGTTCAAATAAGATGAAGTTTGACACATATGAGGAAATGAAGGGTAGCAAGATTTTGTTGGGAGGAAAAATAAGTTGTGATGTTTTGGGCATGAGAACAATGAAGATCAAAATGCACGATAATGTTATTAGGAGCGTTAGTAAGGTAAGGCATGTATCGGCACTAAGAAAGAATCTTATTTCTCTTGGCGCTCTAGATAGAGAAAGGTATTCGTACAAGGCCAAAGAAGAGAAACTTTTAGTCACACAAGGTTTGGTCATGATTATAAGGGGGAAGATTCAGCCTAATAATGTTTATCAGCTTTTGGGGTACAATTATAGGTGGAGGAGAGAATTCTACCAAGGAAGACTGCAAGATGGAGTCGGGTGTGGTTTGTACCAAGGAAAAGCGGGCAAAGGATCTTATTATCAATGAGCCGGTGCAACGAAATGAGGTTACAAGTTCCCTCAAGACAAGGGATGTTAGTCAAGGTTGATTTATAAATAATTTATCATCAAGGGTGCTTGATTTCAAAGATATAGAAGCGGCAGAGTCGGAGGACAAGGTCCATAAGAGGGAAGTCAAGACAAGTGATAATGGGAAAACATTGTTGGGTCGATGGCAATAAAAAAGACACTTCTTACCAAGGTGGTCATGGAAGGAACTCCAAGATGGGTGGAGCTTGACATAAGGGTTGGATAAGATGGGCATCAACAACAAACTCACAAAGGGGTTCTACTTGAGGTAGAGACTTCATCACAAGCAAGGTCCGAGCCAAAAGAATCCATCAAACCATCTCAAAGGTTTGGATGGAAGGACAATATAGATTCAACTACGTTTCGGAGTGCTTTTGGGAGCATGAAGCCGAAGGTTGGATGGGTGCTTTGATGAAAATAAAGGAATTAGTTCATAAGTCCAAGAGCAAAGTTAGTGATTGCGTGGGGATTAGCATGCGGTTTGCGTATCAAGGCATGTCAAGAATTCAAGATTCTAAGAAGGCGATGAGTAAGGAGTTCAGCATGGGGGATCTTTCTTCTACACAAGAGGTCCGGGTTGCCCAAGTTTAGCTTGGGTGGAGCACCTCCTCACCCATCTAAGGTGCATTGAGGCAAGAGGTTTCTTGCCATGGTGGAGCTCTTGGGAATTACTAGAATGATTTCCAAGAGGTTCAAGATGTTCTAGGGGTCAACAATAGGACTTTTGGGGCTAGGTTAAACTAGCCGAGCCAAAGAGAGGTCGGGGAATTTAGAAGAGAGAGAAACAAGGGAATTGAAGAGGGAATTCTAAGGTGTTTACAAGGGCATCAGAAGGTTTGAGTGAGGGTGAGGGAAAAGAGAGCTAGAGTTCTTGTGAAAGCTAAGGGAGTTCAAGATTGTAACCAAAGTTATTCTTACACACTAGTGAATTTCTCAGGTGGATCACCAAGATGACGTAGGCACGAGGCTGAACCTCTATAAATCTTTGTGTTCTTGTGTGTTTGCTTACTATGTTCGTAGTGTGTATGCTTTATTCTTGAAGGGGTTATGCGTGTGTCATCGCATAGTCCATTAACGACAAGGTCTTGGAGTGCTTTCGTACAACAATTTTGTCCTTTATGTCATTGGACTAGATTCAGGGAAATTATGACTGTAGAAAGAGATTATATAAAATTATTTTCGAGAGTGATTCTCTCCATATCGTTTTAGCTTTTTGGCTGGCTCAAGTCAGTGGGTAAATTTTTACACATGTATGTCATATTGCTATTGGGATGACTCCCTTTACTGTGTCCTTTATACCTAGTTTAAATAAAGGGGTGCCTATGCACCTAGGTTCAATTTAAGCAGGAAACAATCTTGAGACAAACCCAATATAATACCCCCCTTAGCGAATGACAAGAATAAAAATAAAGAGGCACCCATGCTCTCTCTGCATAGAGATAGGGGATGGCTAAGGGGAGAGACGATTGGTGGGTTTGGGGAGATTTTATTATTATTTTTGTTTTAAAATTATAATTTTCATCTTGCTAAATGAATTAAATGTTATAAACAGGTCTTTAGTATTACTAAATGAAGTACATGTTATAACATAGGATACTAAAATAATACATGTTATAGTATAGGTGGAATGATAAATCTGCTGCACCGAAAAATTCTAATTTTCTTCTAAGAGAATTTATAAAGAGAAAAGTGTTTGATGAAATACAACAGACCTAAAAGAAAAGGCTAGGCAACAATAGTGGAGAGGATTTCATTTGTAAGGGGGTCTCTCACAAAATATATATAAAAAAATTTGAACTCACAACATGACTAAGTGGACAAAAACATCATGTGTAAGTCAAAATATTTACAACTTTTTTCCTTTGATAATCTACACATAAATTTTTTTGAAGACCCATTAAACTCAATAGAAGAAACCAAAATCTCACAAACCCAAACAAACCATATGTTGAGGAAACACAATACAAAGTTTCACAAACCCAAAACACAATATAAAAAAAAAGAGAAAGTTTAACAAACCTTAATTAACTGAGTTAATTCAACTGAAAAAATTTGATAATATATAATATGAAGAATAAGAAAATAAACAAAAGTCACGAGCATAGTTGTATTGTAAGAGCAAGGAGGAAGTTTATTGTGTCCACTGAAGAAATGGAGAAATAGGGGAAAGAGTTTTAGATTTTAAGGATTTGTGTTACAAAAATTATTATAATATAATAATTATAGATTAAAAAAGAGGTAAACATGAAAATGAAATTGTTAAAGGTGTTGTAAAATATATTAATTGTTGTAAATTAATTATGTGTGGAGCCCACATGTTGGAAGGGGGCCCACACGTTGGAAGAAACTTTTGCCTACAAAAGAACCAAAACTAGAACAAACTGTGAATGAAGAAATCAGTTTTTACATTTCTTTCTCTCTGTTTCAATTCCCTCTCCAATTTCCTTTAGTTTTATAACACGTTATCAGCACGAATTCGCTCTCAAATATACGAATTCTCTAATGAAACTCATCTCCTCAACCCTCTCCTCTCTCAGCGAGAAAACACATGGCCCGGTCTCCGCAAGTAAGAGGTCTCCCTCCTCAAGTTGCTCGCTTTGGTCTGCCATGGTTCTTTCGAAATCAACGACACTGGTACCCAGTAGCCCTCCCCAGACACATGGTTGAGGAGGAGGTGTATGCAGCGAACTGGACCCCTCTGCCTTCTGTTCAACTGCTGGTCCACCCCCACAGCTCTCGGCTTCAGCCGCAATTGTTTTGGACCCCTCTGCCTTCTGCCTTCTGTTCAAGGAAAGAAGAGGTAGAGGAGAGACAATCCTGCAGGATGCGGCCCAACCCCACCTATCTTTCCTTTGAGCTGATAATGAGCTTTGCCTTGGCCATTGACTGGCTGCTGGAGCTTTGCTTTGCTTTACCATACTTTAATGAGCTGACATTGATTTTCATATATATATATTCCCTCTTCAAAACCCATATCCACATTTCTAGATCTCCCTCTGAAACTTCTACACCATCATCAATCCATCACCATGGTTCTCTCAAAAACTGCTTCGGAGTCGGATGTTTCTGTCCGATCAAACAACAAAGCTTCCACCTCCTCTGTTCCAAGAAACTATCCGATTGGTACTCAGGTCATCCACCATGTCAAAGGTCTTGGTCAGATTGCTAAAATTTAAATAAATAAATAAAAGTTGTCGTTGAAAAACAAGAAAGAAGACAAAGTTGTCAACAAAAAAAAAAAAAGTTGTCAAAAAAAGGGGCTGTCGTTGAAAAGCAGAGAGAACAAAAGAAAAAGGAGGAATATGGGAGAAAGATGGAGGTGGGCGGTCAAGGCTACAGCAAATCCACCGAAAGAAAGAAAAATCCAATAAGCCCTCTGCCCCTTATGCTTTCTATTACTTTATTGTTTCTCTACAGTATTTAATAAGTCAATTGGTGCAGGTACAGTGGTAGCAGTAGAAAAGGAGGGGATAAAGGCAATTGATTTGAAAGCTTGGAGCATGCGTAATATTCCACTAATCACTTTTCCTACTTTTCTTATTCTATATTAATATAAGGATATATCAGTATAATAATATTATATTATTTGATTGTGGTGTTGATATGAACCCACAAATAATTGCCTTTACTTTATTGCAAATTTACTTTTATTTAAAGTATGATGTGGAATTAACCCTCATACTTTATGAAATTACTTTACTGTACATTATTTACTGTATGGTGTAGGTTTATTACCCATACAACATTATTTATTTAAAAGGGTGGTGCGGGTTTATCGTCCACGCCTTTAATGTCATTTAAATGTATGGAGCAGAATTAGTGCCCATACAAGCACATTTCTTTTATTTAAAGTATGATGTGGAATTAACCCTCATACTTTATGAATTTATTTTACCGCACATTTAATTTTATTTAAGGTATGATGCGGGATTAACGTCCATACAGCAAGCAATTTAATTTATGAATTTACTTTACCGACATTTAATTTTATTTAAAGTATGGTGCGGGATTAACGTCCATACAGCAAGCAATTTAATTTATGAATTTATTTTACCGCACATTTACATTTATTTAAAGTATGGTGCGGGTTTATCGTCCATACCAGTAATTTCTTTATTAGTAATTTATTTTATGGATTAATTGTGCTGTATGATGAGTTTTTACAGTATACAGATCAGGACCAGAAGTTCCTTGATCCTCATCATACAATTACATCAGGACTTGAAGATCCTTGATGATGATATTGATATGAGAGCTGGCAGTCTCTCCGGTACTATACTTGTAAACAAGAGATCGGACTTGAAGATCCTTGATCCTTGACATGTAAATAAGGACCTAGAGTTCCTTAATGATGTAACAGTACCGTATTGGTTAAAAGTGCCGTACACATGAATAATAACTGTACTGGCAAATGTACTGCACATATGAATAGATATGTATTCATGACTTGATGAATAGTACTATTCACATGAATAGTGACGTATGCATAAATATTAACCATTTTGGGTAAACCGTCACTATATACAAAAGGGAACCTGCAGTTCCTTAAACTCATGGATGAGCAATTAAATGAGATGCCAGAAGTTCCTCAAAATATGGACAATTATGTAAGGGCTTGAAGTCCCGAAATATGTATAGAAAATTGTAAAAATGTCCATACCATGAGAATATGTGATTTTGGCCTGAAGTTCAAAATCTAACAGTGTTGAGAACCTAAAGTTCCAACAGTTAAATGGACAACCCTTGAGGTATTATTGCAAATTGTGGTACACCACATATTTCTTTGGCATAAGAAATGATGAATTTAATAAAGTTCGATTTTGTTATAATCGACACCTCAAGGAAGAAATATATTTTGTGAATTCCGGTTGTTAAGAATACACCGTGAAATGGATAATATCAGTATAAACTTCAAATGATGAATTGAGGCTCCCCACATATTTTGTTATATCTGGGGCGGAAGCCCATGGATCCAAATATATGAGAGATCCTAAAACTTGAAGTTGTGGGTATATAGTAGTTAATGCTCTTCACTACTATATTGAGATATTATCGTGGCTTTTACTCAATTCATATTTCATGTCCATTTGAAAATGGCGAATAAATTATGAGTTTGGGTTTAACCCAGACCAAAAATTCTGGGCTCACATGCATGGAAATATGAGAGATTTGATGTGGTTATTTGAACCTATAAGGCACAAGGTTCCAGACCGTCATTTTGAAAAGACGTAAAAACCACATATGCAAGTTTAAGAACGTGCGCAATTATTATAAAAAGGAAAGGAACATACAACAGATAGATTTTTACACCTGCAATGAAGGTGCAGGCCCTGTAAAATCTATAAAATTACATTATGTTCTGGAAGCCTCTGAAGGAAGAGGACGGCGCCTCTTAAGCCTAGCCATGAGCCTCTCATGGTCTCCCAAAATTCTTTCATTTGAGACCTGCAGCATGTCTAGCTTTCTCAGTGTATCAGCAGAGTACGAACTCACCAGTTTCAACAAGGAATTATTCTCTCCTTTGAGTTTCTCAACCTCTTTTTGAGACTCATGAAGCATTCTTTGAAGAGAATAATTTTCAGTTGTTAGCTTCTGAACCTCGTTTGCTCTAACACGCAAACGATCAGCCAAGTTAGAAACAGAAGCAGCACTCTGAATGCTAAAAGCCATTGAGTCATCAATAGCCTCTTCCTCAGACCTCCCTGTCAACAACATTTCATCCATTGGAATAATGAAATTCCTAGCTACTGTGACAGCAGTAGCATCATTCATCATCACAGAATCATTAACTGTGAGATGACGATTTTGGGATACAAAGGATGGACGCCAAACTTTGGCGTCACTGGTTGTTGTGGGAGCATCATTTAAATTGAAATTATTTGGGCAGGAAGAAGAGGAAGCCATTTTAAGAAGGTTTCAAAGAAAGTCTTACAAAAACTAAAGTTTCAGAAAATGAAGGAAGTTGAGTTGAAACGCAGTTGCTCAATCAAGTTTTGCAAAGGCAATATCTATAGACGAAAATGTGGCAACTTTTCAGGATTCCAATATCTTCTCGAATCCCCACATTATCTTTTTCTTTCGCAAGAGTCCAAAACTTCACGTGGCCTCTGATAATGCCTGTCGGCACTTTCGGCATTTTCAAGTATTATTTTCAAAGCCGATCTTGCTTTACGGATTTCACGGAGCTACTTTTTCAAAAGTATCCCGAGAATCTCGCAATTTTCCCATGGTTAATTTGAAATTCACCGGTTCTACCTATTCATTGTATTTGTGTATAAATGTGTTACTAACGAAATTTTCTTTGCAGAAGACATCCAGTTTTCCCATACAAAATGATGCTATATCTACTTGTTTTTCTTATCATTAAGCACTTAATATGCCTGAGAAGCAAGACTATCTCTGATCATCCATTCAGGAAGCAAGACTATCCCTGATCATGTTTCTGCAAGATCAGGGAATTGTGAAGGCGGCCTTGTGCTCTAATCTCCTGAGGTCCTTCTAGACTAGGAGAATTGAGAGCTTGTTTTCTGCTCCCACCAGCTTCCTTCCTTGATTGATGAGCTGCTTGTCTGCTCCCACCAGCTTCCTTCCCTGATTGCTTACCTTATCTTGCAATCAATATCACAATTTTTTTGCATTTTTTCTCTTTTGCAACTCTCTGTTCATAAGAGATTTTATTTCTTTAGAATGAACATCTGAAGAAAGAATCCATGAAGTGATCCTAACTCTGAGAGTTATTGACAGAGAAAAGAATTGTGATTTTGCTTTGCAGGATATAACTAGATCATCAAGCACTACATTTACTGGGCCGATACAAGCTTGAATGATACTTGAGAAAAGTTTCTCCCACCTAAGGATGTAAGCAATACTTGTGTTATTTTATGCTTATATACTTATTTGATATTTTATCTTGAAAGGTAACCAAATGGGGAGATAAGTCCGTTCCAAAAGAATGGCTTGTATGTATCCATGAATTATTAATGCAAATTTTACAAATTGCAAGTTGGATACATTGATAATACACTGCACAAATTAAAGTCCCATAAGAACAGAATATGGGTATAGCAGTGATCAATATGATGCACGCCTGTTGCGTAGCAAATGATGTGGATTGAAGTCCCGAAAGGACAATCCCTTGACATGTCAATATTGATATTGTGCACGCCTAATGCGTTGCAAATTGTATGGGTTAAAGTCCCAGAAATTAATTGACATGTATATATATTAATCTGTGCATGCCTGCAGCATGACAGATATATGGTTCTAAATGTTCCAACTCCCTAAATGGAGATTATCCACGCCCTACTATAACATAACGCTCCATTGGAGGTTATAATCCACATTCTCACATAATAAAAGCCCCCTGCAGTGGCTTGGGTACCCAAAAGCAAAGAAATGCTTATAATTGATGCATGCGCATGCACATGAGAATGGTGGGATCATGAATTGATGAATGACAAATTTTGATTTTGGAGTAGCTACTCAAATCATCAATGGGCTGTGTTGATTGGAACCACGTTCAATTATTAAATGTCGACAATATCATTGGCCAAAATGGAATGAGGCAATTCCATTATAGATGAGAATGAACGTGAAAGAACAAACCCACAGTACGAACCCCAAAATTTGTTAATACTGAAAGTTATACTTGGGTGTTCGGAATAAAAGGGAATATACCTACTTTGTATGACACAATGTTTCTGGCAGAAACAAGGAATGTTGGGTTTTCTCCATATCTACAGATTCAATTGTGCCCCCCCTTATTGCACATTTACGGAGACCAACATGTTATCTTTAAGGGTTATTAAATGCACAAAGCATATCACCTGAAGTGATTCCCTAAAGATGTATAAATAGCTGGGTTAAAGCTATATAATGTGTCATAAAGTTTAATCCCTTTAAACAAAATCCTTGAAAGGATTGAAATTGCATGAAGCAAGTCCCTAAAGGACATGTGCCTGAAGCACAAAATCTGTACTCAATACTAATGTACATAAATTGCCTCAGTGAGTATATTGATTATTAATATGTTTGCAAACACATTAAAGCTTCTCAAGAGTTCCAGAAATATTTGTCTCGACTGAAAGATCGAGCATTATGCCAACGAGATTATTGCTTATACTAAGAAAGTATTGAAGCATTTTTATGAGGATTATTCGTTGGACACTTGAAGGATTTTCCGGAAGTATATTGGACCGGACATCGTATTTTCCAGATAGAGCTCAACTCCATCATTTTGGATGATGTGAGGCATATTTGATGCTATCTAAGCATAACACCATATACGGGCATATTTTTGAGTGAAATTATAAATAGCCCAAGTGTTATTAGATATGCGGACTCTGGAAATCTCTATGGTCGCTTACTGGAAACAGCTAGTCATGAAGTTTTCAGGGGGAGATATTCATCAGGGGGAGCATGGTATTCATAAAGACTTTCATACACTGTACTCTTTTTCCTTCATCAGGTTTTTATCCCACTGGGTTTTTCCTGGTAAGGTTTTAACGAGGCAGTGTCGCTCAAGATTGACTCACAGAAGCAGTGTCAACTATGATATTCAGACAGATGATCAACAGTATGGCTTCAAGATATTCTGCCAAGCATCAGGGGGAGCGTGCCATCAATACAGACCTTTCCACACTGTACTCTTTTTCCTTCGTCCAGGTTTTTATCCAACTGAATTTTTACTGGCAAGGTTTTAACGAGGCAGTGTCGCACGCATGTCCATATATACAGAATTTTATGTTATACATTGTTATGTACTCTTTTTCCCTTCGACCAGGTTTTTATCCCACTGGGTTTTTCCTGGCAAGGTTTTAACGAGGCATATTCCATATCATTTGTGGTCTCCAAGGGGGAGTGTTGTAAATTAATTATGTGTGGAGCCCACATGTTGGAAGGGGGCCCACACGTTGGAAGAAACTTTTGCCTACAAAAGAACCAAAACTAGAACAAACTGTGAATGAAGAAATCAGTTTTTACATTTCTTTCTCTCTGTTTCAATTCCCTCTCCAATTTCCTTTAGTTTTATAACATTAATATATATATATATATATGTATATGTATTATATAATATTATAAAAAAAGAAGTGTTGGGGGGTCTGGGACCGCACTGGTCCCTTAGTGCCCATTTGATTAAATATGCGCAAGTACGATAAGAGTTAGAATTTCTCTTATCTTTATTGAGACTTTTGTTGATGTTGATCAGTGGTTATCTACAATAACTAATAATTATAGTGGAGAGGACATTGTGGTTGTGGGCAGTGGATGGGGTCCGAAATTATAAATGCACTATAAAGTTTCCAACACAAAAAACCAACACCATTGGCCTTTTCCCTTTCTCCAACGGCATTACTAAACTTGGTTATAGACCTATAGCAAATTAATGATGATGGAGTAGAATTGTATGGAATATCCTCCTTCAAAAAAATAGAAAAGTTTGCAAACATCCGTTTAGTGAAATGACTCTCTCACATGTAACTTTATGTGCCATTCACATACTATAACACATGTGAAAAAGTCGTTTCATAAACGGATGTATGTAAGTTTTTTTTTATCTCTTTGAGATGCCGTATATGGACCGGTGCAACGCTAATGGTGAGAAGTTTCTTGGCTCTTTATTGAGACTTGCTATTGCTAGTTGGATAATTCCCATCGACACTGCCTGCTTAGTGCTCCTTAATTTAGTCAGGTCAATTAATTAACAACTGGCCTAACCCTTAATTATGTGGTGGAAAGAGTAGGTAGATAGAGCTGTACGTTCATAGCCAGCCCAAGTATACTCCAACTCTAAAACTAAGCTCACCAAACTAATTAAGGGAGTGAGTGGATCCTAAAGCTGGCTGACTAACTTCATCAACTTGTACAAGTCGAAGTAAACCACACCATGTCGAAACTTGGTCAATTTTCACCTTTTTCTTTTTCTAAATCAATTGTGAAATTTAAAGAAGATTTAAACTCAGAAAATCTAACTTGTCTTTGGTTGGTTTTTTTTTTTTTTTTTTTTTTTTTTTTTTTTTTTTGAGACATGCGATATTGTATTCAAGAAGAATCAAACTTAAGATCTCGATGCAAGGGTAATGCATTTAACTACTTAAGCTACAAACTCTTTGCACCTCCTCTTTGGTGGTTGATGAATAGCTATGTATATTTTCTGTTTATTAATAAAGAGAAATTCAAATTAAGAATATGTTCTAATATTGTATTTAATGGTGTTTTTCGTTGCACAATTTTTGCTTAATCACATTTTGTCTCATAACTGACTTAATTTGTAAAATAAAATTACATGTGCGACATTACCTACTCCCCGTGGAAAAAGTCTCTCATCACTTTTTCTAATCTCATGATAAAACGAAGAAGAAGAAATATTGGTCCTCTTTCCATGCGTGGAACAATGAGCTAAGAAAGTGACGTCCTTTTCATATTTATAATATGTCATATATGTCGCCATGCCCTGCTCTATATAAGCTTAAGAGACCTTAACAACAAATGCATAAAAAAAACAAATTGCATTATGAGCATCCTCAAGAACCTCCCAGCCTTCTGCATCCTATGTGCCACTCTCTTCTTTGCATCAACCAATGCAGCTAGATTCGATATCCGAAACAACTGCCCCTTCACAGTCTGGGCAGCAGCCGCGCCAGGCGGTGGACGCCAACTTAATAGAGGCCAAAGTTGGGCCCTAGATGTGCGTGCCGGAACCCAAGGGGCTCGCATTTGGGCCCGAACCGGATGCAGCTTTGATGGAGCCGGACGTGGGAGATGTCAAACAGGTGATTGTGGGGGTGTCCTCCAATGCCAAGCCTATGGCCAACCTCCAAACACCCTAGCTGAGTACGCCCTTAACCAGTACAACAACTTGGATTTCTTTGACATTTCCCTTGTTGATGGCTTCAACGTCCCTATGGACTTTAGCCCCACGTCTAATGGGTGCACCAAGGGCATCAGATGTACCGCTGATATTAATAGGCAGTGTCCTAACCAACTGAGGGCTCAAGGAGGCTGCAACAACCCTTGCACTGTGTTCAGGACTGATCAATATTGCTGCAATTCTGGGAGCTGTGGCCCAACAGACTTGTCTAGGTTTTTTAAGGATCGGTGCCCGAGTGCTTATAGCTACCCTAAGGATGATCCAACGAGCACATTTACATGCCCTGGCGGGACCAACTATAGGGTTGTGTTCTGCCCATGAAGCAGATTCATTTTCTAGGTCTATAATATCTATGAATAAGTCTGTGATCAAATAAAATTATGGTCTGAGCTCAGGGCTTTGTCATCAGCATATGTGGTGTGCATTATGTAGCAGCATATGTAATGGTGTGCATTATGTAGCACAAAGTACTTGAACTCTCACACTTGAGTTCAGTCATATCATAATTAACATCAAAGATGAATGTATCCTGCTTTGGATTCAGAATATTTTTCTTAATACTTGTCGATTTTGCTTCATTGGTTATAGCTCTTTCTATCACCAAACGTATATCTTCAGTGGCCATTCCTGGAAAATGGATTCATGGTCTCTCTAGGGAAGCTTCTCTTATTTTCTTTAGTTTATTTTTCAGATTGTTTTTAGAGTGTTTGGTTCTATCTATTTTGGAACCCAAATTGTCCCTTTAACTGTTTGGGCAGCAAAGTTTTGCAAACCTTCGAGTATAATATTCCACTAATTGTAGTATTTATTTTTACTTTGATTGAAGGCGAATGCCTGACTTTGAGAATTTCTTTTATGCTATTTGAGACTTCTATAGCTAACCTCGTCACTGCTGGCTCTGCTCGGTGCTCTCTTAGTCGAGTCAAAACGTTACAAAGTTGTATTTTTACTTTGGCGCATTAACCCAAAAGGAAATCTAAACACAAACATGTATACGACTCTTAGGAATATTAGGAAAGGGATCACTAGACTTAGGATATATGCATAACTGCGCTTAATCATTTGAGCTGCAAACTCTTATTAACGATTATCTAAGACTACTAATAACAATATTCTCTTTCATATTAGGAAAATGATGATTTTGGTCCCTCTACTTTGATTGTGTTTTTCTATTGAGTCTCATAATTAATTATATAAAAAATTCAACAATGGAACTCTATTGAATAATGTTTCCTCGTTTATATCATTTTATTTTATTGTGTGTTTTTTATGCATCACGTGACATAATATCGTGTAGCAAATACTTCAAAATTATACAGCATGTGCTATTATCAACATCTAAACCCTAAACATTTTGAGTACATGTATTAGATATACCATATAACACTAGTAAAAAAAACCCCTTGCGAGACCAAATTTTGCGCGACGAAAAACTATTCGTCGCTCAAAGTCACTTTGCGCGACGAAAATTGAAACTTCGTCGCTCAAAGTCTTGCGCGACCAAGTTTTGCACGACGAAAAATAATTCGTCGGGCAAAGTCACTTCGCGCGACAAACTTTTGCGCGACGATAATACATCGTCGCTCAAAGTCTTGTGCGACCAATTTTGCGCGACGAAAAGTAAACTTCGTCGCGCAAAGTCCTTATAAAAATAAATAAAATAAAAAAATTATTTTTAAAAATCTTTGCATGAAGTAATCCAAACATTTTGTCACATAAACCAATTTATTTTTGTTTTTTATTTTGCGCGACGAAAATTAATTCGTCGCACAAAGTCCTTATAAAAATAAATAAAATAAAAAAATTATTTTTAAAAATCTTTGCATGAAGTAATCCAAACATTTTGTCACATAAACCAATTTATTTTTGTTTTTTATTTTGTATGCATAACACTTAAGAAATTAAACGGTATATATATTTATTAAGTAACTTTAAATTTATTATTTTAGATCGGATCGGTTTTTTATTAGAAAAATATATTCTTGTTGTTCGGATTGGGTTTTTGTTAGAAAATATATATTTTAAATTGACGATCGAATTATTTCATTGTATTCATATCGGGTCAAGGAGTGTAGCAGTAAAAAAATAATCAACATCGGAGTTAAAATAACCGTTAAATCTTGATTTTTCATTATAACCGTCGAAAAGTTTTGTCCCCTTACTTGATCTCTGAATGTTTATTTTTTCTGATTTTTGGCGTATATGATCTCGAAGTATAAACAAACAAGTTTGACGGTTGGATCGTTGAAACTAGTTTTTTTGAATGCATATGCCATCAAAACAATATATTCACTAACAATTAAAAGTTTATTTATACTTTCGTTAAATATAACATAAGATTTTGTGGTATCCACTAGTGTAAATATTTTAAATTGAAGATCAAAATCAGTCATTGTATTCATATAGGGTCAAGGAGTGTAGCTGTAAAAAATCATCAAAATCGGAGTTAAAATAACCATTAAATCTTGATTTTTCATTTATAACCATCGAAAAGTTTTGTCCCGTTACTTGATCAATGAATGTTTATTTTTTCCGATTTTTGGGGTATATGATCTCGAAGTATAAACAAACAAGTTTGATGGTTGGATCGTTGAAACTAGTTTCGTAGAATGTGTATGCCATCAAAACAATATATTCACTAACAATTAAGAGTTTATTTATATTTTCATTAAATATAACATAAGATTTTGTGGTATCCACTAGTGTAAATATTTTAAATTGAAGATCAAATTCAGTCATTGTATTCATATAGGGTCAAGGAGTGTAGATGTAAAAAATCATCAAAATCGGAGTTAAAATAACGTTAAATCATGATTTTTCATTTATAACCGTCGAAAAGTTTTGTCCCGTTACTTGATCTATGAATGTTTATTTTTTCCGATTTTTGGCGTATATGATCTCGAAGTATAAAAAAACAAGTTTGACGGTTGGATTAAAAAAACAAGTTTGACGGTTGGATCGTTGAAACTAGTTTCGTAGAATGCATATGCCATCAAAACAATATATTCACTAACAATTAAGAGTTTATTTATACTTTCGTTAAATATAACATAACATTTTGTAGTATCCACTAGTGCAAATGTTTTAAATTGAAGATCAAATTCAGTCATTGTATTCATATAGGGTCAAGGAGTGTAGCTGTAAAAAAAAATCATCAAAATCGGAGTTAAAATAACCGTTAAATCGTGATTTTTCATTTATAACTATCGAAAAGTTTTGTCCCGTTACTAGATCTCTGAATGTTTGTTTTTTTTGATTTTTGGGGTATACGATCTTGAAGTATATACAAACAAGTCTTATGGTTAGATCGTTGAAGTGTGTGTGTGTGTGTGTGTATATATATATTTATTTATTAAGTAGCTTTAAATTTATTTATTTTGTACATATAACACTTAAGAAATTGAATAGTATATACATTTATTAAGTAGCTTTCACCTTAATTATATTTTAAATCATAAAATAAAATGTTTTTATTTTTTATTATTCAAAACAATTATTTTTATAAATATTGTGGTACGAACCAATTTTTCGTCTCTCAAAAGTTTGCGCGACCAACAGTTCGTCGTGCAAAACTCAAAAAATTTGGACGAGTACCAAAAATGGGACGCGGGTTTTTAAAATTAAAAAAAAAAACTTTAGACTTTGCGCGACCAATATTTTTTGTCGCTCAAAACTTTGCGCGACAAATATATGTTTTTCGTCGCGCAAAAATTTGGGCGGGTACCAAAAATGGGACGCGGGAATTTTTTAATATAATTGTTTTAGACTTTGCGCGACCAATATGTATTTTTCGTCGCGCAAAAAGTTAAAAATTTTGGCGGGTGCCAAAAATGGGATGCGGGAAAATTTTTTTTTTTAAATAATTTTTTTAGACTTTGCGCGACCAATATTCATTTATTCGTCGCGCAAAACTTTGCGGGACCAATATTTTTTGTCGCTCAAAACTTTGCGCGACCAATATATGTTTTTCGTCGCGCAAAAATTTGGGCGGGTACCAAAAATGGGACGCGGGAATTTTTTTATATAATTGTTTTAGACTTTGCGTGACCAATATGTATTTTTCGTCGCACAAAAATTTAAAAATTTTGGCGGGTACCAAAAATGGGATGCGGGAATTTTTTTTCAAAAAATAATTTTTTTAGACTTTGCGCGACCAATATTCCTATATTCGTCGCGCAAAACTTTGCGAGACCAATATGTTTCGTCGCGCAAAACTTTGCGCGACCAAGCGTATTTTCGTCGCGCAAAGTGATACGATTTTAAAAACCGAAATAACTCCTCCACCATTTTCTCAATTTCTTTCTCTACTCTTACCTCTCCTCTCTCTTTCCCTCTCCCCAAATTCCACCCTTTCTCTCACACTCACTCCTCTCACTTAATCTCTCATCTCTCTCTTCACTATCTCTCACTCTCACTCTCACTCACTCTCTCATCTATCTTTTCACTATCTCTCACTCTCTCATCTCTCTATCACTATCTTATCTAATTCTCTCACACTCACTTCTCCCTCTCATTCTCACTCACTCTCAATCTTGCCAAAAGGTATATTCTCTCCAAATTTTAAATTTTTTTCATTAATATGTGTTTTTGGAGTTAGTTTTGATTTTGTGTGGGGTTTGGGGTTGAGTAAAGGGGAGAGATTGGAGTTTGGGTTGGATTTGTGGTATAACAATTTTAGGGGAGATTATGCTTTTGTTGTTGTTGTTGTTGTTGTTGTTATTTGACCATATTTGTTTTTTTTGTAGGTAATCATCGAGACTTTGATGGCTAAAGTTGAGGATTATGAAGCTATCAAAACATATCATCCGCCACTACCACCACAATACGCTTGTATTAGTATTTTATTATTGCACTTTGTTAATTTATGTGTACATTTTGAATATTATATATATATTTATTTATTTATTGGATAATTTGATCACTATTTTTCATATGTAATTTTATTTTGAATATGTCAATTTAAATTAAAGTAATTAAGAAAAATCTTACAATTAAATTAAATTTAAAAAGTAAAAATTCAAAAAAATTAATATAATTAAATTAATATCAATTTAAATTAAATTGATTTAAAAAAAATCATACAATTAAATTACATTTAAAAAGTAAAAATTTGAATAAATTAATATTAAAGAAATAATAAAACAAAAAGTCAAAAACCTTGCGCGACAAAATATTTTGTAGCGCAAACTATTAAATTAGTTTATTTTAATTAAAGAAATTTATATTTGTTTATTTTAATTAAAAAAATTTAAAACACAAAAAATATTTTGTCGCGCAAATATTTGCGCGACGTTAGTATTTGTCGCGCAAAACTCTAAAAATGTGGGCGGGTACCAAAAATGGGACGTGGGAATTTTTTATTTTTTATAAATTTTTTGAGACTTTGAGCGACCAATGTTTTTCGTCGCGCAAAACTTTGCTTGACGAATATTTTTCGTCGCGCAAACCTTTGCGCGGTCAATGTGTTTCGTCGCGCCAAACTTTGCGCGACCAATATTTTTCGTCGCGCAAACCTTTGCGCGACCAATGTGTTTCGTCGCCCAAAGTTTTGCGCGACCAATATTTTTTCGTCGCGCAAAGTTACTTTGCGCTACCATTATTTTTTCGTCGCGAAAAGTCACTTTGCGCGACCAATGAAAAAACTTGGTAGCGCAAAGTATTTCTTCACGATCTTTGTTGAGTATGCACAAGAAAGGGAGTATTTGCGCAAAAAAGAAATGGAAAAGACAGATCAGGAAACCATGGCGATGGATACAAGTCATATGTCCCATGAAACAAAACAATTTTGGAAGCTAGAACGAAGGGATGTTATGAGAAGAAGACTTTTCCGAGATGATGGGTCTAACAACACGGATTGGTTGAATGATAGAAACCATTAAATTAGTTAGCATATCTTTTATGTATTTGTATTTTAGTTGTTTTCTATTAAAGTTGTTGTAATTCATGTATTTTATTTTAGTCGTAATTCGTAATGACTTGTATTACATTTCGTTATTTGATAAACAAAGCATTCAATAAATTACCTTTTTATTCAACATATTCCATACTTCAAACCATACATAATAAAAATAAAAATAAAAATACAAGGCACAATAATAATAACCAACCACAACCAAACCATAATAAAAAAAAATGCAACACAACCTAACCATAACTAAATAAAATATAACCAAACCATCTATGCTCCATCATTAATCTTCATTGCCTTTCACCGCCCATAGATGCTCCATCAAGTGAACTTGACGCATTTCATGAATATATGAAGATTGCATCTCCGTATATCGATCTATCATTCGGGTCATCAAATGACCATCCCTCACCAACGGTTCCGGCTCAAACGGATCTCCATTTGGCCCGATGGACCTTTCATAAATCTGTGTCAAAGCCGTGTTCATTGGATCCGGTTCGTAGACCTCTAAAGCATCATAATCGTACTCATCCTTCACAATCATATTATGGAGGATGATGCAAGTCATCATAATGCTTATGAGGATCTCCTAATCAAACATACGGGCTGCAGCTCGAATAATCAACCACCGAGCTTGAAGGATGCCAAAACACCTTTCGATATCTTTCCTGTATCCCTCTTGATATGTAGCAAATAATTTTTACTTCTGGGATCGGGGATTCGGAATGGATTTTATAAAAGTCGTCCACCTCAGGTAGATGCCATCAACTAGATAGTATCCCGTCTGGTATACTGTATTGTTCACTTCATAGGTGACATTGGGGCCCTGGCCTCTCAATACATCGTTGAAGACGGGGGATTAACCCAGCACGTTGAGGTCATTTTGTGATCCTGCAACTCCAAAGAAGACATGCCAAACCCATGTGTCGAACCCATCAACCGCTTCAAGGATGATACTTTTTTGGCCTTTTCTATTTCCATAATTACCTTGCTAGGCAGTTGGGCAATTCTTCCATTGCCAGTGCATGCAGTCGATGCTACCAATCATTCCAGGGAATCCTCGAGCTTCGGCTTTTTGTAGAAGCCGTTGGAGGTCCCTAGGAGTAGGTCTACGCAGGTAGTCCCTAGTGTACAGAGTTTCAACAGCTTGACAAAATCTTACCAAAGCCTCCAACGTAGTGAACTTCCCCATCCGGGCAATCTCATCCACCTGATCAGCAGATGCTCCATACGCCAACATTCGTATAACAGCTGTAAGCTTTTGCTCCGAAAGAAGCCCCAAAACCCCAGCAGCATCACACTTTTGAACAAAGTGTGCATCATAATTGCAAATATCATGCATGACTTTATTGAACAAATGAGGTTGCATTCCAAATCGCCTTCGAAAATCAACATCAGAGTACAAAGAAGTTGGGATAAAATAATCTTCCAAAAGATTCTTACCCCGAGAATGCCTATGTCTTTCCACATTCCGGCGGCGCCCGACTTGTGAACCACGGCGGCGACCTTGGTTCTCTTCTTCTTGCAAAGCCACTGCTATGAGAACTTGCTCATCGGCTTGTCTCTGCAACTCATTGACTTCATCTGCTCTACGGTTTCTCTCTCTTGTTTCTCTCTCTTGTTTCTCTCTCTTGCATCTCCAAGCATCTCCTAAATTCTTCCATTCAGAATGAATGAAGTATGAATTCTAAACTCAGAGAAATGAAAATGTAGAAAGATGTGGTGTGAGAGGTATGAGCTGAGACTCTGGTTTTATAGAAAATTTTGGCAAGATAGACATGCCACGTGACTTGATTTTATTGGATGAAAATCTTATCTGAAATTTGAAATTCATCCGAAATTTGAACCCAAATTTATCTTAAATTTGAACCCAAATTCATTCGAAATTTGAACCCAAAAATTTATCTGAAATTTGAACTTTGAAATTCATCCGAAATTTGAATCCAAAAATCTTATCCGGAAATTTTATCTGATTATGAATAGTCTTGACACGTAGGAACCCGAAAATCTTATCTGAAAATATTACGTAAATTAATTATTTTCATTAAAAAATATGAGGAAAAAACAAAAAAATGAATAGTAATTGCCCTTAGCTAAGGCAACTGGTGGAATCACAAATTACTATTTGCAAGGGCAACCACTATTCACGTGAATAGTGGTTGCCCTAACTCCACCCTTGCCATGGCTAAGGGCAAATGGGTGGAGTTGCTCTAAATGAAGTTTGCTTTTTCTGAGAAAATCCAATTAGAGATTGTGATACGCCAAGCATCTTGCGCATTTCAACATTATCATCAACTCGTTGACTGATTCAACTAGTAATCTGGAAATTTGTTCGTAGTTAGAATTCGATCCATGAGGAGCCTATGAAATTTTAACATCTGTTTGGAAATTTGTCTTTCTAAAGTCATGATGAGCATATTATATTTACCTAAACAATTTACCTGGTATAATGAACCTATTTTTTTTCCCTCGAAATAATGTACTTTTTCTTTCCTCTAATAATGTATACCTAGTAAAACAATTTATCTAGTATAATGAACTTATTTTTTTCTTCTAAGTAATGTACCTATTTTTAATTTATAAAAAATGTGCATAAATTTCAATTATACAACGTACCTATTTTCTATAAATTATTGTGTACCTATTTTTAATTTATGAAAAATGTACAAAAATTTTAATTACAAAGTAATTGACCTATTTTTGTTAATTTGTTTTGGGTGAATAATATACCTATATTTTTATAGGTATATATTTATATATATATATATATATTATATTTTTATTTTTGTCAATTTTAACATCTGTTTGGAAATTTGTCTTTCTAAAGTCATAATGAGCATATTATATTTTAAGATCTGGAATATGCCAACATTGACTGGCACATAGTGAGGATCTGGAACGAACAACCACTCAAAATTAAAATGCTAATTAGATTTTTATTATTTTTATTACTAGAAAACTGACGTGTAGGGAAATTATTGTAAAAAGAAAACAAAAATGCGAAGAAAAGGGTAGGCACGTGTTCCCATGTGGGTTGCCAAACCAAACCACACAAAAAACCAATACCCATGTGGGTAGGCATTAATTATATATATAATACAAATGATACACACACACTTTGGGTCCTTTTCAACTAAAGTATATCCGATTGACATGATATTGGCCCTATTTCCATGTGTGCATGGAACAATGAGCTAAGGAAGGGACGTCATTTTTCAAAATTATGTACGTCATACACTGCCCCTTGCCTATTACCCCGCTCTATATAACCTTAAGACACCTTCTCACAGTTATTAAAAAAAACACCACCTCCAAAATGAGTATTTTCAGAAACCTCCTAGTCTTCTGCATCCTATGTGCCACTCTCTTCTTTGCATCAACCAATGCAGCTCATTTCGATATCCGAAACAATTGCCCCTTCACCGTCTGGGCAGCCGCCACGCCAGGCGGCGGACGCCAACTTAATAGAGGCGAAAGTTGGGGCATAGACGTGGCTGCCGGAACCAAAGGGGGTCGCGTTTGGGCCCGGACCGGATGTACCTTTGATGGAGCTGGACGTGGGAGATGCCAAACAGGTGATTGTGGTGGTATCCTCCAATGCCAAGCCTATGGCCAAGCCCCAAACACCCTAGCTGAATATGGCCTTAACCAATTTAACAACTTGGATTTCTTTGACATTTCCCTTGTTGATGGCTTTAATGTTCCCATGGACTTTAGTCCCACGTCTAATGGGTGCACTAGGGGTATCAAATGTACGGCTGATATTAACGGGCAGTGTCCTAGCCAACTGAGGGCTGAAGGAGGCTGCAACAACCCTTGCACTGTGTTCAAGACTAATGAATATTGCTGCAATTCTGGGAGCTGTGGCCCTACAGATTTCTCTAGGTTTTTCAAGAGTCGGTGCCCGGATGCTTACAGCTACCCTAAGGATGACCAAACAAGTACATTTACATGCCCTGGCGGGACCAACTATAGGGTTGTGTTCTGCCCATGAAGAAGCAGATACATCTTCTAGTTTATAGTATCTATGAATAAGTCTGATGCAATAAAATTAGTTTGAGGGCTTTGTCATCAGCACATGTAATGGTGTGCATTATGTAAAACAAAGTACCTGTACTCTCTCACTCGGTTCAGACATCATAACGAAATGAAAGTCTCAGTTTTTCATTTTCTATTGAGTAGCACCATCCTTATTTCGATCTATTCGATGAAAAATGAATGAAAAATAAAGTGAAACTCTTACGATCATTTTATTTTTCTTAATGCTGGGCGATTTTGCTTCATATTTTACCTAATGAATGTGAAAATTTGGTTACCTAAATTCGAAACTAATGTTGAAGCTCAATGGGTTATAGCTCTTCTATCACAAAAGGTATATCTTCAGCGGCAGTTTGAGATCTAAAATGGAAAACAATTCAGGTTGTCAGATGCAGTTTGAGATCTCTAGGGAAGTTTCTCTGAGGGTCCGTTTGATAACTATTTTAATTTTAGTTTTTTGTTTTCATTTTTTGTGCTAGAGTAGTGAGGGGAAAAGAGGGAGAATGGAAGTGAGAATGAGAGTGAAGATGAGATTGAGAGGGAAGATGAGAAGGGAGAATGGAAGGGAAGATGAGATTGAGAGGGAAGATGAGAAGGGAGAATGGAAGGGAAGATGAGATTCAGTTTTTAATTTTTGTTTTCACTTTTGTTACTCCTCCGCTTTCATACTGTCTCTCAATCTCATCCTTACTCCCATTCTCACTCTCATTTTCCTTTATATTATGTTATCAAAAATAAAAACTAAAAACTAAAAGTAAAATGGTCATCAGACGGGCCCTTATTTTTTTGGTTTATTTTTTATATTTTAGAGTGTTTTGGTTCTATCTCTTTTGGAATGCAATTGTCCCTTCACCGTTTGGGCAGCAAAGTATTGCAAACTTTGACTATAATATTCCATTAATAACAATAATAATAATAATAATAATAATAATAATAATAATAATAATAATAATAAATCAGGTGCAAGTCTGATTCAGTCTTTATATCACACAAGTATCGATAATAATAATTATATTTGAGAACTATGTATGAAACTAAATACATCTTAGTAAAAAGTAAGGATTTTTAAGGCCCTTAATATTCTTAGTCCAAAAGATGCCTAAGGCTAAGGGAGGGGGAGGAAGCAAGTCAAAGTCGATTTTTAAGGCCCTTAATATATCTTTTTAAGTGCCGTATGCTGTCTTCTTGTTGATTGGTCAAAAGGAAAAACTTGGTCTTGGTCATAGCAATATAGGGTAGATATTGTTGAATATAATGACAATTAATTGAGGGTGGAAAATAATGTATATGCCAAAATATCCTGTCTCCTTGAGAAGCTGTGGACAGAAGGCGTAGGACTTTTCCTTCAGCGTGGACTGGCCACAGACCCACTCATGAGTCTTTCATGTATTTTGGCAGCCTGCTACTAAAATAATTGGACCAGCCTTTGTGAAAGCTATATATGTCTAACGACAAAATATCAATGCTTACTTAGTAGGAAGTTGATCTCTTAAATCTTGAAATGTATTTTCAAACAGACTTTAAATGTGTGTGAAGCTTTTTCAAGAATTAACATAATTAACCGATATTTTAAACTCAGACAAATTTAATATCTATTTCCTTTTTCTTTGTAGACACATTATATTTGTATTTTTTGTCTGATATAATAGGGCCAAAAGAGACACATATTCATGCTTGATGTCTTATTGGATAGGGATGATTAGTAACTCTATAAAAATGTAGCTGAATGTATCTCATTGATTTAGTTTCATAGAATAAAAATTACACATCATTGGTTGAACAGGTGGTCAGGGTTCTTTTTGATCGTTCGGTAAGAAGTGTATTCTTTGGTGAAGAGTAAGCTAGCTCCTTGAAGCTGCTGAACGACCCATATGGCAAGGTGTGGCACCAGTCTTGGGCTGCTCCTTGCAAGGTCATTGCAAACATCTTGCACATCAACGCGTTATTAGCCTTGTAGAATATCATGATACTTTTGATGTGCTTTAGATGGCTCTCGGGATCGGAATCCCCTTTGAAATGCGTGAAAGAAGGCATAGAGAATCTCTTTAAAGGAGCAGCCTGCTCAATTTCGATAGTGAAAGGCGTAGAGTTTGCTTGGTCCACCTCCCTGCGTAGAGCATATTCGAAATTTCCACCAATCTTTAAGTTACGAAGTCGGTCGTTTACGAGCTTCTCGACTTCCTCTGCGCGCATGGCTTGCCGATCACGTTGGCGACCCTCGTGATTCAGGCGGGGATGGTTGACCTCCTTGGTTGCCCTGCCCGTGAGGCAGATTGGTGGATTGAGCTTGCGAAGATTCCTCCACGAGTTGTCGCCGCAAGTTGGTTCTCGAGCAGGTTAGTGAGCATCAGTCATTGGGTTCGTCATGCCATCGTTCACGGACTCGTGCTCCCTGTGAGATCATTCTTGAATGGATCGTCGACCGACTCAGAGTATGGCTTGCAGATGTTTGCGTCTCGTCAGCACGATCTCGTTCTCTCCCCTTTCCAATTTGTCTCTAACTTACATGTTTGGGATCCCTCAAAATGCTCTCCAATATGCTCGCGGATTCTTCTCTCCTCGTCATGGGCTCCAAAGTTAGCACCTTGATTCAAGTTGATATGCCTGAGTAGTTAGCCAATTAGATTGTTTTGGTCGTCGACCTTTTGCGCGAGTTGATCCACCCGTGAATCGGGCCACTTGACTGCGTAGGTTGGGTAGAGAGGTGTGGATCGGGCCCAATGACATATAGGTTAGGGCTCCGTTAGATGCACACACGGGTGCATACGTTAAGTGTGGTTGCAGATGAGGGAGAGAACGAATCTGCTCCAAGACTGGGACGACATCAGAGTAGTCGTGGGGCTGTGCAGCGAATCCGGTAGCTAAGTGGTGTGGCTGCTGATGCCTCCCGACGGCAAAATGGCGCAGCAGAGCAGCTCTGGTAGCAGTCGCTTGTGTTTGCAAGGCTGTGGAGGTCACGAGGCCATGTGGCGACTGTTCTACAATTCCAACAACTGTCTGTAGCGGCTGTTCTATAATTTTAGCAGTTGTTTGCATCGGTTGTTCTGCAACTCCAGCAGTTGTCTGCAGTTGCTGTTCTGCAACTTCAGTAGTTGAAGGTGGCTGCATAGCGTTAGGAGGCGGTTGCAAGGTGTTGGCAGCCACAGTTCCGTGTGGTTGCAGCAAGGTTTCCACCACAAAACCATGAGATGGGCCTGTTGTGGTGGTGTTGCTCTTCGTACGTCTTGTATCAACCATGATTGTTTGAACAAAGTGTGGAAAATGGATTTGGAGCACGCATTGAGTATTATGTCGTGCTCTCAATGAAAGCACCAATTTGTGAGAGCAAATTTTCCCACAAGAATATTCGATTGGAAAGATTCCCCTTCCTTCTCCGCCATCTCTTTCTCCCTGCAAAATAGAACAAATAAGAGGGCCACACCGGGGGGTGTTGTTCAAAGGCCCTTTGATGCCTAAATTAGTTCAAGAGTTTGTAAGAAAAACACTAGCTAATCTAGGGTACGGAGATGTGTTTATGGTGTAAACCGGGCAGCTAGAGCCTTATGTAGGAGAGAGAGAGAGAGAGAGAGAGAGAGAGGAATTTTTAGTAGAGTTTCAGTAGAGATTTCAAACGTACCTCAACCCTTGTGTGTGGCCATCCTTTTATAGTGGTCTTGGAGGCTAGGATTTCAGAGGAATAATTCCGTAGATGGAAGGGAATTATTCCTCCCCGATTTGGAATTGATTTGATTAATTAGGGATTTGATTTATTAGGATAAATCAAATCCCTAATTGTGGTAGGTATCAAATCAATTCCTAATTTGATTAGGTAACTCCTCATTTAATTGGGAATTATGGTAGGAATCAAATCAATTCTCTAATTAATTAGGTAACTCCCAATTAGGTCAAATAATTCCCAAATGGCTGGAATCATTTGACCTAGGGTTTTGATTTAATTCGGTTTCCACAATTACTATTCTCGTAAAGCATCAAGATGGGTTTTGGAGGACAGTTGCATGGTGAAGGCAGAGGAATGCTTGAGAAGGGAGAGGGTTTTCTCATTACCTACATCCATGTAGTGAGAAGAAACTGGTGGAGACAATGCAATATTTGTTGTTGGTGGTGCATGGAACTCAGCTGATAGAAAAGAAGCATTATGAATCTGGATCCAGTGCTCGGCGTACGATTGTTAATGTGGAGGAGGAGCTTTCTAGGAAACTTATTGGCACTTCTGCTTAAGGTTGAAACTTGGTCCAGCAGGCTGAAGATGCAATGCATGAATGAAATCAGTAATGTCTGTCGTTCTATTAGTGTTTGAATTTCAAATGGATTTAAATTGATATAATTTAGGGATTCGTTAAGTAAACTTTTTCCTTTTTTTAAGGGCAACTTTTCGTTGGGTTGGGATTTTAATACCCCTCATTATTACGAGATATTGTTGTATTAGGAAATAATATTGTAATATATTTACTTTCATGTATTGTTCTAGGTCAAATCCCACCTAAAGTGGATCACGGCTTCTAAGCCTTAGAAATAGGAATTGTAATGTATATATAACCAGGTCTGTAGACTTTTATCAATACAACGAAAATATTCAGCCAATCCCTTATTTCTTAAGATGGTATCAGAGCATCCTGGTACGTGATTTTTTTCCAAACCATAGCACTCCTCCATCATGACGGGTGGAGAGCAGACATCACCACAAACCAATTCCAACCATTCACAAACCAATTCCAACCATTCAAGCACCAGCGACACCAATCCCAGTATGGATTCATCACATCCATACTTTGTTTCTCATTCAGATCACCCCGGCCTCATGCTCGTTCCCATAAAATTGAACGGCACCAATTACCCATCTTGGAGCAAATCCATGATTCATGCTCTCACAGCCAAGAACAAAATTGGCTTTGTCAATGGATCCATTAAGCCTCCTTCAGAAACTGAACAGCCGACAAAATATGCTCTCTAGAATCAATGCAACAGTATGATTTTATCATGGTTAGCTCACTAGGTGGAGCCTGATCTAGCCAAATCAGTCTTTCATGCCAAGACCGCCCATCAAGTGTGGCAAGATTTCCAAGACCAATTCTCACAAAAGAATGCACCAACAATATATCAGATACAGAAATCCATCGCCTCTCTCTCACAAGGCCCCATGCCAGTCTCCGAATATTACACAAAACTCAAAGATCTTTGGGATGAATTAGAGACATATCAAACCTTGCTTATTTGTAACCAGATGAAGGCACATAATGAACAAAAAGAAGAAGATCGGATGATGCAGTTTCTTATGGGCCTTAATGACACCTACAACGGTGCTCGTAGCAACATCCTCATGATGACGCCATTGCCAAATGTTCGTCAAGCCTCCTCACTCGTCATTCAAGATGAAACACAGCGCCAAATGGCCTTGGGTTCCACAGAAAATTTTTCCATTGCTGCTGCGATACAGAACCGCTCTCACAATTTCTCAAATCATTCCAAACACTGTGCTCACTGTGACAGGAACGGCCATACAATTGAAGAATGTCGGACATTAAAGTTTTATTGCCCATATTGTGATAAGAATGGCCACACTGAGGATCGATGCAAATTCAAAAATGGGACATGGGTTTCCAACAGTACAGGACCCCAGAACAATCGGCACCACCAAGGACATAGAGGAAATCCACAGCAACAGAAACCAGGGAGCAACCGCAGTCAGCGAGGATCCTTTCATGCTATCAACGCAGCAGACGCAACCCAAGTTGGGGCTCAGCAGCAATCCACAGTCACACCATTGTCTCATCCGCCAACCTCTCAACAGAACCCTCTCCATGGGCTCTCTGCAGACCAGCTTCAACAACTAGCCCATGCTGTCTCTCTGCTCAATTCGAATAATGCTTCTGGTAATAGCCATGCTTATGCTAATGCCGCAGGTCTGTCTCAATTTCCCGTTGCCTCGATTAATTCTGTATTCACCAAACCTTGGATTTTGGATAGCGGAGCTACTGATCACATCACGTCCGACCCCACACTTTTTACACAAACAAAGTCTTCACACATACCAATTGTCAATTTACCCACTGGGTCTTCTGCCCAAATCACTTCCACTGGGACAGTCCCGTTCAATTCAGATATCACTTTAGATAATGTCTTATGTGTTCCCTCTTTTCGCTTAAATCTTATGTCTGCTAGCAAGATTACTACCTCTCTAAATTGTTGTGTCCTTCTCTTTCCCACTTTCTGTGTCTTGCAGGACTTGGCTACGGGGAAGATGATTGGCTCGGGTAAGCAGCATGGTGGTCTCTATTACATGTCTCCATTGCAGAAAACACCTGTCACTTATCAAGTTTCTCATCCCTCCCATTTGTGGCACATGCGCCTTGGACACCCGTCACCTTCGCGTCTTAAATTACTGTCTTCATTCTTGCCTTTTAGTCTTCTTTCTTTTGATGACAATTGTAGTATTTGTCCCATGGCCAAGCAAACTCGACTTCCGTTTCCTTTAAGTTCAATAAAAACTCATGCTCCTTTTGATTTGTTACATTGTGATATTTGGGGTCCACACAGAGTTCCCACACATTTAGGGGCCCGTTTCTTTCTTACCATTGTAGATGATTTTACTCGATGCACATGGCTCTTTTTGATGACACATAAATCTGAAACACAACATATTCTCAAATCTTTTGTTACCTTTGCTCATACTCAATTTCATGCCACCGTTAAGGCTATTCGGGTAGACAATGGTTCTGAATTTTTGTCCATGAGAGATTTTTTCCAAACTCAAGGCATCGAATATCAATGCACTTGTGTTTACACTCCACAACAAAATGGAGTCGTTGAATGCAAGCATCGCCATATTCTCATTGTAGCTCGCGCTTTACGTTTCCAATCCCACTTGCCTCTATCTTTCTGGGGTGAATGTGTCTTGACCGCTGTCTATCTCATTAACCGCCTACCCTCCCCACTATTATCCACCAAATCCCCTTTTGAACGACTCTACAATCACCCACCATCATTTGATCACATGAGAGTTTTTGGTTGCCTCTGTTATGCCACAGTTGTCCACCCTACTCATAAATTTGACCCTCGCGCTCAACGTTGCGTCTTTGTTGGATACCCCACTGGTCAGAAAGGTTACAAACTTTACAATTTAGAGACTAAGAAATTTCTCGTTAGTCGTGATGTCAAGTTTTGTGAACACACTTTTCCTTTTTCTGACATTTCCACCCCCACCGCTTCCACTTTTGTGCCGCCCCACCTTTCACACGCTAGCCTTGATCACACTGATCACTGGACCCAACATACCCCACATGCTAAGCCGGGCCCCCCACTTGAGCCATCCCCACTGAGTCCCACCCAGCCATCCACACCTGCCACCCCTCCAATCCCGTTATCCCATGGACCCGCGCCTGACGAGCCCTCCCATCTTGACAGCCCAATCTGACCTGTGTCTCCCCAGCCCCCCTCCCATGTCCCAACATGCCTGTCCCCCCTTCCAGCCGATCCTCCCTCATCTCTTTCACCCACTTCCGAATCGTCTCTCATGCATAACCATCCCCCCAACCCCATTCCTTCTATTCCCCTTCCATGCCAGTCCCTTCATCCTAAGCAACCCCTTGTTTGGCATAAAGATTACCATCTGTCCAACCGAGCCGGTCACTCAACCTCGGCGCTTTGTTCTGCATCAGGTACTCGATATCCCCTTTCTCACTTTCTTTCCTACTCCCGTTTGTCTTTTGCACATTATGCTTTTCTTGCTAACATCTCAGGTCACACCGAACCTACATCATATGCTCAGGCTATCCTTGATCCCAATTGGCAACAGGCCATGACTGCAGAATTAGAGGCTTTGCAGCACAATCATACTTGGAGTTTGGTTCCTCTTCCCCTTGGTCATAAACCGATCGGCTGCAAATGGGTTTACAAAATCAAATACAGGTCCGATGGCACCATTGAGCGCTACAAAGCTCGCCTTGTTGCTAAAGGATACACTCAGGTTGAGGGAATTGACTTCCAAGAAACCTTTTCTCCTACCGCCAAACTCACCACCCTCCGCTGTCTACTCACTATTGCTGCTGCCCGCCACTGGTTCATCCATCAATTGGACGTTCAAAATGCGTTTCGTCATGGTGATTTGAATGAAGTGGTTTACATGGACCCTCCTCCTGGTCTTCGCCGACAGGGGGAGAACATTGTATGTCGGCTCAACAAGTCCCTTTACGGACTCAAACAAGCTTCCAGAAACTGGTTCTCCACCTTTTCAGACACCATTCAGAAAGCTGGTTATCAACAATCAAAGGCTGATTACTCTCTTTTTACCAAAGCTCAAGGCACTTCATTTACTGTTGTACTTATCTATGTTGACGACATACTTCTCACAGGGAATGATCTTCAGGAAATGGAACACCTCAAAACATTCCTTCTGAAACGCTTCCGCATCAAAGATCTCGGAGATTTGAAATATTTTTTGGGCATTGAATTCTCCCCCTCCAAGAAAGGTATTTTTATGTCTCAGAGAAAATATGCACTAGAT
The DNA here is from genome assembly GCF_902201215.1 of Prunus dulcis. NCBI lineage: Eukaryota > Viridiplantae > Streptophyta > Magnoliopsida > Rosales > Rosaceae > Prunus > Prunus dulcis. The sequence goes on from NC_047654.1 coordinate 9,290,254, forward strand.
ATTTTGCAAGATTCAAGACTTCTGGGGGCACGCTCAGACAACTTTCCAATGGAACAGAATTTGAAACTAACTCCCACAGATGGAGCACTGTTGCATGATCCAACTAAGTACAGAAGACTGGTTGGTAGACTGATTTATCTCAATGTCACAAGGCCTGACATAGCCTATTCCGTTCGAACATTGAGTGAATTTATGCATCAACCACGAAAACCTCATTGGGATACTGCCTTACGGATCCTCAAATATGTCAAGGGTACTCCTGGTCAAGGTTTGTTATTTCCTGCCTCTAACAATCTTGCCTTGAAAGCTTTTTGTGATTCAGATTGGGGAGGTTGTCGTGCCACAAGGAGGTCAGTTACAGGATATTGTGTTTTTCTTGGAAATGCCCTCATCTCATGGAAATCCAAGAAACAAACTAATGTTTCTAGATCATCAGCTGAAGCAGAATATCGAGCCATGGCTAATACTTGTTTGGAGCTGACTTGGTTGCGCTACATATTACAGGATTTAAAGGTCCTACAGACAGTTCCTGTGCCATTATTTTGTGATAATCAGGCAGCTTTGTATATTGCAGCAAATCCTGTTTTTCATGAACGTACAAAGCACATTGAAATAGATTGTCACATAGTTCGAGAAAAATTGCAAGCCGGAATGATTAGTCCTTCATATGTACCTACACGCTTCCAGCTGGCAGATGTGTTTACGAAGGCCTTGGGAAAGGATCAATTTGTGACACTACGAGACAAGTTGGGTCTTCATGATATTCACTCTCCAACTTGAGGGGGAGTATTACGAGATATTGTTGTATTAGGAAATAATATTGTAATATATTTACTTTCCTGTATTGTTCTAGGTCAAATCCCACCTAAAGTGGATCACGGCTTCTAAGCCTTAGAAATAGGAATTGTAATGTATATATAACCAGGTCTGTAGACTTTTATCAATACAACGAAAATATTCAGCCAATCCCTTATTTCTTGAGACTCATTGTGTTTGTGTTGTTTTGCCTAATGATACTCTACTTTGGTCTTCCTATCCCAGCAAGTCAAATCATGTTCCAAATGTCTGCTCTACTTTTGCATTCGAAGGAGGTTTTGCGAACCAATTGATTGACAAAATTGGTTGGCTTGCGCAACATGTGTGGTTTCAAGTCATCCCTGCCAACTGCCATTTTCCTTGAAGGAGTCTTAGTACCTAAGCCAAGCATGAGTAAGCGAATTCCCAGCATTACAAAATATAAAAACCTGTGCGTGATTGTAAATTGTAATTCAACTAACTGATACAAACAAACAAGATAATGAAAACCTAGGAGCTACGCTACTAGCAGAATAACATATCCTAAATAAACCAATATGGGAAATTTTAATGAACAAAACCTAGTTCATCGCTCTAGGATTGAGATATATACTGACTGTGGTATGTAGGGCTTGAGAATGTTATGTAAATCTAAGAAGAAGAAGAAAAAATTGAACCCTGCTGAGCCACCTCCTCTCCTCTCCTCTGTATTCAGTTAGAACACATTATTGAGTTGACAAATGCTAAATTTGATTATTGAGCTGACAAATGTTGAATTCATCATCAGCCGTTGCATGGTCCTTCAAAATCTCACATCAAAGAAAAGAGAGAAAACGAGAATCGAGGACAACCTCCCAGAAAAAGGACATTCGCCTTGAAATTCAGGCAAGTCATCCTTGGCACCTCTTCATGCAAGACTCTTAGACAAATGGAGTTATTAATGATCTACCACTCCATTTTAGGTTCTTTCACTATTATTCCATTCAAACAAATGGGATGCATGGATAAAATCTTCACAACATTTGGGGGGTTGGTCTGGGGTTCAAATCGATCTCTATCTTTTCTAGTTTAATTCCGTCTTGTAGCTTTTCCGAGAAGCAATCATTTCGACCATATCCTTTTGATCCATCAACCATATATATATATATGTTCCTTGGATCCAACTCTGACATTCAATTTGTGCTTTATTCTGTGCAATCTTATCATTTTATATGCTCAAAACATGCATCGCACACAATTTTTATTTTTTATATTTTATGAAAGCAACTTTTTTCCCACACGCAAAAGCATGCCATGCGTGACTATAATATCCAAATTATAGTTTACTAATTTGCGTGACAAAAATTTGATTCATGCAAATTGTTATTGTTTACTAATTTGCATGAATCAGAATCCAAATTAATTTTAGAATTATGGTAAAGTGGTAAGGGTATTTTTGGAAGTTATTAAGAGAAAATAGGAATGGGAATCGTATCGACTACTCCCCCCTAGTTGATCTGATTCCTAGTTTTGAGGGAATGTGATTACATATTTTGAAGTGGGGCCCACTTATTTTTCATTCCTGATTGCAAGTAAACGCAGGGGAAGTCAGGAATTGAAATCATTCCATTTCCTTCCATACCCATTACTGATACGTAAACATGTAGATATATGTTTAGGAAATAGAAAATGTAGGGACTTATATTGGACAAGCCCTAAAATATACTAATACTTACTAATTTAGAATTACAATATACCACTAAATGCATTTTTTTTATTTGATTTAATATGGGTATAATTGAAAATTTATATAAACTTTGTTTTCCATTCCTACTCAAAACAAACATGGGAAAGGAAATAAAGTAATATTTCCGGGTTACTTTCCCAGCATTACCAAACGTGGGAAAAGAATCATCCATTCCCATTCCCTGGGGAATGACATTGGAAATGATTTCCCCTCAAATTCATTCCAGAAACCAAACGGATTACAGTTATTAAAAAAAAACACCACCTCCAAAATGAGTATCCTCAGAAACCTCCTAGTCTTCTGCATCCTATGTGTCACTCTCTTCTTTGCATCAACCAATGCAGCTGATTTCGATATCTGAAACAACTGCCCTTTCACCGTCTGGGCAACTACCACGCCAGGCAGAGGACGCCAACTTAATAGAGGCGAAAGTTGGGGCCTAGACGTGGCTGCCGGAACCAAAGGGGCTCGCATTTGGGCCCGGACCAGATGCAGTTTTGATGGAGCTGGATGTGGGAGATGCAAAACAGGTGATTGTGGGGGTGTCCTCCAATGCCAAGCCTTTGGCCAACCCCCAAACACCCTAGCTGAATATGCGCTTAACCAATTTAACAACTTGGATTTCTTTGACATTTCCCTTGTTGATGGCTTTAATGTTCCCATGGACTTTAGTCCCACGTCTAATGGGTGCACTAGGGGTATCAAATGTACGGCTGATATTAACGGGCAGTGTCCTAGCCAACTGAGGGCTGAAGGAGGCTGCAACAACCCTTGCACTGTGTTCAAGACTAATCAATATTACTGCAATTCTGGGAGCTGTGAACCTACAGATTTCTCTAGGTTTTTCAAGAGTCGGTGCCCGGATGCTTACAGCTACCCTCAGGATGACCAAACAAAGTACATTTACATGCCCTGGCGGGACCAACTATAGGGTTGTGTTCTGCCCATGATGAAGCAGATACTCTTACGATCAATAACATTTATGAATAAGTCTGATGCAATAAAATTCGTTTGAAGGCTTTGTCATCAGCACATGTAATGGTGTGCATTATGTAAAACAAAGTACCTGAAAAATAAAGTGAAACTCTTACGATCATCAGTCATGCTTTATTTTTCTTAATGCTGGGCGATTTTGCTTCATATATTACCTAGTGAATGTGAAAATTTGGTTACCTAAATTCGAAACTAATGTTGAAGCTCAATGGGTTATAGTTCTTCTATCACAAAAGGTTATCTTCAGTGGCCATTCCTAGTAAAAGTATTCATATATGAAAAAGAGACCTATAAATCGAAAGCAATTCAGGTTGTTATTAGATGCAGTTTGAGATCTCTAGGGAAGCTTCTCTTAGGGCCCGTTTGATAACTTTTTCAATTTTAGTTTTTTGTTTTCATTTTTTGTGCTAGAGTAGTGAGGGGAAAAGAGGGAGAATAGAAGTGAGAATGAGAGTGAAGATGGGATTGAGAGGGAAGATGAGAGGGGAGGATGGAAGGGAGGAGTAACAAAAGTGAAAATAAAAATTAAAAACTAAAAATCTATTTGGAATTGTTTTCACTTTCAAGTGTTTGTTTTCACTTTTGTTACTCCTTCCTCCCATCCTCTCCTCTCATTCTCTCTCTCAATCTCATCCTTACTCCCATTCTCTCTTCAGTGTCCGCTTTTGGGTGCAGGATTGCTTGGTCGCTGGGGTTTCCTCAACCAATTCGGTTGTGTCAGCCCTGAGATTGGTCCTCTCAGTTTCCTCTATACTCTACCACCAAAAATAAAAACTAAAAGCTAAAATTGAAATGGTCATCAAACGAGCCCTTATTTTCTTCTGTTCATTTTTCAGATTTTATAGTACTTTGACTATAATACTCCATTAATTGTAATAATAATAAATCAGGGGCAAGTCTGGTTCTTAGCAATTCTCTTATGGTCTTTGAGATTTCTATAGCAAATTGGATAAACCCCATCGCTGCTGGCTGTGCTCTGTGCTCTCTTAGTCAAGTCCATACGTTTTTCCTTTGGAGTATTGACAAATCTGTATGTTTACTTTTGCGCATTAAGCCAAAAACAAATCTGAACATAAATTATGTATACAACTCTATCGATCTATTGTAGAATTGTTCTGCGGACCCAAATATTCTTACATCTTGGAAGAAACGATGAAACGATAGTCTTGGATTTTTTAGAATTAGAAGAAAAACTAATTGATCAATTATCATCTCGATATATTGTTAATATCGACATCATCGATATTATTTTATTATATTGATGGTAAATAATTTCAGTCTTTATATCACATAAGTATCGATAATAATAATCCTATTTATATCACATAAGTATCAATAATAATAATCCTATTTGAGATCGATGTATGAAACTAAATACATCTTTAGTAAAAAGTACGGATTTTTAAGGCCCTTAATATTCTTAGTCCAAAAGATGCCTCTAAGGCTAAGGGAGGGGGAGGAAGCATGTGAAATTCGATTTTCTTAGTCTTCTTGTTGATTGGTCAAAAGGAAAAACTTGGTCATAGCAATATAGGGTAGATATTGTTGAATATAATGACAATTAATTGAGGGTGGAAAATAATGTATATGCCAAAATATCCTGTGGACAGAAGGCGTAGGACTTTTTCTTCAGCGTGGACTGGCCACAGATCCCACCCATGAGTCTTTCATGTATTTTCGCAGCCTGCTACTAAAATAATTGGACCAGCCTTTGTGAAAGCTATGTCTACCGACAAAATATCAATGCTTACTTGGTAGGAAGTTGATCTCTTAAATCTTGCAATGCATTTTTAAACTCCTAAATTTTGAACTAAACAGACTTTAAATGTGTATGAAGCTTATTCAAGAATTAATATAATTAACCGATGTTTTAGACTCAGGCAAATCCAATATATATTTCCTTTTTCTTTGTAGACACATTATATTTTGTATTTTTTGTCTGATATAATAGGGCCAAAAGAGACACATTCATGCTTGATGGGGACAATTAGTAACTCCATAAAAATGTAGCTAAATGTGTCTCATTGATTTAGTTTCGTAGAATAAAAATTACACATCATTGACTTTTCCTTTCTTTTTTTTCCTTCCTTGTGGAAAAAACGAAGGTGAAGAAGAAATTTCCTTTTTCTCTCCATGTGCAGTAGTGGACATAGACTAGAAAACAAAGAAAATGACCTAAGAAAAGGATGCCATTTAATTTTGTGACACAGTTCTTCTTTGCTCTATACAATTAACCTCATGAATATAGCATCTTTATAATTCAATTCCAAAATGACCCTGCTGCTCATCAGAAAAAACCTCTCATCAGTTCTCTCCATCCTATTGATATTGATCATCATCACCCTCTTCTTTGCAACCGTTCATGCAACACATTTCGTCGTCCGAAACCAATGCCACTTCACCGTCTGGGCAGCCTCCCTTCCCGGCGGAGGGAAGCAGCTTCTTCCAGGCCAAACTTGGTCCTTCGACATGAACACGGGCACTTTCCCTACCAATATGCCAAAATATCATATGTCTCCTTGCGAATATAGGGGAGGACTTTTTTTTCAGCGTGGACTGACCATCGATATCGACCCATGATATATAATATATAACAACAATTTATAGGATTGACCATATATTGTGCCAGCCTGCAACTAAATTTAACTGGACCGGCATTATCTTGTTAACCCATGAATCAAAACGACATATTTACACAACAATTAACATATAATTGGAAATTAGAAAGAAAAAAAAAAAACCTAATAACTATGTAATTTAGGGATTTATTATATGAGTGCCTTCAGTTTATCGAGTTGCTCCAAAAAAAAAAAAAAAAAATTCTTATTTATAAATATTTAACAACCCAAGTATTTGGTAAAAAGAGGCCGCTTAATTTAAAAATGACGGAGTTTAGGAAGCTTTAAGAAGCAACCAACGACTGCTTAAAAGATAATTAATTGGTGTCTCACTGATTTAATTTGTAAAATAATAATGGAATAATCATGATCACAATTTGCGAGTCGTTACGTCCTAGTTAATCATCAACCTCAAAGTACTTATCTTCCACGATTTCGGTTTTGGCAAAAGAGTCTTGTTCTTCTGGAAAGAATGGAAAATAAGAAACTGTCCTGCAATTTCAATGTGTGAAACAAAGTCTTCTTCTCTGCCTACATATTTCTCTATATATAAGAATTACTTGAGAACTCCCTCACAATTCAAAACACAGCCACAAAGCAAAAACCAATTGCGCAATATTGTCACTGCTTAATTATAAGCCCCAAAATGAGCCTACTCAAAAACTTCTCAGTCTTTTCCATCATATGCATCACCCTTTACTTTCCAACTTCAACCAATGCAGCGCGTTTCGATATCCGAAACAACTGTGCCTTCACAGTCTGGGCAGCAGCCTCACCAGGCGGTGGAAGGCAGCTTAACAGTGGCGAATCTTGGCCTTTAGATGTGAACTCTGGCACTGCTGGGGCCCGCATTTGGGCACGAACGGGATGCAGCTTCGATGGAGCTGGACATGGCAGCTGCCAAACAGGTGATTGTGGAGGTGTCCTCCAATGCCTAGGCTATGGCCAACCCCCAAACACATTAGCAGAATATGCACTTAACCAATTTAACAACTTGGATTTTTTTGATATCTCTCTGGTTGATGGGTTCAATGTCCCAATGGACTTTAGTCCCACGGACAATGGATGCACTAGGGGGATACAATGCACGGCTGATATTAATCGGCAGTGTCCTAACGAATTGAAGGCTCAAGGAGGCTGCAACAACCCTTGCACTGTGTTTAAAACTGATCAATATTGCTGCAATTCTGGGAGCTGTGGCCCCACAGACTTCTCTAGGTTTTTCAAGGATCGGTGCCCGGATGCTTATAGTTACCCCAAGGATGACCAAACCAGCACATTTACATGCCCTACTGGGACTAACTATAGGGTTGTGTTCTGCCCATGAAGTAGGTGTTCACTTTGCTCTGCTATAGGAGACATAAATCTGCTGGCAATAGCTAGTTGATAATATCGATTGTATGTTTGTGATGCAATAATTAAAAGCTTGAGGGCTTTGTCACAGCATGTACAGTGTACATGCATTGTGTAACACAATATTAATAATATTAATGTACTCATATCCAAGGTACTATTATAAATGGTTCGCTCACGAGTCTTAATTCAAGTGACATGAGATAAATAGCATGACGATAGGAGTAAGTTCAAACTCTATTGTTTGAAAAGAAAAACATAAGAATTTGTGGAATGACATTTTTCGCACTCGCCCTTGATGATAAGAGTGTACATTTGGTGGTCATTCTTTAATTTCCATTCTTGCCTCCAACAACAAATTTGATACATGTTAGAAAGAGAAGAATTTGAGCTCAATAGAGGAATCTGGCCATAATATCACATGAATGGTTTATGAACTTTAATTTGTTTTTATTTATTTATATCAAGTCTCTCGCACTAGTATAAGGGTGTGTGTAATATAAAAATCAAAGCATTTCAAAGCCTTAATTATACTGCACCTGCTATGACCCTATTGAGGATGATTAACGATCCCCGCCAACTTAGCTAATAAAATCATGTGGAATGGTAATTTAGCTAATGAAGGCGGTGATTGCATATGCAGCCTTGGACTCTTGGGCTAGAAAAAGCTGAGCAGCCTGAGTGAATATACCGCAAAGGCCCACTCCTTGTTTAGAGAAATTGAAAACTCATACTCAATGGCTGCTTTTTCTTCGTCTTCTTCACCTTTTTGACTTAATTTTAGTAACTTTGATTGTGGCTTTTGCCTTTTTGTTGCTTTATAATTTGTTGAGTTAGTTTTTGTTTGGTTAGTTTTGGTTACAAAATGGATTGTAGTTTTGTGATTACTATTCTCGTGAGGCATCAAGATGGATTTTGGAGGACAGTTACATGATAAAGGCAGAGGAATGCTTGAGAAGGGAGAGGGTTTTCTCATTACCTCCATCCATGTAGTGAGAAGAAACTGGTGGAGACAATGCAATATTTGTTGTTGGTGGTGCATGGAACTCAGCCGATAGAAAAGAAGCATTATGAATCTGGATCCAGTGTTCGGCGTACGATCGTTAATGTGGAGGAGGAGCTTTCTAGGAAACTTATTGGCACTTCTGCTTAAGGTTGAAACTTGGTCCGGCAGGCTGAAGATGCAATGCATGAATGAAATCAGTAATGTCTGTCGTTTGATTAGTGTTTTAATTTCAAATGGATTTAAATTGACATAAATTTAGGGATTTGCTAAGTAAACTTTTCCCTTTTTTTAAGGGTAACTGTTCGTTGGGTTGGGATTTTAATACCCCTTATTGGGTTTGTGTTGTTTTGGCTAATGATGTAGAGTCTACTTTTGTCTTCCTATCCCAGCAAGTCAAATCAGCAGGTTGCTTATCCGTGTTCCAAATGTCTGCTCTACTTTTGCATTAGAAGGAGGTTTTTGCCAACCAATTGATTGACAAAATTGGTTGGCTTGCTCAACAAGTGTGGTTTCATTTCATCCCTGCCAACTGCCAATTTCCCTGATGGAGTTTCAGTACCAAAGCCAAGCATGAGTAAGCGAATTCCCAGCATTACAAATAACAAACCGGTGCGTGATTGTAAATTGTAATTCAACTAACTGATACGAACAAACAAGATAATGAAAACATAGGAGCTACGCTACAGAATCAGATATCCTAAATTCTAATAAAAAAACAAATATGGGAAATTTTAATGAACAAAACCTAGTTCATCACTCTAGGATTGAGATATATACTGACTGTGGTATGTAGGGCTTGAGAATGTTATGTAAATCTAAGAAGAAGAAGAAGAAATTGAACCCCCGCTGAGCCACCTCCTCTCCTCTGTATTCAGTTAGAACACATTAATGTCATTCATGTACACATAAAATAGATATACAAGTAATCTTTGCATATGTTAGATAACAACACTCTATAATTATAAGAAAAACATTATTGAGCTGACAAATGCTAAATTTGATCATTATTGGTGTTTTTGACTCAAGGACGATCGCAAGGACTCGTGTAGTAAAGCTAGTGACTTGAGTTTTCAACTCTCAACAAGCTGGGTACTTGGCATTTGTTGGACTTTTTCTTTGTTAGTTTGAATTAGGGGGAATGTTCTCTCTCTTTTGCCAGTACATTATCTTTGCTCTTCTTGAGCTTCGATCACTATGAATTTTATGAGCAGGATAAGACTTTTTGGTTTAAATGGTATGGCAAAGTCTTCATCAGGAACCTCAGGAACACCAGCCAAATTGATAATACCTGTAGGATGACTAAAAAATGCCTAGATGACGGTGAATAGGCCAATTTAAGATTAATCAAATAAGTAAAAATAAACTTTTGTAGTAGGATTGATATGACTTATCAATCCTGAAACGTGCTGAGCATAAAATAAAAGAACACACAGAGAATTATTTTACGTGGTAAAACTCCACCTCTGGGGAAAATCCACGGGACTCCTCAGTCCACCTCAAATCCACTATAGAACGATGATTACAAGAAGTACTCACACACTTATCCTAGACTCATTCTAGGTAATGTTAACTCAACTTCTGTCACGGGATGATCTTTGACACTCCTTATATATGTTGAACGCAATACTGGCCACGATTATTTCAAGCTCGCCAGAGGAAAACCGCCACCACGGTCTTGGTGCTCTCAACCGTATGAGTCACCAACATGCATATGAATGCAATATGAATGATTAAAGTGTTTGATAAATCACCAAGTAAACATGGATCACTTTGATGATTTATCTCAAATATATGCACAGTAGCTTTCTTAAGAATTTTTGATACCCGAACAAATTATGGAAGAGCACTATATGAAAAGAGAGGCACACCTCTTTTATACAAAACCGTGTTCTCTCTCGTAAGAGGGAAGCACAAGAGTCCACCAATCCTATTCAATCATCACAATCAAATTTCGTCCAATATGGACTCTTGGTGAAAGACGTCAAAACATAGAGACCAAATAATGTTTAATTATGGATATATATTTTGATTCTATCACTTACGCCAGCTTTATGCATGGTATCCCAAATACCATCCAATAACATCTTTTAATAAAAGGAACCAATATATAGCAAGATGAAAGAAATGAAACAACTACGAAGTGCTTGCCGAGTTTTAGATAAAAGATATTTTACCTTTAAAACAACATAGAGTCCAACTAGGAAGGTAATCTCAAGAGATAAAATCTAATCCTATTAAAAATAAGATTAACATAAAAATACTTGAGTGAAAAAACTCCAACTAGGAATCCTATAATGAATGCATGATTATGTCATGATTTACCTGAAATCAGTTTCTCATATCGGTCAAGTCATGCCTCGGAAATATGAGATTGAACGAGTTGTGCAAAAATGTCCAATAACAATTCTTCACACACTAATTTTTCACCTATACTAAAGTCTAGAAAATGACAATACAAATTTCATACTAACACAAATCCTCATAAGAAACCCTCCTCATAATCATAAAATCTATAAGGAATAGACCACTTGTCAGACCCCATATATAGTAGCCTTGATAGACCACCTGTTGGACGAACCCATACCAGATTACAAAATATTACAAAAAAAAGAAAGTTAAAACAAACCAATCAAATAAAATATCTTAAATCAACATCATTTATTAGGGGTGGGAATCGACACTGGAAAACTAGAACACCGAGCTGCACCTAATGGAAAAAATGGAAAAAAAACCGTGTTGACTACAACGTCAACAAACCGGCAATAAATCAGACTGGACCACTAAGGTCTATTCGGTAGGTTCATGCATCCTGTCGAATTCGTCGAATAATGGGTAACTAAAATCTATTGGAGTTGATTTGTCATTGTTTGACAATGATGTCCTGCATAAACACCAAACACATGCACATAAAAAAATTTAACTATTCAAATTTTAGGTGTTGTTGAACCAAAAAAATTCACCCCAAAAAAAAAAAAAAAATTCCAAACATGGATTTGGATAAGCCCCACAATGTTGTGTGGGTCTGGTCCTCACCCTATGCTTGTTTTCAAAACAAGTTTGAAACACCCTGGAAGTCATATTGTTCCTAATCTTATGCCTAGAGAAAAGGAAGGGATCATGATTCAATAAATAAGGGAAGAGGATAATCAGATAAAAGGGAGGAGGGATCCAATTTGAATGGGAATTCTTCCATCTCAAATCTCTCTTATAAGGACTCTATAAAAAGGGAGAGAGAAAAGAAAAAGAGGGAGGAGGCTTCAAAGAAAAATAAAAGCCTGCAAGGCCACGAAGGCAAAGAAGAAGAGCCGAAAGGCTGGAGAGGAAAAAAGACAGAAAGCAATCAAAGATGCATCTACAACAAAGCTCCTCTCTTGAGGTCCTCCATGTTGGGTGGCAACCCTTTAATCAATCAAATGGATGGCAATCCATGTAGGCTGGCAACCCTTGAATCAAAATTTCTCGGATTTTCGATCCATCTTTGGGTAATAAATCCCAAAATCAAAGCATTGGGTTTTGCAATCCCGAAATCAAGGCTTTGGGTTTTAAACCCCAAAAAAAATCTTGGATACAAAATCCATCATGGGTGTGTAACCCTCAATCAAATATGTGATATATCCATTTTGGGCATAAAGCTCATTCACTGAGTTCTCTGGATGACGGATCCAATCTGGGTACAAAACCCACAAACAAAACCATGGGGTGGGTTCTATCTCTGTCTTTGGAGAATCTGATCAATTTTCTCCCTCTCTGTCAAAAAAAAAAAAACAAAGACACTAATTTCTTCTGTTTCTGGACTGCTCTGAAACAAATACAAAAAAAAAAAAAAAAAAAAAAAAAAAATCAATTGTTTGCTTTGAGACAGATTAAAACAAAAACAAAAAAGGTTTAAGGTTTGTATTTTGTTTTGGAAGAAGGTCTGGTGCATACAGAGGCGATGAACTGGGGAAAAAAACAAAAAAAAAAAAAAGTTGAAGAAAACCACGCTTTTTTTTTTTTTTGGGCAGCTTGATGTTGTTGCATACAGCAAGAACAAACAAAAACAATGAAGAAAAGGGACACCACCTTTGTCGGCAGCATATAGGAGTGTAAACAAAGAAATTTTGGTGCAATAAATTCCATTGGACAAGAAAATAATTAGGGTTCGGTGGATTAAATCGTGGGCCCCGTAATTCGTCCATGTGGCTTGTGACTCATCAAAATCGGATTAGTTGTCAAAAAATGACACATGGCGACATCCGACGGAGTGCATCAAGCGGTTCAAGACGAAGACAAGATTAAAGGAAAGAATCTTCTGTGAATTGACTTTGATTTAAATCAAATATTAATCAGGTCAATCAATTGAAGATAATATGGTTAAATTACCAGATTATGGGAATTGATTTAAATCAAATCAAAATCCCGCAAGACAGGATTTTAAATAGGGAAAGTTATTTAGGTCAAGCATCTTACAATAGCTTGTAAATAGGAGGCCTCAAGACGAAAGAAAAGGTCAGAAAAAAACCTAGCACTCAGAAGAAACAGAAAACTCTCTGCATTCTTCACCCTACTTTGGAAGAGCCACCAAGCACAATAAATACGTGCTGGTTCCTTCACCATAGAAAAATCCCAAACACCAAACAAGCTTCGTGCTACCCGTTTGATCAAGATCAAGTCTCTACGACCCTTGCATCAAACACAAATTTTCTTTAAATACTTTGGAGATCAAATCAGAGGATTCAATACAGAGATTGTAACCCTAAATTTCATTAATACAAATATTATTTTGTACACGTGTTCTTGTCTCATTTGTCACTGGAAATTCGTGTTTAGAAAATTAGTGGGTTAATCAAAATGGCTCATTAATTTTCTTGGACATTGCTTAAAAGAAAAAATGGTACAACATCATCCAATTTTTCCCATAGGTCATCTACCCATGCAAATTTCATTGAGATTAATTTCAAATCTAGCAAACACAAATTCTCAATTAATAGGCTACACTTACCCATAATTTCTAATTTTGCCCATGGGTCATCTACCCATGCAAAATTCAATGAGATTAAATTCAAATCTTTCAAACATAAATTCTCGATTAGTGGGCCACACTTGCCCATTAATTTCAAATTTTCCCATGAGTCATCTACCCATGAAAATTTCAATGAGATTAAATTCAAATCTCTTAAACACAAATTCTCAATTAGTAGGCCACACTTACCCATTAATTTTCAATTTTTCTCATAGATCATCTACCCATGGAAATCTCCAAATTGTACCAAAGACACAAATTCTGAATTGGTCCCATTAAGGGTACGTAGGCAGTCTAGTATCTCAATAGACGCAACCGCAACCAAATTTGAATCGCTGGTTACATCAACCAAATTCCCACAAATCAAATATCCACCTTCACACCAATCAATGCCGAACTTCGTTGGTTTGATCCCTTCAAAAGGGTACGTTGGCAATTAGAGACTCAATCTAGATGCAACCACCAAATCTTAAATCCGATTAGAATCCCTAGTTTACTCTTAACCAAATTCACCCCAAACACACATCAAAATCGAATCCCTAGTTTATTCAGCTAAATTTTCAATCAAATTCATACAAATCCTCCCTTTTTGCAATGAGTCATTTATTCATTGACATTCTTTGAACTACGAGCGACTTGATTCCCACAGGGGATATGTAGGCACCCTAAGGTTCAACTTAGGGGTAGTCGCAAAACCAAAGACACACATTCTGTTTCTTTATGGTAGAATCAAAGGGTGTTTGCTTGAAGCAAGGGATTGTAATTAAGAGACACTACGTCTTGAATGGGTCAAACCTAAAACAATAAAACCCCATTAATTAATTAGTGGTGGTGAAATTATGTTGGGAGATTCACATTTTTCCTTCAATAAGTGTTATTATAAATAGTTTTAACATCTTACGGTGTGTTCAAATTTCTTGGACATTGTCTTATATCATGACCAATGTGTCTACACTCTTGATAGTGTCGAATCCCTCGCTTCATTGCCTTTTCCTTTGCTCCCGTTATTCGTTTCGACCTTCCTTTACACCTTACTCTCTTAGGGTCTTTCAAATCACACCCCGGGATCGACTCCGCCGTAGCACAATATTGTACACTTTGGACCCCCCTCTCTGTCTTCACTATTTTGTTTCTAGGAACTCACGAGCAACTTCCCAGTGGGTCACCTATCGTGGGATTACTATAGCTCCAACTCGCTTAACTTCGGAATTCTCATGACTCCGAAGCTAGTGAGCTCCCAAAAGGCATTGTGCTAGATGGAGGCGGGCATGTACATATAAGGCACATCATCCCCTCTCTATTGGTCAATGTGGGATGTTACAATCCACTCCCCTTAGGGGCCCGACATCCTCGTCGGCATACTCGCACCACACGACAGAGTGGCTCTGATACCAAATAATCACATCCCGGGATTGACTCTGCTGTAGCACGATATTGTCCGCTTTGGGCCCCCCTTTCTGCCCTCACGGTTTTGTTTCTAGGAACTCATGAGCAACTTCCTAGTAAGTCACCCATCGTGGGATTCCTCTAGCCCCAACTCGCTTAACTTCGGAGTTCCCATTACTCCGAAGTCAATGAGCTCCCGAAAGCTCTAGTGTTAGATGGAGGCAGACATGTAGATATAAGGCACATCACTCCCTCTCCGTTGGTCGATGGGGGATGTTACATTTCATATATTGTGTTTGAGAGCTGGACCCTCCAACTTCGTTATTACCTGCTCCATCCTTCTATAACTTCAACTTCACCCGCAAACTATTTAGATTCTTTGACAGTAGCTCACAACCTTCTTCAGACATTAAAACATCCTCAACTACATTTGAAGCAAGTCGAGACATTGTACTCCGCTTTATTAAAAGATCAGGGTCTGCACAATCTTTAAATTCATTGTCATTTGCATCTGACACCAATCTAGATTTCGAAGTTTTCTTCCACCTGTTCAAAACATATATACCGGTAACATATTCAATCTGGTCCCTTCTAAACAATGCTAGGATGTACTGGCAAATAATTCCAACAAATTTAAATCCTTTGCAACTACACGACGCTTGGTCAGAATATTTGTCATATACGATTTCTGCCACTCTTGTTTCCCAATTTTTCCTTTCACTCACATTAAAGACAACATTAGAAGCATACTCTATTTTGAGCTCTAGGAAACATGTTGTACTTTGTATTAGTTCTTGCTTAAACTTTTGGAACATTGCCCTTGTGTACAAAGAGGTATTTGTTTGTTCATTGGCATCAGTAGAGTACATTGAGGCATTTCAAATGCATCAATGTGATCAACAAGTAACTATTTTTGACATTGATGGGAAAGCGCCTTATCAAATCGGGTTATGAAATCCATCAATGAATTTCTCCTTCACATGTATTGCTTGAAGAAAGCATGAGAACATTCCACTTTTTGGCTGCTTGACATTCCAAAGGCAAAAACATGTTGTACGTAAGCTAGAACCCAAGATTCCCTTAAATCAAACACTGAACTTAGCCATGGATGGTCAATCAAACCAGACTTTGTAACTACAACATTCCACTTTGCATCAAACTCATCCTTATTGTTAGTATCCCAGATGGTTTTCTAAAAATCACGCAAATACTCCTTATAGGTAGAATGTGGTAATGTAGCAGAGAACTTGGATGTGATGTGCCATATGCAAAGTCGATGAAATGTAGTGGGGAAAGCTATTGAAATCGCTCTGGCCATAGCCTCATCTTGATCTATAATGACCATGTTAGGATCACCACATGGCATGGCTT
Source organism: Prunus dulcis (assembly GCF_902201215.1). NCBI lineage: Eukaryota > Viridiplantae > Streptophyta > Magnoliopsida > Rosales > Rosaceae > Prunus > Prunus dulcis. The sequence continues at coordinate 9,306,504 of NC_047654.1, forward strand.
TCTTAAACTCCTCAAATATTTAGATAAGCGACTCGGTCGTTCCCTTGCTAAAAAATGCGCATGCTAAGACAATTGTTTGACCATGGTTATTAAGCCCCAACATTAACATAAATGTCAAGCCGTATTGATTCGTGTTGAATGAGTATTGAAATACAATAACATCTCCATAAAACACGTACACCCATCTGGAGGTTGCATCTGCCCAAAAACATCGACTAAACCTATTATTGCATCTCCCTCAATCTTGAAATAAAAAGACTTTTTTTTTTCCCAGCTCTGCCACTGATTCAACACCATGGTTCCTCAGCTTCGCACTCACACTATATTCAAGATTGTAAATATCGTTTTTGATAAAATCGATTTTATCCATTCATCTGAATTGTACCTCGAAAATACTTACCTTCTTATGAGTGGGGATATTAACTGAACCAAATTGCTTTGAGAGTACTTTTGTAGAATTTGAAATACAACGGTGTGATCTCAAAAAATGCACTCTTACTGAGTGTGTTATTGTATGATTGTGTCCCTCTACAACAAGAGAGATGGTATACCTTTTGTGCCCATTTGTCTTCACAACTACAACCTTAGCCTTGCAATTGCATGTACTTATCCCCCGCTATCTTTTTCTCAGCCAAGTTTTATCTTCCCTATATGCACCTTATTTGCAACATACAATTCTTCCCTCAAAATCTCTTTATTGCTTTTTCCTCTAAAGCTGGAATAACGTCGAACACCGTAGCCAGCCAAGAATGCATATCTATTATGGAAATTATAAACGAGGTCAAGCGAGTCGAACTTCATCCCAACTGTTGGTGTATCCTTATTTCTTACTTCAGGTATGTAAACCGTCCCATTAGTTATTATACGGTTATCACTCTCCTCTAACCCCATGCATTTTACCCACATATATTATTGAACTGCTTCTATATTACTGAATAGTAAACACTAGTTCATTAATCAAACATTAGTGCATTGCAAACATTAGTGCATAACAGTGCATTTTAATTGCATAAAACATTTGCCAAATTGACAAAAAAGATGCAAAACCCAACTTGTCGGATTCCGATTACACAAAACACAAAACACAGCAAAATTTAATAACAATTACATCATCTCTTGTGAAATAATATGGAAAAAAGAAGAAGTTAGAGCCAACATGTTCAACTAAGAACACAGATGCAATTCAAACCAGCAATTACTAAATTTTACTCAATATCCTCTCCAAATGCTACTCTTAATGCGCATTAAGCCTAACTTTAGAATCTTTTACCCACGCCGTTAAATTTCAGAATTTCCTACCCCCACCAAAAATAATCAACTAAATATATTAAATATTTGTAAAAAAATTATGCATTATTGATGGCAAAAATGACGAATTTCCCACTCCCACAAAAAACAAACTAAACCCAAGAAAATCAATCCAGCAAGAGCGAACTTACCTCCTAAAGTCAGTCGGCTTGAGAGATTGTGGCGGATATAAGAGAAGACTCTTTGGTGGTAGAGACTCCATCTCCACCGCAATCGAGAACCAGAGTGAAGGGCTGACGACAATGGAGTGAGTCTAGGATTTTTGGATCTTTGTAATTATGGGTTTGCGTTAGGTTGTAAGAGAGAGGGGTGAGGTTATGAGTTTTTCAAAGAGAGGGAAACATCTTGAACTGAAGTTGGGTTCTAACGCATCCAACGAGTAATTTCAAATCGGTTCTAACAATGCACTCTATTTTGAAATCGAAGACTCTTTGGTGGTGGAGACTCCATCTCTACCACAATTGAGGAACACATTGAAGGGCTGATGAGAATGGAGCCAGTCTAGTATTTTTGGATCTTTGTAATTATAGGTTTGCGTTAGATTGGAAGAGAAGGAGTGAGATTTTGAGTTTTTCATAGAGAGGGAAACATCTTGAACTGAAGTCGGGTTTCTAACGAGTAATTTCAACCCGGTTTTAACGAAGCACCATGTTTTGAAAACTAACCATCTGATTTAATCCAATGACTCTTAGATACCCCACACAGACACCCCTTATAACTTACCACACATTATATCCTCTCCCAAATATCGGTGCTTACTTAGTAGGAAGTCAATATCCTACCAAACTCTTAAATTTTAAACCAAATGGGCCCCTAATGTGTGTGAAGGCTTTGCATTGTCTTGTTAACTTATGAAATGATATATTTAGATAAGAATTAACATAATTAACCAATGTTTCAGACTCCTAGTTTAACAAGACTGGTAAATCCAATAAATATTTTCTTTTCTTTGTGGGCACATATTATATTTTGTATTTTTCGTCTGATATTATAGGGCCAAAAGAGAGACACCATCATGCTTGATGTCTTATTGGATAGGGACTATTATTAACTCTATACAAATGTAGCTAAGTGTGTCTCATAAATTTAATTTCGTAGAATAAAATTCCACATCATTCACTTAATTTATTTGCTTTTTTTTTCTTCCTTGTGGAAAAAATTGAAAGTAAAGAAGAAATTTCCCTTTCCTTTCCATGTGCAGTAGTGGACATAAACTAGAAAACAAAGAAAATAACCTAAGAAAGGGATGCCTGTTATAAAATGAATGGGGATATGAGCGAATATTGAGCTGCACGTAAAGTAGATGAGACACAGCATTTAACGAGGTTCGGCTATGCCTACGTCCTCGGAGAGCAGCAACAGTAACCTTTCATTCATAACATAATGTGGTTACAACTCTAGTGTTTACAATATGTATGCTCACCTAATTTTCTCTCTAGGAGAATTTCTCTTTGCTCTCTTTCTCTTCACACACTCACCCTCTTTCTTTCTTCTCTTCATCTTCTCTCATTTCATCATTTTATTACAAGCAAATATAATGCCTATTTATAGGCAAAGCAAATGGCTTGGTTTGGTGGGTGTGTGATTTGGTTTGGTGGGTGTGTGATTTGGTTTGGTGGGTGTGTGATTTGGTTTGGTAGGTATGTGGTTTGGTTTGATGGGTGTGTGGTTTGATTTGGTGTTGAATGTTAGAGCATGTGGGCTTCATCCCCTCTTCTTTCTTTACAACACTCCCCCTTGGAGACCACATGTCCCTAGATTGGTTGTCTCATTAAAACCTTGCTTGGAGAAAACCTAGTGAGGTAGAAAACTGATGGAAGGAAGAAAGAAGAGTATAACAATCTGTATAGCATACTTCTGGATGCTCCCCCTGATTAATATCTCCCCCTGATGTCTTCATGACTCTTTTGGAGTGAGAATCTTTTGGAGTGAGTGGAGGATGTAGCCATTAATAATTCTCGTAGTTGAGTAAGTAAATATATTTCCAGTGAGCTATCTCTATGTAAATCATAAAATTTTTTCAGAGTCCGCGTTTCCAACAAAACTTGGGCTATTTGTAAGTTCACTTGAAAGAATATGCCCGTACATGGTGTTATGCGGAAATAGCATCAAATATTCCTCACATCATCCCAAAATGATGGTGATGGAGTTGAGCCTTATCTGGAAAATATGATGTCCGGTCCAATATACTTCCGGAAAATCCTTAAAGTGTCCAACGGATAATCCTCATAAAAATGCTTCAATACTTTCTTAGTATAAGCAAGAATCTCGTTGGCATAATGCTCGATCTTTAAGTCGAGACAAATATTTTTGGAACTCTTGAGAAGCTTTAATGTGTTGCAAACACATTATAATCAATATACTCACTGAGGCAATTTATGTACATTAACATTGAGTACAGATTTTGTGCTTCAGGCACATGTCATTCAGGGACTTGCTTCATGCAATTTCAATCCTTTCAAGGATTTTGTTTAAAGGGATTAAACTTTATGACACATTATATAGCTTTAACCCAGCTATTTATACATCTTTAGGGAATCGCTTCTGGCAATATGCTCCGTGCATTTAATAACCCTTAAAGATAACATGTTGGTCTCCGTAAATGTGCAATAAAGGGGCACAATTGAATCTATAAATATGGAGAAAACCCAACATTCCTTGTTTATGCCAAAAACATTGTGTCATACAAAGTAGGTATATTCCCTTTTATTCCGAACACCCAAGTATAACTTTCAGTATTAACAAATTTTGGGGTTCGTCCTGTGGGTTTGTTCTTTCACGTTCATTCTCATCTATAATGGAATTGCCTCATTCCATTTTGGCCAATGATATTGTCGACATTTAATAATTGAACGTGGTTCCAATCAACACAGCCCATTGATGATTTGAGTAGCTACTCCAAAATCAAAATTTGTCATTCATCAATTCATGATCCCACCATTCTCATGTGCATGCGCATACATCAATTATAAGCATTTCTTTGCTTTTGGGTACCCAAGCCACTGCAGGGGCTTTTATTATGTGAGAATGTGGATTATAACCTCCAATGGAGCGTTATGTTATAGTAGGGCGTGGATAATCTCCATTTAGGGAGTTGGAACATTTAGAACCCATATATCTATCATGCTGCAGGCATGCCACAGATTAATACATACATGTCAATTAATTTCTGGGACTTTAACCCATATTATGGGACTTTAACCCATATAATTTGCTACGCATTAGGCGTGCACAATATCAATATTGACATGTCAAAGGATTGTCCTTTCGGGACTTCAATCCACATCATTTGCTACGCAACAGGCATGCATCATATTGATCACTGCTATACCCATATTTTG
>NC_047654.1:9318057-9328388 GCF_902201215.1 Prunus dulcis
GTCGTCGTGGGGATAGAGGATTCCCTCTTCTTCCTCTTGGCAAAATGTGATCGGCTCCCAACGAACTTTTGGTGTTTCCTGGAACCGATTCATCTCTATTCCGAGCACCTGAGGGAACTGTGCGGCACGCACATACTGTTTCATCGAACGGTGGCTCGTCCCCGCAACGGTAGGTCCTCCGCTGATAGTGCTGATCATGTTTATCTGCCGAGGAGGGTTCGGCACCGGCGCCGTTGGCGGCCGGGCGATATACTGGTCCAGTTTCCCTTCTCGGATCAGCCGCTCCACAATCTTTCTCAAACTTATACAATCTTCCGTGTTGTGGCTGTTGTGCTGATGGGATCGGCAGAATTTACCGGTCTCCCGGTTGTCTTGCCGATTGGGTCTTCTAACATTCGGCTTCGGTATGGCCTCCTGTTCGTTCATCAGAACGGTTTCATACGTGGTATTCAGCAGGGTGAAGACCTCGTTGCCGTGGTCACGGTTGGGCAGGGGTCCTCGGTTGTCGTTGTGACCATACCGACCTTTCCCTTTCTTTGGCTGATCTCTCCGATCGTCACGGTTATCTTTCCGCTTATGGCCCGCCGAATATGAGTCGGTCCTATCGTAGGATGGCGCCTTCGCAGGGTAAGCGCTTGGCTTGGCATCCTCTCGGCGTGCCGAAGCGCTTGGTTTTGAGTTGAAGTACTCGGCCTTGGCGTGCACCGCCGCCTGCTTCATCAGCTCATCATACGTGCGCCAGTTGCTGCTGTGTACTAGGTATCGAAAATGCGAGGACCGAAGGCCACTCTTGAAGGCGCCGTAGGCTGCCCTATCATCTGTTTCCGGACACCTTGAGTACTCGTGACTGAAACGCGCCGCGTATTCCTCAATGGCTCGTCCTCCCTCTGCCGAATTGTGTACAGATCATCGGCAGAGTAAAGACGGTCCGTTTGGATCATGAAGTGATTGAGGAAAATCTGCTTCAGCTCGTCAAAAGAATCTACCGTTTCCGGCTCCAAACGGTAGAACCAATTCAGGGCTGCCTCGGTAAGTGAAGACGGGAATAACAGACACTGCCCCTCGTCGCTCAGACCCTTGCATCCGATGGCGGATTGAAACGAATGAAGGTGGGTTAAGGGGTCCTCGGTTCCAGTATAGAACGGTATGCGCAGTGGTTGTACTTCCCGATCCTGCCGAGAGCGACGGATGCGTCCCGTGAACGGCCCGGGCCGAAGCTTTCCCCACTCAGGTTCCTGGGAGCGAGCCTTGTCGTTTTCCATTTTCTGGACCTTCTGAAAAAGGAGTCGGACAACAGGGTCTCGGCTTGGGATTCCTTCGGCATCATAGTCTTCCAAGCGCCTTCGCGGGCTCACGGAGTTATCCCCCAAGTATTGAGTTGATACCGAACGGTAGGTGGACGTTTGCGCATCGGAAGGGATATATTCGGATGCAGACTCCGTGGAGTTCAATCCTTGGACCTTCCGAATGGGTGACTTACTTCCCCCGGCGTTCATCCGGGATTCCCGTAGTCGAGCGCTAATCCTGATCGGGGATCTCTGTCTCTCTGCCTCCCGATCGTTAAGCCTGTGTCGGCAATCAGAGTAGACCTTCTTCGGTATGTGTGGTTGGTCCCTAGGTGTCGGCACCACCAGTTGTTTGGAGGGCGCGGGCGTTGCCCTTGCTGCCCTTCGGTGCCTCCTCCTATGAGGGGTTCCCAAGCTTTCGGAAGAGTGAGTCGTCTGGATGTTCTGCGGGTGCTGCTGGTGCAGCTGCCGTTGGGTTTCGTCCACTTTGGACGAAAGGTGGTGGTTGTGCTCCTGAAGCCTAGCCATGTCCTTTCGCAGGGATGCGATTTGGGCTACTAGCTCGGCCTCGGCGGCTGTTTGGGTTGATGGGGCGTTTCCGTAGGGAGTGCATGGGGGTAGCGCTGGGCTAGCCCCAGCTTGCCTTCCGAACGGTGCCCCGTCCTCCGGTAGAAAAGTGGGTACTGAAGTGGTCCCCATGTGTTTAGGGGATAGTGGGTTAATTGTTTTTCGATTCCCACAGACGGCGCCAAACTGTTGATGCTCAAAAATGGTTCGGCACTTTTGAGCCCAACTTAGTGATAATGTATGATGGATGATAGGTGAAGGTGAGGACCTTCAGCATGTGTGTGAAGATTTAGGCAAGCGATAAATATACAGAAGGCAAGATATACGTGGTTCACCCTTAATGAATGGGCTACGTCCACGGAGAAGTATATTCTCATTATTATAACAATGTGTATTTACATTTGTACATGGGGTTGGACCCAAATATAAAGGTAAGAAGGGAGAAGCCCTTGACTAAAGATCAAGTGCAACCCAACCATCCCTTCCTTAGTGGAGAGTGGTCTCCTTTTATAGATGAGGAGGAGTCTACACATCTTGTAATATTCCAATGTGGGACTCTTTGCCTTGCTTAGACTTGCTTTTAGTTGCTTGGTCAGATATGGTATAAACAAAATTCAACATATATTTATTTAGCATATCATATACCAGATCATGACATATCATATAGAAATGAGCGCAATATGAATTAGTTTAATTTTTCTCCATAAATCATACGGATGAAAAATATATAAGGCAGTCAAAATGGTTTTGATTTGGACTTCAAACCAATAGCCTAAACAAGCTGAACCAAATTATTTAGTGATTGGTTAGATTTGGGAATTGCTCCAATAAAAGAAGAGTCTCTAATACCATATTTAGACAACCATTAGCTAATAATATATAAAGTTTGAACGATATTGAGGAGAAAGACACAAAACTGCCCATCTGTATTTTGTTAACTTATAATAAAGTTTGATTTGGTATTTAATTAGACACTAAATTGGGACACATCATGAAATGCAGAGGAAACAATTTAATCAAATTTGTTAGCAGAGAGAGATTAAAGAGGGTAGGGATGTGCGGGAAACATGTGCATGGTATATTTAAGCCACAAACATGCAGGGACTTGGAAAATTAAGAACCAGATTAATGAAAGATTTTAAATATCACACACTCAGCTGCACTAAACATCAAAACCCTATTTTGGATGCAAATTAACAGAGAAGGTGGGTGAGAGAGAGAGAGAGAGAGAGAGAGAGAGAGAGAGGTTGAAATATTGTTTGACGAATTCAAAGTTAGTGTAGCCGTTAATTCAAAGTAACTGTGAGTCCAACCGCTAATTCTTTTCAAATCCTAAAAAAAGAAACCAAAACAAACAAAAACTTCCAAAGCAAAAAATCTTTCTCCACAAACATTGCCTCATTCTTGGGAATTCACAACCTATCTAGGTTGTCGTCTCCTTCCCTCCACTTATAACCAAGGAAAAGAGTAACGAACCATTTGAAAAAGGAGAAAAAAAAAGTACCAATTAGAGTTAGTTTCAGGCCCCTTCTTCAACTACATTTGCCAACCCTTTTCTGCTCTCAAACCTCCTCACCCAGGAGGGATGGAGATAGAAAAAAAACGAACAAAACTAAACCACAATCTTTTTCTATCCTCCTTGCCATCACCATTTTCGACACCGATGGCTCTCCTCCTGGTCCTTCTCTTTACCCTCTTTGCCTCCCCTTCATTGGTCCTCTCCGCCTCCACGCCTCCCTTTACTCCCCAGGACAACTTCCTCATCGACTGCGGCGCCACGAACAAGGCCACCCTACCTGATGGCAGAGCCTTCAAAACCGAAGCAGAATCGGGACAACTATTGAAAGCAGAGGATGACAATAAAGCCTCTGTTGACAAAGCAGATGTGCCTTCACCTCTGTATTTGTCTGCAAGGATTTTCAAGAGCGATGCCACTTATTCTTTCCACATGGCTAGGCCTGGCTGGCATTGGGTTCGCCTCCATTTCTACCCGGTGACCAACTCGGTGTTCGATCTTCAAAAGGCCACCTTCAATGTCTTGACGGATAAGTACACTCTGCTGCACAACTTCAATATCAATCAGAACAAGAACAACAACACCAAGAACCAAGTTTTTCTCAAGGAGTACCTCTTGAACATAACCAATCAGCAATTCTCCATCAAGTTCTCTCCAATGAAGAACTCCGCAGCGTTCATCAATGCGATAGAGGTGGTTTCAGCTCCGGATAATCTGATCACAGACACGGCTAACAACCTTCAGCCAACCACCCAGTTTCAAGGGATGTCCAAATTCGGGTATGAAACAATGTACAGGGTTAACATGGGAGGACCTCTTATTACGTCGGCAAACGACACATTAGGAAGGTCATGGTTGCCTGATGATGCATACATTAAGTCCAAAAACATGGCCAAGGAGGTGTTGGTTGGGACTTCTACGGTCAAGTACCCCGATGGAGTAACCCCGCAAATCGCGCCACCAACTGTGTATGCAACCGCTGTGCAGATGGCTGATGCTGTTGTTAGCGGTCAAAACTTCAACATATCATGGAATTTCCAGGCCACAAATGCTTTCGGGTACCTAATTCGGTTGCATTTCTGTGACATTGTGAGCAAATCACTTGGCAACCTCTACTTCAACGTGTACATTAATGGGAACATGGCAATAAGTGATTTGGATTTGTCACACACAGTCAACGGTTTGGCAATTCCATACTACAAGGACATTGTGGTGAATTCTTCCTTGATATCTGATGGACTATCAGTCCAGATTGGTCCATCCAGAATGGACAATAGCGCTCCCAACGCCATTTTGAATGGTCTTGAGGTTATGAAGATAAGCAATTCCGTGGACAGTTTGGATGGCGAATTCGGGGTTGATGGAAAGAAAGAGGAATCAGGTAGCAGCGGGGCTCGCAGAGGAGCAGTGGCTGCAGTCGGGTTTGGTTTGATGTTCGGAGCGTTCGTGGGGCTTGGAGCAATGGTTTACAAATGGCGAAAGAGGCCTCAAGATTGGCAAAAGAGGAACAGCTTCTCTTCTTGGCTACTCCCTGTCCATGCCGGAGACAATAGCTTCATGTCAAGCAAGAACTCAATGGGGTCTCACAAGAGCAACATGTACAACTCGGCATTAGGCCTTGGCCGGTACTTTACTTTCCAGGAGTTGCAGGACGCTACCAACAACTTCGATTCGAGTAAGATCATTGGTGTTGGTGGATTTGGCAATGTGTATATTGCTGTGATTGATGACGAGACTACTGTTGCGGTCAAGCGAGGAAACCCTCAATCGGAACAAGGCATTACAGAGTTCCAGACAGAGATCCAGATGTTGTCCAAGCTAAGGCACAGACATTTGGTGTCACTGATCGGCTACTGTGACGAAAACTCGGAGATGATCTTGGTTTACGAGTACATGTCCAATGGACCTTTCCGTGACCATCTGTATGGCAAGAACTTGGCGCCATTGACATGGAAGCAGAGACTAGATATCTGCATTGGAGCGGCTCGTGGGCTACACTACCTTCACACAGGGACAGCACAAGGAATCATCCACCGCGACGTCAAGACCACAAACATACTGCTTGATGATCAATTCACTGCCAAGGTAGCTGATTTTGGTCTGTCGAAAGATGCGACAATGGGGCAGAACCACGTCAGCACTGCAGTGAAGGGAAGCTTTGGGTACTTAGACCCTGAGTACTTCAGGAGGCAGCAATTGACAGACAAGTCTGATGTGTACTCATTTGGGGTTGTTCTGCTTGAGGCACTTTGCGCTAGGCCTGCTATCAACCCTGCACTTCCTAGAGAGCAAGTAAACTTGGCTGACTGGGGAATGCAATGGAAGAGGAAGGACCTACTCGAGAAGATCATGGATCCTCTTCTTGCAGACTCCATTAACCCCGAATCCATGAAGAAGTTTGGTGAGGCTGCTGAGAAGTGCTTGGCAGAACATGGTGTGGACAGGCCTACAATGGGAGATGTGCTGTGGAACTTAGAGTATGCTCTGCAGCTTCAAGAGGCATTCACTCAAGGAAAGGCTGATGATGATAGTACCAACAGCGTCGCGCCGCCTTCCACTGAGGCAGTCGCCTCCCCTGCTCCTACTTCTGCTATTGTGCCTCCTGCTACTGCTCCTACTACTGCCTCCAACTCTGCTAACCGCCCGGCTCCCATCCCTGAAGGCGATGAGGGTTCAGCTGAAGCTCACACCATCAATGACCAATCCGGAACGGATATATTTGCTCAATTTTCAAATCTCAATGGTAGGTAAAGTCTGAAAATTTGGTTCACAAATTGAAAGATATATATGGTCTAGAAAAACAAATTTGTACTTTGTGAGGGGGTTTATGGTTTCATGTTCGCAAACAAAATTCTTTTTAAAATTTATACAATATGATGCACTGGTTTGAGGGATTTATACAATTGTAGTAGTACCAATAATCCTATACATATTTCAGTGTAATATATTTTGTAATTTATCTTTATTTGTTAGCATAGCTGCAAAGTTAGACTTTGAATATTTATTATGTATAGTCATATATATGTGATTTGCAAGTTACTTTTGCTGCAATCACAGGCGGCAAAGTAAAATTGTAGGCTGCTTAGCATTGATTTCAATCCAAAATAAAACTTGATGCTGTATATGGCAATAATATATGCAAGCAAGATCTAGAATTTATCTCTTTCCAATTAAGAAGAAGAACCAAATGTTGAAATGTAACACTTGAATTATCAAACAACTTCGAGCAATGCATTTGAACCACCACATGACCTACATTCATTCCTTTATCAAACAATTGGCCAGCCCTAGATGATTGAGGTGTTCAATGAAGCCTCTCTTCAATATTGCACACTACGGGGTCGTTTGGTATGGCGGACTGTCATGGACTGGATTAAATCCTGGGACTGTCTAGGATTAGCTCGGATTGGCCTAAGCTGGATTAAGTACTGACCTACGTTTGGTGCTGCGTCGGACTAAGAAGCTGGATTGTAAAAATAGTGAAGACCTATGTTTGGTGCTGTGTCGGACTAAAAAATAATTATTTTTAAAATTTAAAATTCAAATGTAAGTTTTTTTTTGGGTTATTATAATTACCAAATTCACATGTACATTTCTTTTCCTCCAAACCAAAGACTTTTTGTTTGTTATTAAGGTTATAAATTCCATCGAGCTTATGTATAATTAAGTCTTTACTTGTATGCAAACACAAAGAATTTGATTAATATATCAATAATAACCACCGACCACCACTCAGTTGTCTTATGAGTATTGTTGTTATTTTAAATTTTATTTGTTTGTGCAAAATTGAGGTTGTTATGAACAATATCATGTAGTGTTGCCCATTGCACATTAAAAACCATATATAAATTTAAATACATCCATACATCAAATATACATCCAACACTTCCATAAATCACAAATTTTCCAACCCCACGTATGATCCATACTTGTCTTTAAGCAACATACTAGAACAAAAATACATTTAAAATGAAGGGAGAATGCTTATTTCAAACAAAAAGCCACTCTAATATATGACTTGACTTGCTCATTCATCTCGAACTTTGTCCAATTGCATTTTGGTGTAGGTGTCCTTCCGTTTCATAAGTCTCACATACTGAAATAAACATGAAAAGAGCATATAAAATGGAAACATAAACAACAGGAATATGAACATAAGATTAAAAAGTGTAAGGTTCTAAATTTGCATAAGATATCACTTCAAATCGCCCAATATACATATTTGCAAAATCATATTGGCGAGCAGTTTATACTCAAGATAAAATTGAGATTTCATTGTATAACTCAACCAACACAAGAATTTTCCAAAATCCATATATGAAAAATCATATTCTTGAGCAGTTCATTAACAAAAATCAGATTTCATATTATAACACAACCATCCAGACACTTATTGCTCAATAATCTTTTCAGTCATACTCAAAGTCAATTGTAGATTAGAGATCAATAATTCAGTTTAATATTATAACACAATTTGCATAACCATACCTGCAATCGCTCAACTGACAAGCAAGTTCTCAACAAGGCATTGCAATAATAGCCGTATTCCATAAGAATAACAAAACAAAAAAAGGAATACAACTCCAAAAACAAAATTATTATAGGGTCAATGAGGTAAATTTTCAACCCTAAGAATAACAAAACAAAATCTTTGAATCTAAACAGAACAATGTTATTAACAGAACAAGATTCTTAGCCCATGTGTAATCAAACAATAGTGATAGCAACCACTCACCATCCACAATATGCATCTGATGATATCCTTACAATAGGTGTGCCTCCAACAAGTCCTGTTTGAATACCATGATCCAACTTCATTTTATTTATAAAAAAAAAAAAAAAAAGAACTTTTATACCAGGAAAAGCAAAAAATACAGAAGAACAAAAACAAGAGTGGCCAAGAAGATCACAGGAACACCAGAAAAACAAAACATCATGATCTGCAGACTAGTGTTAGGCATGACTAGTAATTAGTGAACCAAATATAGAGCTAGGTAGGTTTTTGAGTAAGTGATTTTACTATGCCAAATAGAGCAATGGAGAAACTAAAATTTCACTAACCAACTTGGCCTTCAAGCCCATTCAATGATTCAAGCAGTGACAACAAAACACCTCTACAAAACACCTCTACAACCAAGCATAAATAGCTTCACTGTAATAATCCAATATGATCCAAAAACTGCAATATAACAGAGGAAACAAGTACTTGGCTGACTGATCCAAACAATGGAAACAATTGAAACATTTAAACCCACACAGATCCAAACAACCCAATATGCCCTGCTAAACAAAAGTTTAACTTAAAAAAATTGGGATACAACTCTAATTTCTAAAATGGATGTCCATTTTTAGAAATAGTATAGTTTTTGAATTGCAATCCAAAACAAGGAAATTTATCACAGAAATACTACAGTAAAAGTGAAGCAAAACATAGAAATACTACATCAAAAGTGAAGCAAAGTGAAGCAAATTTTTCACAGAAATACACAAATCCACATTCAAACCCTAATGCACTATTTGGTTGCTCAGAAATTGAATCTAAAATGACACATGCAGCTAAATTTTTTAATTCGATTTCCATTATCCGCTTAACTTAAGTGAAGCCACTAATTATTATATAATCTATAACAGCATAAAACACAAAAATGGAAGATTTTCCCTTTTTCTTGCCTAAAATTCCCAGCAACCAAACAGAGGATAGATAGAAAATAACAACCCAACAAACAACCTAACAATGAAATTTCTCAATAACTCCCAAAGAAAGCAATACCCATGAAAAATTACCTTTCAAAAATGTTGCAAAAAGAGAGAGAGAGAGAGAGAGAGAGAGAGAGAGAGAGAGAGAGAGAGAGAGCATATGAGAAAGAGAGCTGGAGTCGCGAATGAGAGAGCCGGAGTCGCGAACGAGAGAGAGAGAGAGAGAGAGAGAGAGAGAGTCGCGAACGAGAGAGAGAGCCAGAGTCGCAAACGAGAGAGAGAGAGAGAGAGGCAGAGTCGCGTGTTCTCAATTCAACGAAGGGCTTATTTTGAGAACCGAATTTTAGGCTCACTACTACAAAAAGTGAAAAAGACGACCAGAAAACAACTACGGTCTAAGTGAAAACCGTCGTGATTTTTAAAAAGACGACGGTTCTAAAAACACCGTCGTTTAATATAACCTTAGACAACTAAAAATGGAGATTCAAATGGCTATTCAAAAACAACGATGTACCTAATTAAACAACCGACGTCTATTTGAAATAGATTTCTGCAGAGTAAAATCAAAGCCAACAAAGAAGGGCAGAAGTTATGAATCGACCGACGTAGAAAGTAAAGACGACGATTTCAATAAAAGCCGCCGTTTTTACTCATAAAATAACACGACGAGGTTTTCGTATAAGACGCCGTATAATTACAAACAAATCCACGGCTTTAAAATACAAAATATCGCCGTATTAAATTAATTTACAACGACGGAAAATATAAATATATCGACGTCATTCTCGTATAGTTCTACGACGTTATCTTTAAATCGTACTATAAAATTTAACGTCGTATTTATTCATTTTATACGTCGTACATTTAATTTAAACCGTCGTCTTAATAAGAATTTTTGTTAACAATTTTTTTCTTTGATTTTCTTATCCTACGCCGGTAGATCTACTTAATGACAAGAATTGAAATAACCACGACGGTTTATATAGAAAACCGCCGACATAACCAGATTTTTCTGAGATCCCAAGGGTTACGAAATCTTACCAGATGGAACTCTGTTCCACATCATAATCTTAACAGATGACACAGATTTGCAATCAGAGAGACAATTTTTTTGGAAGTTGATGATGTGTGTGCTTTTGTGTATCTACAAATATTATACCTAACGTCGTTGCAAATTTGCAATCAGAGAGACAATTTTCAACGACGGTTATATTATACCTAACGACGTTTAAAAAACAAATCAACGTCGCTCAACAAATATATTA
>NC_047654.1:9328488-9360003 GCF_902201215.1 Prunus dulcis
CGCTTGTGTTTGCAAGGCTGTGGAGGTCACGAGGCCATGTGGCGACTGTTCTACAATTCCAACAACTGTCTGTAGCGGCTGTTCTATAATTTTAGCAGTTGTTTGCATCGGTTGTTCTGCAACTCCAGCAGTTGTCTGCAGTTGCTGTTCTGCAACTTCAGTAGTTGAAGGTGGCTGCATAGCGTTAGGAGGCGGTTGCAAGGTGTTGGCAGCCACAGTTCCGTGTGGTTGCAGCAAGGTTTCCACCACAAAACCATGAGATGGGCCCGTTGTGGTGGTGTTGCTCTTCGTACGTCTTGTATCAACCATGATTGTTTGAACAAAGTGTGGAAAATGGATTTGGAGCACGCATTGAGTATTATGTCGTGCTCTCAATGAAAGCACCAATTTGTGAGAGCAAATTTTCCCACAAGAATATTCGATTGGAAAGATTCCCCTTCCTTCTCCGCCATCTCTTTCTCCCTGCAAAATAGAACAAATAAGAGGGCCACACCGGGGGGTGTTGTTCAAAGGCCCTTCGATGCCTAAATTAGTTCAAGAGTTTGTAAGAAAAACACTAGCTAATCTAGGGTACGGAGATGTGTTTATGGTGTAAACCGGGCAGCTAGAGCCTTATGTAGGAGAGAGAGAGAGAGAGAGAGAGAGAGAGGAATTTTTAGTAGAGTTTCAGTAGAGATTTCAAACGTACCTCAACCCTTGTGTGTGGCCATCCTTTTATAGTGGTCTTGGAGGCTAGGATTTCAGAGGAATAATTCCGTAGATGGAAGGGAATTATTCCTCCCCGATTTGGAATTGATTTGATTAATTAGGGATTTGATTTATTAGGATAAATCAAATCCCTAATTGTGGTAGGTATCAAATCAATTCCTAATTTGATTAGGTAACTCCTCATTTAATTGGGAATTATGGTAGGAATCAAATCAATTCTCTAATTAATTAGGTAACTCCCAATTAGGTCAAATAATTCCCAAATGGCTGGAATCATTTGACCTAGGGTTTTGATTTAATTCGGTTTCCACAATTACTATTCTCGTAAAGCATCAAGATGGGTTTTGGAGGACAGTTGCATGGTGAAGGCAGAGGAATGCTTGAGAAGGGAGAGGGTTTTCTCATTACCTACATCCATGTAGTGAGAAGAAACTGGTGGAGACAATGCAATATTTGTTGTTGGTGGTGCATGGAACTCAGCTGATAGAAAAGAAGCATTATGAATCTGGATCCAGTGCTCGGCGTACGATTGTTAATGTGGAGGAGGAGCTTTCTAGGAAACTTATTGGCACTTCTGCTTAAGGTTGAAACTTGGTCCAGCAGGCTGAAGATGCAATGCATGAATGAAATCAGTAATGTCTGTCGTTCTATTAGTGTTTGAATTTCAAATGGATTTAAATTGATATAATTTAGGGATTCGTTAAGTAAACTTTTTCCTTTTTTTAAGGGCAACTTTTCGTTGGGTTGGGATTTTAATACCCCTCATTATTACGAGATATTGTTGTATTAGGAAATAATATTGTAATATATTTACTTTCATGTATTGTTCTAGGTCAAATCCCACCTAAAGTGGATCACGGCTTCTAAGCCTTAGAAATAGGAATTGTAATGTATATATAACCAGGTCTGTAGACTTTTATCAATACAACGAAAATATTCAGCCAATCCCTTATTTCTTAAGATGGTATCAGAGCATCCTGGTACGTGATTTTTTTCCAAACCATAGCACTCCTCCATCATGACGGGTGGAGAGCAGACATCACCACAAACCAATTCCAACCATTCACAAACCAATTCCAACCATTCAAGCACCAGCGACACCAATCCCAGTATGGATTCATCACATCCATACTTTGTTTCTCATTCAGATCACCCCGGCCTCATGCTCGTTCCCATAAAATTGAACGGCACCAATTACCCATCTTGGAGCAAATCCATGATTCATGCTCTCACAGCCAAGAACAAAATTGGCTTTGTCAATGGATCCATTAAGCCTCCTTCAGAAACTGAACAGCCGACAAAATATGCTCTCTAGAATCAATGCAACAGTATGATTTTATCATGGTTAGCTCACTAGGTGGAGCCTGATCTAGCCAAATCAGTCTTTCATGCCAAGACCGCCCATCAAGTGTGGCAAGATTTCCAAGACCAATTCTCACAAAAGAATGCACCAACAATATATCAGATACAGAAATCCATCGCCTCTCTCTCACAAGGCCCCATGCCAGTCTCCGAATATTACACAAAACTCAAAGATCTTTGGGATGAATTAGAGACATATCAAACCTTGCTTATCTGTAACCAGATGAAGGCACATAATGAACAAAAAGAAGAAGATCGGATGATGCAGTTTCTTATGGGCCTTAATGACACCTACAACGGTGCTCGTAGCAACATCCTCATGATGACGCCATTGCCAAATGTTCGTCAAGCCTACTCACTCGTCATTCAAGATGAAACACAGCACCAAATGGCCTCGGGTTCCACAGAAAATTTTTCCATTGCTGCTGCGATACAGAACCGCTCTCACAATTTCTCAAATCATTCCAAACACTGTGCTCACTGTGACAGGAACGGCCATACAATTGAAGAATGTCGGACATTAAAGTTTTATTGCCCATATTGTGATAAGAATGGCCACACTGAGGATCGATGCAAATTCAAAAATGGGACATGGGTTTCCAACAGTACAGGACCCCAGAACAATCGGCACCACCAAGGACATAGAGGAAATCCACAGCAACAGAAACCAGGGAGCAACCGCAGTCAGCGAGGATCCTTTCATGCTATCAACGCAGCAGACGCAACCCAAGTTGGGGCTCAGCAGCAATCCACAGTCACACCATTGTCTCATCCGCCAACCTCTCAACAGAACCCTCTCCATGGGCTCTCTGCAGACCAGCTTCAACAACTAGCCCATGCTGTCTCTCTGCTCAATTCGAATAATGCTTCTGGTAATAGCCATGCTTATGCTAATGCCGCAGGTCTGTCTCAATTTCCCGTTGCCTCGATTAATTCTGTATTCACCAAACCTTGGATTTTGGATAGCGGAGCTACTGATCACATCACGTCCGACCCCACACTTTTTACACAAACAAAGTCTTCACACATACCAATTGTCAATTTACCCACTGGGTCTTCTGCCCAAATCACTTCCACTGGGATAGTCCCGTTCAATTTAGATATCACTTTAGATAATGTCTTATGTTTTCCCTCTTTTCGCTTAAATCTTATGTCTGCTAGCAAGATTACTACCTCTCTAAATTGTTGTGTCCTTCTCTTTCCCACTTTCTGTGTCTTGCAGGACTTGGCTACGGGGAAGATGATTGACTCAGGTAAGCAGCATGGTGGTCTCTATTACATGTCTCCATTGTAGAAAACACCTGTCACTTATCAAGTTTCTCATCCCTCCCATTTGTGGCACATGCGCCTTGGACACCCGTCACCTTCGCGTCTTAAATTACTGTCTTCATTCTTGCCTTTTAGTCCTCTCTCTTTTGATGACAATTGTAGTGTTTGTCCCATGGCCAAGCAAACTCGACTTCCGTTTCCTTTAAGTTCAATAAAAACTCATGCTCCTTTTGATTTGTTACATTGTGATATTTGGGGTCCACACAGAGTTCCCACACATTCAAGGGCCCGTTTCTTTCTTACCATTGTAGATGATTTTACTCGATGCACATGGCTATTTTTGATGACACACAAATCTGAAACACAAAATATTCTCAAATCTTTTGTTACCTTTGCTCATACTCAATTTCATGCCACCGTTAAGGCTATTCGGGTAGACAATGGTTCTGAATTTTTGTCCATGAGAGATTTTTTCCAAACTCAAGGCATCGAATATCAACGCACTTGTGTTTACACTCCACAACAAAATGGAGTCGTTGAATGCAAGCATCGCCATATTCTCATTGTAGCTCGCGCTTTGCTTTTCCAATCCCACTTGCCTCTATCTTTCTGGGGTGAATGTGTCTTGACCGCTGTCTATCTCATTAACCGCCTACCCTCCCCACTATTATCCACCAAATCCCCTTTTGAACGACTCTACAATCACCCACCATCATTTGATCACATGAGAGTTTTTGGTTGCCTCTGTTATGCCACAGTTGTCCACCCTACTCATAAATTTGACCCTCGCGCTCAACGTTGCGTCTTTGTTGGATACCCCACTGGTCAGAAAGGTTACAAACTTTACAATTTAGAGACTAAGAAATTTCTCGTTAGTCGTGATGTCAAGTTTTGTGAACACACTTTTCCTTTTTCTGACATTTCCACCCCCACCGCTTCCACTTTTGTGCCGCCCCACCTTTCACACGCTAGCCTTGATCACACTGATCACTGGACCCAACATACCCCACATGCTAAGCCGGGCCCCCCACTTGAGCCATCCCCACTGAGTCCCACCCAGCCATCCACACCTGCCACCCCTCCAATCCCGTTATCCCATGGACCCGCGCCTGACGAGCCCTCCCATCTTGACAGCCCAATCTGACCTGTGTCTCCCCAGCCCCCCTCCCATGTCCCAACATGCCTGTCCCCCCTTCCAGCCGATCCTCCCTCATCTCTTTCACCCACTTCCGAATCGTCTCTCATGCATAACCATCCCCCCAACCCCATTCCTTCCATTCCCCTTCCACGTCAGTCCATTTGTCCTAAGCAACCCCCTGTTTGGCATAAAGATTACCACCTGTCCAACCGAGCCGGTCACTCAACCTCGGCGCCTTGTTCTGCATCAGTACTCGATATCCACTTTCTCACTTTCTTTCCTACTCCCGTTTGTCTTTTGCACATTCTGCTTTTCTTGCTAACATCTCAGGTCACACCGAACCTACATCATATGCTCAAGCTATCCTTGATCCCAATTGGCAACAGGCCATGACTGCAGAATTAGAGGCTTTGCAGCACAATCATACTTGGAGTTTGGTTCCTCTTCCCTTTGGTCATAAACCGATCGGCTACAAATGGGTTTACAAAATCAAATACAGATCCGATGGCACCATTGAGCGCTACAAAGCTCGCCTTGTTGCTAAAGGATACACTCAGGTTGAGGGAATTGACTTCCAAGAAACCTTTTCTCCTACCGCCAAACTCACCACCCTCCGCTGTCTACTCACTATTGCTGCTGCCCGCCACTGGTTCATCCATCAATTGGACGTTCAAAATGCGTTTCTTCATGGTGATTTGAATGAAGTGGTTTACATGGACCCTCCTCCTGGTCTTCGCCGTCAGGGGGAGAACATTGTATGTCGGCTCAACAAGTCCCTTTACGGACTCAAACACGCTTCCAGAAACTGGTTCTCCACCTTTTCAGACACCATTTAGAAAGCTGGTTATCAACAATCAAAGGCTGATTACTCTCTTTTTACCAAAGCTCAAGGCACTTCATTTACTGTTGTACTTATCTATGTTGACGACATACTTCTCACAGGGAATGATCTTCAGGAAATGGAACACCTCAAAACATTCCTTCTGAAACGCTTCCGCATCAAAGATCTCGGAGATTTGAAATATTTTTTGGGCATTGAATTCTCCCCCTCCAAGAAAGGTATTTTTATGTCTCAGAGAAAATATGCACTAGATATTTTGCAAGATTCAAGACTTCTGGGGGCACGCCCAGACAACTTTCCAATGGAACAGAATTTGAAACTAACTCCCACAGATGGAGCACTGTTGCATGATCCAACTAAGTACAGAAGACTGGTTGGTAGACTGATTTATCTCAATGTCACAAGGCCTGACATAGCCTATTCCGTTCGAACATTGAGTGAATTTATGCATCAACCACGAAAACCTCATTGGGATACTGCCTTACGGATCCTCAAATATGTCAAGGGTGCTCCTGGTCAAGGTTTGTTATTTCCTGCCTCTAACAATCTTGCCTTGAAAGCTTTTTGTGATTCAGATTGGGGAGGTTGTCGTGCCACAAGGAGGGCAGTTACAGGATATTGTGTTTTTCTTGGAAATGCCCTCATCTCATGGAAATCCAAGAAACAAACTAATGTTTCTAGATCATCAGCTAAAGCAGAATATCGAGCCATGGCTAATACTTGTTTGGAGCTGACTTGGTTGCGCTACATATTACAGGATTTAAAGGTCCTACAGACAGTTCCTGTGCCATTATTTTGTGATAATCAGGCAGCTTTGTATATTGCAGCAAATCCTGTTTTTCATGAACGTACAAAGCACATTGAAATAGATTGTCACATAGTTCGAGAAAAATTGCAAGCCGGAATGATTAGTCCTTCATATGTACCTACACGCTTCCAGCTGGCAGATGTGTTTACGAAGGCCTTGGGAAAGGATCAATTTGTGACACTACGAGACAAGTTGGGTCTTCATGATATTCACTCTCCAACTTGAGGGGGAGTATTACGAGATATTGTTGTATTAGGAAATAATATTGTAATATATTTACTTTCCTGTATTGTTCTAGGTCAAATCCCACCTAAAGTGGATCACGGCTTCTAAGCCTTAGAAATAGGAATTGTAATGTATATATAACCAGGTCTGTAGACTTTTATCAATACAACGAAAATATTCAGCCAATCCCTTATTTCTTGAGACTCATTGTGTTTGTGTTGTTTTGCCTAATGATACTCTACTTTGGTCTTCCTATCCCAGCAAGTCAAATCATGTTCCAAATGTCTGCTCTACTTTTGCATTCGAAGGAGGTTTTGCGAACCAATTGATTGACAAAATTGGTTGGCTTGCGCAACATGTGTGGTTTCAAGTCATCCCTGCCAACTGCCATTTTCCTTGAAGGAGTCTTAGTACCTAAGCCAAGCATGAGTAAGCGAATTCCCAGCATTACAAAATATAAAAACCTGTGCGTGATTGTAAATTGTAATTCAACTAACTGATACAAACAAACAAGATAATGAAAACCTAGGAGCTACGCTACTAGCAGAATAACATATCCTAAATAAACCAATATGGGAAATTTTAATGAACAAAACCTAGTTCATCGCTCTAGGATTGAGATATATACTGACTGTGGTATGTAGGGCTTGAGAATGTTATGTAAATCTAAGAAGAAGAAGAAAAAATTGAACCCTGCTGAGCCACCTCCTCTCCTCTCCTCTGTATTCAGTTAGAACACATTATTGAGTTGACAAATGCTAAATTTGATTATTGAGCTGACAAATGTTGAATTCATCATCAGCCGTTGCATGGTCCTTCAAAATCTCACATCAAAGAAAAGAGAGAAAACGAGAATCGAGGACAACCTCCCAGAAAAAGGACATTCGCCTTGAAATTCAGGCAAGTCATCCTTGGCACCTCTTCATGCAAGACTCTTAGACAAATGGAGTTATTAATGATCTACCACTCCATTTTAGGTTCTTTCACTATTATTCCATTCAAACAAATGGGATGCATGGATAAAATCTTCACAACATTTGGGGGGTTGGTCTGGGGTTCAAATCGATCTCTATCTTTTCTAGTTTAATTCCGTCTTGTAGCTTTTCCGAGAAGCAATCATTTCGACCATATCCTTTTGATCCATCAACCATATATATATATATGTTCCTTGGATCCAACTCTGACATTCAATTTGTGCTTTATTCTGTGCAATCTTATCATTTTATATGCTCAAAACATGCATCGCACACAATTTTTATTTTTTATATTTTATGAAAGCAACTTTTTTCCCACACGCAAAAGCATGCCATGCGTGACTATAATATCCAAATTATAGTTTACTAATTTGCGTGACAAAAATTTGATTCATGCAAATTGTTATTGTTTACTAATTTGCATGAATCAGAATCCAAATTAATTTTAGAATTATGGTAAAGTGGTAAGGGTATTTTTGGAAGTTATTAAGAGAAAATAGGAATGGGAATCGTATCGACTACTCCCCCCTAGTTGATCTGATTCCTAGTTTTGAGGGAATGTGATTACATATTTTGAAGTGGGGCCCACTTATTTTTCATTCCTGATTGCAAGTAAACGCAGGGGAAGTCAGGAATTGAAATCATTCCATTTCCTTCCATACCCATTACTGATACGTAAACATGTAGATATATGTTTAGGAAATAGAAAATGTAGGGACTTATATTGGACAAGCCCTAAAATATACTAATACTTACTAATTTAGAATTACAATATACCACTAAATGCATTTTTTTTATTTGATTTAATATGGGTATAATTGAAAATTTATATAAACTTTGTTTTCCATTCCTACTCAAAACAAACATGGGAAAGGAAATAAAGTAATATTTCCGGGTTACTTTCCCAGCATTACCAAACGTGGGAAAAGAATCATCCATTCCCATTCCCTGGGGAATGACATTGGAAATGATTTCCCCTCAAATTCATTCCAGAAACCAAACGGATTACAGTTATTAAAAAAAAACACCACCTCCAAAATGAGTATCCTCAGAAACCTCCTAGTCTTCTGCATCCTATGTGTCACTCTCTTCTTTGCATCAACCAATGCAGCTGATTTCGATATCTGAAACAACTGCCCTTTCACCGTCTGGGCAACTACCACGCCAGGCAGAGGACGCCAACTTAATAGAGGCGAAAGTTGGGGCCTAGACGTGGCTGCCGGAACCAAAGGGGCTCGCATTTGGGCCCGGACCAGATGCAGTTTTGATGGAGCTGGATGTGGGAGATGCAAAACAGGTGATTGTGGGGGTGTCCTCCAATGCCAAGCCTTTGGCCAACCCCCAAACACCCTAGCTGAATATGCGCTTAACCAATTTAACAACTTGGATTTCTTTGACATTTCCCTTGTTGATGGCTTTAATGTTCCCATGGACTTTAGTCCCACGTCTAATGGGTGCACTAGGGGTATCAAATGTACGGCTGATATTAACGGGCAGTGTCCTAGCCAACTGAGGGCTGAAGGAGGCTGCAACAACCCTTGCACTGTGTTCAAGACTAATCAATATTACTGCAATTCTGGGAGCTGTGAACCTACAGATTTCTCTAGGTTTTTCAAGAGTCGGTGCCCGGATGCTTACAGCTACCCTCAGGATGACCAAACAAAGTACATTTACATGCCCTGGCGGGACCAACTATAGGGTTGTGTTCTGCCCATGATGAAGCAGATACTCTTACGATCAATAACATTTATGAATAAGTCTGATGCAATAAAATTCGTTTGAAGGCTTTGTCATCAGCACATGTAATGGTGTGCATTATGTAAAACAAAGTACCTGAAAAATAAAGTGAAACTCTTACGATCATCAGTCATGCTTTATTTTTCTTAATGCTGGGCGATTTTGCTTCATATATTACCTAGTGAATGTGAAAATTTGGTTACCTAAATTCGAAACTAATGTTGAAGCTCAATGGGTTATAGTTCTTCTATCACAAAAGGTATATCTTCAGTGGCCATTCCTAGTAAAAGTATTCATATATGAAAAAGAGACCTATAAATCGAAAGCAATTCAGGTTGTTATTAGATGCAGTTTGAGATCTCTAGGGAAGCTTCTCTTAGGGCCCGTTTGATAACTTTTTCAATTTTAGTTTTTTGTTTTCATTTTTTGTGCTAGAGTAGTGAGGGGAAAAGAGGGAGAATAAAAGTGAGAATGAGAGTGAAGATGAGATTGAGAGGGAAGATGAGAGGGGAGGATGGAAGGGAGGAGTAACAAAAGTGAAAATAAAAATTAAAAACTAAAAATCTATTTGGAATTGTTTTCACTTTCAAGTGTTTGTTTTCACTTTTGTTACTCCTTCCTCCCATCCTCTCCTCTCATTCTCTCTCTCAATCTCATCCTTACTCCCATTCTCTCTTCAGTGTCCGCTTTTGGGTGCAGGATTGCTTGGTCGCTGGGGTTTCCTCAACCAATTCGGTTGTGTCAGCCCTGAGATTGGTCCTCTCAGTTTCCTCTATACTCTACCACCAAAAATAAAAACTAAAAGCTAAAATTGAAATGGTCATCAAACGAGCCCTTATTTTCTTCTGTTCATTTTTCAGATTTTATAGTACTTTGACTATAATACTCCATTAATTGTAATAATAATAAATCAGGGGCAAGTCTGGTTCTTAGCAATTCTCTTATGGTCTTTGAGATTTCTATAGCAAATTGGATAAACCCCATCGCTGCTGGCTGTGCTCTGTGCTCTCTTAGTCAAGTCCATACGTTTTTCCTTTGGAGTATTGACAAATCTGTATGTTTACTTTTGCGCATTAAGCCAAAAACAAATCTGAACATAAATTATGTATACAACTCTATCGATCTATTGTAGAATTGTTCTGCGGACCCAAATATTCTTACATCTTGGAAGAAACGATGAAACGATAGTCTTGGATTTTTTAGAATTAGAAGAAAAACTAATTGATCAATTATCATCTCGATATATTGTTAATATCGACATCATCGATATTATTTTATTATATTGATGGTAAATAATTTCAGTCTTTATATCACATAAGTATCGATAATAATAATCCTATTTATATCACATAAGTATCAATAATAATAATCCTATTTGAGATCGATGTATGAAACTAAATACATCTTTAGTAAAAAGTACGGATTTTTAAGGCCCTTAATATTCTTAGTCCAAAAGATGCCTCTAAGGCTAAGGGAGGGGGAGGAAGCATGTGAAATTCGATTTTCTTAGTCTTCTTGTTGATTGGTCAAAAGGAAAAACTTGGTCATAGCAATATAGGGTAGATATTGTTGAATATAATGACAATTAATTGAGGGTGGAAAATAATGTATATGCCAAAATATCCTGTGGACAGAAGGCGTAGGACTTTTTCTTCAGCGTGGACTGGCCACAGATCCCACCCATGAGTCTTTCATGTATTTTCGCAGCCTGCTACTAAAATAATTGGACCAGCCTTTGTGAAAGCTATGTCTACCGACAAAATATCAATGCTTACTTGGTAGGAAGTTGATCTCTTAAATCTTGCAATGCATTTTTAAACTCCTAAATTTTGAACTAAACAGACTTTAAATGTGTATGAAGCTTATTCAAGAATTAATATAATTAACCGATGTTTTAGACTCAGGCAAATCCAATATATATTTCCTTTTTCTTTGTAGACACATTATATTTTGTATTTTTTGTCTGATATAATAGGGCCAAAAGAGACACATTCATGCTTGATGGGGACAATTAGTAACTCCATAAAAATGTAGCTAAATGTGTCTCATTGATTTAGTTTCGTAGAATAAAAATTACACATCATTGACTTTTCCTTTCTTTTTTTTCCTTCCTTGTGGAAAAAACGAAGGTGAAGAAGAAATTTCCTTTTTCTCTCCATGTGCAGTAGTGGACATAGACTAGAAAACAAAGAAAATGACCTAAGAAAAGGATGCCATTTAATTTTGTGACACAGTTCTTCTTTGCTCTATACAATTAACCTCATGAATATAGCATCTTTATAATTCAATTCCAAAATGACCCTGCTGCTCATCAGAAAAAACCTCTCATCAGTTCTCTCCATCCTATTGATATTGATCATCATCCCCCTCTTCTTTGCAACCGTTCATGCAACACATTTCGTCGTCCGAAACCAATGCCACTTCACCGTCTGGGCAGCCTCCCTTCCCGGCGGAGGGAAGCAGCTTCTTCCAGGCCAAACTTGGTCCTTCGACATGAACACGGGCACTTTCCCTACCAATATGCCAAAATATCATATGTCTCCTTGCGAATATAGGGGAGGACTTTTTTTTCAGCGTGGACTGACCATCGATATCGACCCATGATATATAATATATAACAACAATTTATAGGATTGACCATATATTGTGCCAGCCTGCAACTAAATTTAACTGGACCGGCATTATCTTGTTAACCCATGAATCAAAACGACATATTTACACAACAATTAACATATAATTGGAAATTAGAAAGAAAAAAAAAAAACCTAATAACTATGTAATTTAGGGATTTATTATATGAGTGCCTTCAGTTTATCGAGTTGCTCCAAAAAAAAAAAAAAAAAATTCTTATTTATAAATATTTAACAACCCAAGTATTTGGTAAAAAGAGGCCGCTTAATTTAAAAATGACGGAGTTTAGGAAGCTTTAAGAAGCAACCAACGACTGCTTAAAAGATAATTAATTGGTGTCTCACTGATTTAATTTGTAAAATAATAATGGAATAATCATGATCACAATTTGCGAGTCGTTACGTCCTAGTTAATCATCAACCTCAAAGTACTTATCTTCCACGATTTCGGTTTTGGCAAAAGAGTCTTGTTCTTCTGGAAAGAATGGAAAATAAGAAACTGTCCTGCAATTTCAATGTGTGAAACAAAGTCTTCTTCTCTGCCTACATATTTCTCTATATATAAGAATTACTTGAGAACTCCCTCACAATTCAAAACACAGCCACAAAGCAAAAACCAATTGCGCAATATTGTCACTGCTTAATTATAAGCCCCAAAATGAGCCTACTCAAAAACTTCTCAGTCTTTTCCATCATATGCATCACCCTTTACTTTCCAACTTCAACCAATGCAGCGCGTTTCGATATCCGAAACAACTGTGCCTTCACAGTCTGGGCAGCAGCCTCACCAGGCGGTGGAAGGCAGCTTAACAGTGGCGAATCTTGGCCTTTAGATGTGAACTCTGGCACTGCTGGGGCCCGCATTTGGGCACGAACGGGATGCAGCTTCGATGGAGCTGGACATGGCAGCTGCCAAACAGGTGATTGTGGAGGTGTCCTCCAATGCCTAGGCTATGGCCAACCCCCAAACACATTAGCAGAATATGCACTTAACCAATTTAACAACTTGGATTTTTTTGATATCTCTCTGGTTGATGGGTTCAATGTCCCAATGGACTTTAGTCCCACGGACAATGGATGCACTAGGGGGATACAATGCACGGCTGATATTAATCGGCAGTGTCCTAACGAATTGAAGGCTCAAGGAGGCTGCAACAACCCTTGCACTGTGTTTAAAACTGATCAATATTGCTGCAATTCTGGGAGCTGTGGCCCCACAGACTTCTCTAGGTTTTTCAAGGATCGGTGCCCGGATGCTTATAGTTACCCCAAGGATGACCAAACCAGCACATTTACATGCCCTACTGGGACTAACTATAGGGTTGTGTTCTGCCCATGAAGTAGGTGTTCACTTTGCTCTGCTATAGGAGACATAAATCTGCTGGCAATAGCTAGTTGATAATATCGATTGTATGTTTGTGATGCAATAATTAAAAGCTTGAGGGCTTTGTCACAGCATGTACAGTGTACATGCATTGTGTAACACAATATTAATAATATTAATGTACTCATCCAAGGTACTATTATAAATGGTTCGCTCACGAGTCTTAATTCAAGTGATGACATGAGATAAATAGCATGACGATAGGAGTAAGTTCAAACTCTATTGTTCGAAAAGAAAAACATAAGAATTTGTGGAATGACATTTTACGCACTCGCCCTTGATGATAAGAGTGTACATTTGGTGGTCATCCTTTAATTTCCATTCTTGCCTCCAACAACAAATTTGGTACATGTTAGAAAGAGAAGAATTTGAGCTCAATAGAGGAATCTCGCCGTAATATCACATGAATGGTTTATGAACTTTGTTTTTTTTATTTTTTATCAAGTCTCTCGCACTAGTATAAGGGTGTGTGTAATATAAAAATCAAAGCATTTCAAAGCCTTAATTACACTGCACCTGCTATGACCCTATTGAGGATGATTAAAGATCCCCGCCAACTTAGCTAATAAAATCATGTGGAATGGTAATTTAGCTAATGAAGGCGGCGATTGCATATGCAGCCTTGGACAATTGGGCTAGAAAAAGCTGAGGAGCCTGAGTGAATATACCGCAAAGGCCCACTTCTTGCTTAGAGAAATTGAAGACTCATACTCAATGGCTGCTTTTTCTTCGTCTCCTTCACCTTTTTGACTTAATTTTAGTAACTTTGATCATGGCTTTTGCCTTTTTGTTCCTTTATAATTTGTTGAGTTAGTTTTTGTTTGGTCAATTTTGGTTACAAAATGGATTGTAGTTTTGTGATTACTATTCTCGTGAGGCATCAAGATGGATTTTGGAGGACAGTTACATGATAAAGGCAGAGGAATGCTTGAGAAGGGAGAGGGTTTTCTCATTACCTGCATCCATGTAGTGAGAAGAAACTGGTGGAGACAATGCAATATTTGTTGTTGGTGGTGCATGGAACTCAGCTGATAGAAAAGAAGCATTATGAAACTTGGTCCGGCAGGCTGAAGATGCAATGCATGGATGAAATCAGTAATGTCTGTCGTTTGATTAGTGTTTTAATTTCAAATGGATTTAAATTGACATAAATTTAGGGATTTGCTAAGTAAACTTTTCCCTTTTTTTAAGGGTAACTGTTCGTTGGGTTGGGATTTTAATACCCCTTAGAGCAATTCCAGCGCAAGGAGTTTGGCCCGGGCAACAGGCCCCTTGCAGCCCAAGTGTCCCTCCAGCGCAGCCAAAGCAGCCCTGGCAAGCTGCGGGTCCCACGAGCCCGGGCAGGCCCAAGGGCGAAAATCGACTGGGCTCGAGCCCGAGTTAGGTGACGTCAGCGCTGATGTCACCACACACAGGCTCCAATGGTAACCTACCACGTGTCAACACCGGGTGGCTCCGATTGGTTTTTTTCCAGAAATCCTACGGTTCTCATTTTTTTGGCCAAAAATTTTTAAAAAAAATCCTAAAAAATCCGAAAAAAATTCTGAAATTTTTTTTAAAAAAATACCAAAAAAGTATGTATTTTTTCCCTATAAATACCTAACCGTTTTATCTACTTTCAACACCAAATCTTCATACAATTTCTTCTCCATACAATATTTTCTACTCTCCACTCACATTATTCATTTTCCACACCAATTCTCCATACAAACTCATCTCCTTCCAATATTTTTTACTCTCTACTCATATTTTCCACTTTCCACACCAATTCCATACAAACTCTTCTCCTTCCAATATTTTTACTATCCACTCACATTTTTGTACTACTTTCCATTTGTAGAAAATAAACAAATGGCATCTTCTGTCAAAATCGGAGGCTCGTGGTCAACCCAGGAAAATATTGCGTTGTGCGAGTCTTGGGTGAACGTTAGTCATGACCCTATCACGGGCAATGAGATGAAGTTCCATCATATGTGGAGCAAAATTCATGGAGAATTTTGTCAAAGATCGGGTTCCATTCGGACCGAAATGGCGTTGTCTAGTAGATGGAAACTTCTGAATAAAGAGTTAGGCAAATGGAGAAATGCCTTGACAAAAGCAAGGGAGAACATTCGAAGCGGTCAAAATCTATCCGATGAGGTAAAATATTTATAATACCATTTTCATCAATTTAATGTAACTTTTTTTTTTTTGGCATATTCTATTTCTTTTTCTTGCATAATTTTAATTTTATTTTTTGCATTTCCAATTAGTTTAATTTTCTTGCATAATAATTTTTTTTTCTTGCACTTTCAATTATTTATTTTTAATAGATCATACAAGCACAAATGTGGTTCGGTGCCATGGGGCAAGGCAAAAAAAGTTTCGTGCATTTCCAATGTTGGGAAGTTGTGAAGGATTGTTCAAGATTCAAAATTATTCCCACCGGTCCTTCGGTTGTGTTGAATGAGACGCCGCTCCACGATTCACCATCAACCGATTCGCCATTGGACTCCCCAATGGAAACGGAGTCACCACTCCCACGTCCGCCGAGACCGATTGGGAGAAAGGCGGCAAAGGCCAAGAGAGGGGGCACTTCGAACAATGAATGTATACAATTATTGGAGCAAATAGCTAAGAACACCTCACTAAGAATTGAGAGAGACTTGAAAAGAGATGAAGTGGACAAGGCACGAGAGGAAACATTTGCAATTCAACAGCAGCATGCACAAGAAAAAGACATGGATGATAAAGAGATGAAAATCATGGCCATGGATACGAGCCATATGTCTCCTGAAACAAAGGCCTATTGGAAGCATAGACGAAGGGATGTGATGAGAAGAAAACTTTTCCATGACGACGGACCTAGCAATACGGATTGGTTAAATGATGAAAACCATTAGGTTGTATTGAAACACCTTTGCCATATGTTGTATTGTTGTATTGTTGTATTGTTGTATTGTTGTATTATCCTTTAATTTGTTGTATTGTTTCCTTTTCATTAAATAAACAAAGCATTAAATAATATGACTATTTATTAAAAACATTTGAGCATCAAAACAAAGATTAATTAAAACCAAACCTTAATTTATTGCAAACAACACACAAAACAAACCATACACAAAAGCATAATATAAAAAAAAAAAAAAAATAAAGCATTAATTCCAATAAAACAACACACACAAAATAAAGCATAATAAAAAACAAAGCATAATTCCAAACAAAGCACTAATCTTGACTTCATCCATTGTGATTGCCTTTCATCTCCCACAAGTGCTCAATCAAGTCAACTTGACGTCTCTCGTGAACATATGAAGATTGCATTTCTTCATAACGATCAATCATGGGGTTGTTGAATCGACCATCCCGAACTAATGGTTCGGGCTCCATTGGTAGTCCATTTGGTCCCATCGGCCTTTCATATATTCTTGTCAATGCCGTGTTCATGGGATCGGGTTCAAACACCTCTGGAGCATCGTGGTCATACTCATCCTCCATAATCATGTTGTGGAGGATGATGCAAGTCATCATAATACTCCTCAGCACCTCTTTGTCTAGCATCCGAGCAGCACCCCTGATAATTGCCCAACGAGCTT
Organism: Prunus dulcis; assembly: GCF_902201215.1. Lineage (NCBI taxonomy): Eukaryota > Viridiplantae > Streptophyta > Magnoliopsida > Rosales > Rosaceae > Prunus > Prunus dulcis. Next base: position 9,345,140 of record NC_047654.1, read on the forward strand.
GCAAGATACCGAAACACCTTTCCACGTCTTTCCTGTAACCTTTTTGAAAGGAAGCAAAGCTTCTTTCCTTCTCGAATTGGGGATTCGGAATTGTTTTCACGAATGTCGTCCACCTAGGATAAATTCCGTCGGCAAGGTAGTACGCACCAGAGTATACGGTATTGTTGATTTGGTACGTGACCTGGGGGGGAATGACCTCGCAATACCTCGTCGAACACTGGGGATTGACCAAGGACATTCAGGTCATTCAATCGTTCTCCACTAATCACTAATCACAGATATCCCTAACGAGAACAAAATTAATAGCGTTAGTACGAATTTACATTAATACATTTAAACTAACGACAAAAAATACATACCCAATGAACGTACTGAATTCACAGCAGAGCAGCGGCAAGAGGAGTGAGAGAGAGGCAGAATGCAATTTCTGCATTCTGCCTCTGCAATGGCAGATACTAATATGAAGAAGAAGCACTTTGCGCGACGAATAGCAGAATTCGTCGCGTAAAATGCCGTCGCAAAAGGGCACTTTTCCGTCGCACAAAACAACATTTTCGTCGCGCAATTACGTGCCGACATCTGCTTTTTTTGTTCAACGAAAAACATTTTCCGTCGCACATAATTTCGTCGCGCAAATTATATATTTCGTCGCGCAAGGTTTACATGCCGTCGCGCAAATGGTCGATTTCGTCGCGCAAGATCGCACCGGCATTAAACTTTTCGCGACGAATATAAATCCGTCGCGCAAAAAAAATTGTATCCACCCTTCATTTTGGGGCCAAAAATAAGTATCCCTCGTTTTCTTACGCGACGGTACATTTTTTCGTCGCGCTAAGTTGTCTTTTGAGACGAAATCTCTCGTCGCGCAAGTTTTTTAACCGCCAAAAAAGAGAGCCAATTTTCTGTCCATCTTTACGCGACGAATGTTTATAATTGTCGCGCAATATTTTCATGCGCGAGGATTTTTGTCGTCGCGCAAGATTTTGGCACCAACAAAATAAACCGGGCTTTTATGCATTACCTTTGCACGACGAAATTAAATTAGGTCGCGCATAGATTGTTTGCGCGACGAATCTGTTTGTCGCGCTAGTTTTCTGTTGTTTGAGCGACGGAATTTTTTTTCGTGGCAACAGTGTTTTTTGCGCGACGAAAATTTATTCCTCGCGCAAATATTAAATCGTACTAGTGATTGTGTTTGATGTCTCTGGTTTGTTGATACAAGATAAAGTCACTCATCAGGTGCTTCTCAAGGGAAAGAGTGATCATGGCTTATATCCTATTCCACTGCTTCCTTAGTCTACAATATCTTCAGTTTCTTCAATGAATAAAGCTTACATTGGCCAGAAAATTAAGTCTTCCCTATGGCATCAGAGGTTAGGACATACCACTAATGAGGTTACAAAGAAAATGTTGCAAGCTTCTGCTATTTCTGTTGTTGATGATCTTCCTTCAGCGTTTGGTCAACATGTTTACAAGGCAAAATGCATAGGTTGTCTTTTCCTACTAGTCATTCTAGAGTTACTATGCCATTTCAATGTATCCATAGTGATGTATGGGGTCCCTCTACTGTAAAATCCATTGATGGCTACATATATTATTTCAATTTTGTTGATGAATGTACTTTTTTTATGTGGCTATATTCGATTTTTCAATAAATCGGATGTTTTTGGAGTTTTCACGAAGTTTTATGCTATGCTCACAAATCAGTATGATGCTAAAGTTAAGATATTTCAAACTGATGGAGGAGGTGAGTTTACTAGCACATTGTTGATGGCCTTTCTTGATTCTAAAGGCGTTATTCATCACTTGTCTTGCCCTCTCACTCCTCAGCAGAATGGACTGGCTGAAAGAAAGAATCGTCATGTTATTGACACTGACAGGACCCGATCCCAATTCCACTTTGGAATTCGAGCCAAGTCCTGTGCGTGTCCGACACCTGGCGAATGTCGGGCATAACTGACCTTTTTACCCTTCTCGCTACAATTACGTTTAAAATTTTTCCTTAGACTCCTGCCGAAAATTCGGCAGAGTCTTCCATGTAATTTGTCCAAATTCAAAACTTTTCCACCTGTTAAACAAGTAAATAATTCCACATCAACTGCCAGAATAAAACAATCAAGCATTCACCAGTTCTGGTTCTCCAGTCCAACAAGATATCAAAGCAGTTACTAATAATTTACAAGACTTTAAGTAGTTTACAACGAAATCCTACGTTTTGTGGTGGTGCGGAAGCTGGGAGTGGCCCGGGGTGGATTCCTTCGTACTTCTACAGCCTGGGGGCGAAAAACAAGTTTGAAGGTGTGAGTGGACAAAAAAAAATAATGTTCTTAAAAACAATTTATAACATAGTAACCCCCGTTAACGAATAAATAGGTAAGTACATCCACAAGTCGACTGTAATAAAAAACAAAGTCTTTATATAAAATATAGATAGGTCTACGTATCGATACAGATATAGCACATGCACAAATATCAAGAAAACCGGTATAAGATGACTGAAAACAATAATTTTATAAAAGCACTGAAATTCCTTTAAAACTGCCACCTATATGTACCCCTATAAAGTCCATCAAATCCCCTGGCAGGTCTCGGCGACACACAGTCTATCCGAGTCGCAAACTGGCAGGATTCAGGGGACTATAGTCAGCCTGATCCGCTGGCAGGTCTCGATGACACCAAGTCGACTCGAGCCGCTCTGGCAGGATACAGGGGACCGTAGTCAGCCTGATCCGCAATCCTGGCAGGTCTCGGGGACACGAAGTCAACCGAGTCACAAATCCTGGCAGGTCTCGGGACACCAAGTCTGCCGAGCTGCAAATCTTGGCAGGTCTCGGGACATCAAGTCTGTCGAGCTGCAAATCCTGGCACTCACGGTCCGAGTGTCCCCGAAATCGTGAGGCAATGTCAAGTGCACTGACAGAACTGTAAACAGACTGGATGTCCGTAGACATCGGTCTATTTGAGGGTAATCACCAAAAAAAAAGTGGGTACATAGTGGTCTTAACTAATTTACTATAGGAAAGTCTGATAAATAACTGTGATCTCAATTTTGCTGCTATTTCTTTTATATAAATCTCAAAGTCTGCTGTCTATATAACTTTAACATGTTTGACTGAGCAGTATAGAAATAAAGATAGTTTACGATACAATTCAAGCTCGGAAAAACATGCAATAATACTTATTCAAGATCAAATAATGAAATTTAATTATAAATATTGTTTAGAAAAGAAAAGTCCACTCACTGCTGGTCCGAGCTAGCTGGACCTTTTGAAGGTCACTCCTGTGGGTCGGTCGGGCCTTTGGTGCCTAATTAACCAAGAATATTAAATTAATAAAACTGCTTAATAAAAGAATTAAATTAAACACCCTGCCCCCAGTTTTTAGAAATGCGTGCAATCATTTTCAAGTCAATCCTATGCCCACTTTAACCTTTCAGACAAATAGAACGGCCTTAGGAGACCCGAAACTTTACTAAGCGATAAACTGCTAGACCGGCTAATCCTGAACCCCGTGGGGTCCATGATCTCCGATTGCCAATCTGTGATTCTCTAAAGGTTCCTCACAGAGAAAGACCCATATCCTGCGAGTTTGGTCCGAAACGGACGGTCGGATTAGCCAAAATCGCGTTATCGCTTAAAATCCAAACCCTAGGCCCAGGGACCGCGCAATATGGAAAATCCATTCAGGGCTCAAACGGACTCCAAATTGAGATCCGCGAAATCCTACGCGCTCGTGACAACACGAGGATCGAAAAACTACATAGAATTGCTACTGTACCCTCACCCACGAGCTGCCACACCCGCCGACAGCTTGGGTGTCCAAAGCGATAACGGGTCGCCTGAAAAACTCAAAACCGAGACTCCAAACTTCTATCCTAGGTAAAACACCCCATTTGGAGTCACTTTTGTTCTTGGACATACCCCAAAAAGTGGCCGAAAATGGTCGATCAAGGCGGCCAAAATTTGGCCGATTTTCAATTCGAAAATCGAGTGTTCTACAGCCAAAATCGATCCAAACCCAGCCAACCATCAGTTATAACATGAAAAATAGGTGAGAATCCATACCTTATTCGAACGATTTGGTTGAGAAACGAAGGAGAACAAAGAGCTTGAAGATTCGAATGAAAACCGGCGATTTTCGCCTGATTCCGGCGAGCTCCGGTTGAAGCAGAGGCTGAGACCGGTCGGGAAAGGACAGCAGCGGCGAGGCGGTTCCAACCGTACCGGTGCCGTAGATCGGCTCGGGCTGTGGCGTCGGCTGTGGCGACGGAAAGGGGCGGGGGTCGCTGGCGCGCGGGAGGAGAGAGAACTGAGGAGAGAGAGAGAGAGGAGAAAGGGATAAAAATTTGACTTTTTGTCCAAATTACCGTTTTGCCCTTCGCGGTATTTTGACTGTATTTTCTTCGTTACAATTCCGATCCAAGTCTGCTCCGTGTCTACGGACTCATTTCGTCGTGCTCTACGCAACGGCGTAAGCGGAATTGACGAATTCCTTGTCGGTCAAAAAGTCAACTTTTTTCTTATTAAATAATGCGATGGCAAAATCGTCTTTTTGCTAGAATAAATTAATCCTAATTTTTAGATATATTGTTTTGGGTTATTACAGACACAGCCATAACTCTTTTATCTGATGCTTCACTTCCTACAAAGTTTTAGGTTCATTCTGTTGCTCATGCTGTTTATCTAATAAATAGAATGCCGAGTGAGGTTTTGAATCATCAATCTTCATTCCTTAAGTTGTTTGGCCATGCTCCTAATGTTCAACATCTGAGAGTTTTTGGCACTGCTGTTTATCCTTACTTGATATGTTATAATGTGCACACGCTTCAACCAAGGACTACTCAATGGGTGTTCATGGGTTATGCACAAGGTTACAAGGGAGTTTTGTGTTTTAATCTGCTTACTGATAAATTTGTTCTTTCGAGACATGTTTTGCATGATGAGATAGTGTTAGTGTTTCGTTTTGCAAATAAAATGTCTTCATCTGTTTGGGGTTCGTCTCATGGAAATTCAAAGACAACTCCAGTATTGGTTTCTATTCTTATTCATGTGTCTTCATCAGCTCCAGTGCATAGTATGAGTTTTTCACAGCTTGGTTTACAACCTGTTGTATCTCAGGATGTAATTTTACTTCACCAAGTTTCTGATAGTGATCCGATTTCTAGTGCTTCGTCTAGCTATGATTCTATTGGTGACAGGGTACCTCTTGATTCTGTGTCAGTACCCGTGCTAATGGATGATCAGTTACAAGTGCTTCTACCAGCTAGTTCTCAAAATGCGTTGTTTCAGTTCCTAGTGGTTCTATTAATACACATACTATGACTACAAAATCAGTATGATGCGTTGTTTGTAGAAAGCATTTTTCTGATTATCAATGCTATTATACCTCTATTCCTTCACTGCCTGATGAAACTGAGCCTGCAACTTATAAGTTAGCTTCTTAATCTCCAGTGTGGATTAAAGCTATGCAGGAAAACTTGATGCATTACATATGCAGGGTACTTGGATTTTAGTTCCAAAACCATGCCATAAAAATGTTGTTGGCAGGTTTACTGGATTAAAAGGAACTTAGATGGAATTGTTTCTAGGCATGAGGCACGTCTGGTAGCTCAAGGATTTAGTCAGGAGCCTGGATTGGATTTTAGTGAGACTTTAAGTCCTGTAGTTAGGCATACTACAGTTTGATTAATTCTGAGTATTGCAGCTATGAACAAATGGTCTTTAAGACAGTTAGATGTTAAAAATGCATTTTTACACGGAGATATTGAAGAAGACGTTTTCATGAGGCAACCCCTGGTTTTGAAGATTCTGCACATCCAGAGTTTTTGTGTCAATTAAAGAAATCTCTTTATGGTCTTAAGCAAGCTCCAAGGGCTTGGAATGCTAAATTCATTGGTTATTTACCAGCTATTGGTTTCAAATCCTCTCATTCTGACCCAAGTCTGTTTGTCAAACATACTGGATCTAATATTGTCATTCTTCTTTTATATGTGGATGATATAATTCTTACAAGTTCTAGGGCATCTTGTATTCAAGAAGTGGTTGATGAACTCAGTGCAGTTTTTGAAATGAAAGACATGGGAAAGCTTGCCTATTTCTTGGGTTTACAGATTGATTATAATGCAGAGAGTGATATATTTGTAAGTCAGAAGAAATATGCTGAAGAACTTCTACACAAAGCAAGCATGAGTTCATGCAGACCCTATTTAACTCCTCGTAAGCCACATACTTAAGTGTTGCAGTCTGAGGGTACTCTTCTATCTGTTCCCTCGTTATATCGAGTGTTGTTGGAGCTTTATAGTATTTAACATTTCCCAGACCAGATTTATCCTATGCCGTCAATTCTGTTTGCCAATACATGACTGCTCCTACAGAACTTCATTGGTTACTTGTTAAAAGGATACTCATATACATTCAGGGCACTCTAGATCATAGATTGAAGTTCTCTAGTGGTCCTTGGCAATTACATGCTTTTAGTGATGCAGATTGGGCAGGAGATATGAATACCAAAAGTGTTAGAGTTTATTGAGTTTGCAGGTTTTTGTAATGTGGTTTTGGAAAGAAAGAGAGGAAAGCACAGAGAAAATGTGAGAGAGAACGTTGCTGCTCTTTGTAATTTCTTAATAGATCTGAAAAATATTACACTCTACATGTATGTAAGTGTGTGTGAGAGAGAATCTAATTCTCTAACAGATTTACAAACATATTCAATCTTAGCCTTTGATTATATCATCCTATGAGATGAGTCCATATGTCATAATCTAATGCTTAGATCCTAGGCTAACTAAGAGATCACTTGGACTATGATCCAAGGGCTCCAATTACATTAAGACAGAAAAGAAGAAAAATTAAAAGAAACGGAAGTTTCATAGACTGTAACATAAGCAGACTGAGTTGCTTCTGCTCCAAGGTATTTAGCTCCATTGCTTTCAGCTCAAAATGCTTTCAGCTCAAAATGCTTTCTCAAAGTGCTTTCAGCTCAAAGGGTTTAGACATCAACACTCCCTTCTAACCCTTTAGCTGATTTCACACCAAGTAAGTCTCTTAGATACACAAATCGATCCTTGGACAAAGCCTTGGTAAGAATGTCAGCAATCTGGTCTTCTGTTTTGCAGTAGATTAGTTCAATCTCCTTTGCTTGAATAGCTTCACGAATGAAGTGAAACTTTCTACTGATATGTCTGGTTTTCTGGTGGAAAACTGGATTCTTAGCCATTGCTATGGCAGAGGTATTATCACACAAGATTGGTGTACCTTCCACTTGCTCTTCACCAAAGTCTTCAAGAACAAACCTTAGCCACTTAGCCTGTGATGTTGCTTCAGCAGCACTGACGTATTCTGCCTCTGCAGTAGACAAAGCTACTGTATTTTGCTTAATGGATGCCCATGAGAACATACCAGATCCAAGTGTGAATGCATAGCCTGAGGTGCTTCTTCTATCATCTTCACTTCCTGCCCAGTCACTGTCACAATACCCTATCAAAGTGGCTGATTTCCCTTTTATGAACTCAATCCCAAAATCCAGTGTGCCTTGGATGTACCTCAAGACTCTCTTGGCTGTTCCCATGTGTTTTCTAGTAGGATTATGCATGAACCTAGCAAGCAAGCTAGAAGCAAACATAATGTCTGGTCTTGTAGCTGTCAAATAGAGCAGACTACCAACAATCTGTCTATACTCATTCTCATTTGCTGCCTCACTCCCATCTTCCTTGCACAGCCTCTCACTTGCAACTAGTGGAGTCACCACAGATTTGCAGTCCTTTAGACCAAACTTTTCAATTACTTTCATTGCATATTTCTTCTGATGCAGAAATGTGTGCTTATTGGTCTGCACAACTCCCATGCCAAGAAAATGATAGAGCAGGCCGAGATCAGTCATCTCATAGTGCTTCATCATGTCATTTTTGAATTCTTCAAGCAATTTCCCACAACTTCCAGTATAAACAATATCATCCACATAAAGTGAAACAATAAGAATACCTGAAGTGTCACTTGTTTTGACATAAAGTGTTGCCTCACTAGGACTTTTCTTGAATCCTGCCCTGTTGAAATATGAATCTATCTCATCATACCAGGCTCTTGGAGCCTGTTTTAGTCCATACAAAGCTTTGTTCAGCTTGTACACCTTGATTTCTTCATTGTCTTTAACAAACCCTTGTGGCTGCTCCACATAAACTTCTTCTTTTAACACTCCATTTAGAAATGCAGACTTGACATCCAATTGGTACAAATTCCATTCCTTCTGTGCAGCAAGAGCAATCAAGGTCCTAATGGTGTCCAACCTTGCTACAGGAGCAAATGTTTCATTGTAGTCTATTCCAGGTTTCTGTGAGTAGCCCTTTGCCACTAATCTAGCCTTGTTCTTCTGCACAGATCCATCTAGATTTAGTTTCGTCTTGTAGACCCATTTGACACCAATGATTGGTTTACCAAATGGTCTGTCCACTAGTGTCCATGTGTTATTTTTTTTCAATCATCTCCAGTTCAGCCTTCATTGCATTTCTCCATGACTCATCAAGGTTTGCATCTTCAAAGCTTTCAGGTTCAACAATGCAAATGTTGCACTGAGCCATGATTTCATTTACACTTCTCCATTTCTTTGGTGTGTGGTCAATGGCTTGTGAGCTTCCACTTATTCTCTCCTCTTGCAGGATATTGTTTTCACCCATTTGAGTTGATGCATCCAAGTCTTGACTTGGTTCATCTTGCACTGTGGTTCCTGCATCCATTTGCAGTGGTGTGTCCAAGTCTAGACTTGGTTCACAATTCTGATTTTCTGCAGGCATAGAAACTGTTATTTCTCCCTTTTGTTCATTTTCCCACTTCCATAAACCATCCTCATCAAAGTGCACATCTCTGGACAGAATTACCTTCCTAGAGCTTGGATCAAATATCCTGTAACCTTTTTCACACAGGCCATAGCCTACAAGAATACATTTGTGACTGTTCTCCTCAAGTTTGTGCCTTAGTGCTGAAGGAATTAGCACATGGCATGGTGATCCAAAGATTTTTAAGTGAGCAATTCCTGGTTTTCTCCCAGTGTAGGCTTCAAAAGGTGTTACTTTGTTTAGAGCCTTAGTAGGACATCTATTTAATAGATAAACTGCAGTGTTTACAGCCTCTGCCCAAAATTCATAGGGAATACTCTTTTCATGCAGCATGGACTTTGCCATTTCAACTACTGTCCTATTCTTTCTTTCTGCTACTCCATTCTGCTGAGGGGAGTATGCCACTGTTAATTGCCTTTGAATGCCAACCTCTGCACAGAAACTGTTGAATTCACTTGACAGAAATTCCCCACCCCTGTCACTTCTCAAGCCTTTTATCTTATACCCACTCTGCAGCTCTGTCATGGCTTTGAATTTTCTAAAACACTCCAATGCACTTGACTTGTTTCTAATAAAATACACCCATGACATTCTAGTGCAGTCATCAGTGAATAGCAGGAAGTATTTATTTCCTGATATTGAGTCTGTTTTCATTGGTCCACAGATATCTGTGTGAACCAATTCCAAAGGATGTGATGCTCTCCAAGTAGATTCCAAAGGGAAAGAATCTCTGTGCTGCTTTCCTAACATGCAGCCTTCACAAACCACAGAGACTTGCTCCAAATGAGGCAGACCATGAACCATGCCTTGGTTTTCAAGCAGTTTCAAACTTCTCTCATTTAAGTGTCCTAGCCTTTTATGCCATGTCTGCAGGCAGTGAGAAACACTTGCTCTTAAAGCCAACTCACTTGCAGGCATCATTGTAAGTGGAAAACATCTGTTATTGGTCATTTGAACCCTCACAATCAGATTTCCTAGTGACTGATCATCATACACATTCACCATATTCCCTCCAAACACAAGATAATAACCATGCTCCATCATTTGCCCAACACTAAGTAGATTTTCTTCCAGACCAGGTACAAGCATTACTTCTTGTATGTGCTTCTTTCCCAGCTTGGTTTTGATCACCAGAGTTCCTTTTCTTGCCACTGGAACTACCTCTCCAGTTCCCATCTTGACTTTAGAATTCAAATTCCTTTGAATATCCACTAAGAGCCCCTCATTTCCTGTCATGTGGTTACTACAACCACTATCAATGTACCATGAGTGATTCTTTTTCACATCTGTTGCAGCATTGCACATGTAGAACAAAGTACCTGTTTCCTCCACCTGATTTGCATAATTCACCTTATGTGCATTTTTATTTCCATTGCACTCTCGGATCATATGCCCAAATTTTCCACATCCATGGCATTTAGGCTTGCCTTCAAACCAGCACTTGCCATAATGCAGCTTATCACAATGTTTACAGGCCATTTTGTTACCTTCACTTGTTTTCCAGTTTTTCTGAGATTTTTGGTCTCCAGAAAAACTGCCACTCTTTGGATTCTTCTCCTCAATATTCAGACTAGCAAAGGCCCTTTCTGTAGAGTTTTCAGTATGGCGATCCAATCTGAGCTCAAAGCTCTTCAAGGAGGCAACCACCTCTTGCACTTCCAAAATTTCTAGATCCTTAGAATGTTCAATAACAGAACAAATAGGATCATAGGACTTTGGCAGACTAAAAAGCAGTTTCTGCACAATCCTCTCCCTGGATAATTCCTCTCCATAACTTTTCATGTGATTTAAGATATCAAACAATCTAGCAAGATACACAGATAGAGATTCACTGTCTTTCATGCGAGTATATTCAAATTCTCTACGCAATCCTTGCAGTTTTACATTTCGTACCTGCTTATCTCCTCTGAATTCCAGCTTCAGAATGTCCCAAGCTCCCTTTGAGGTCTCCTCATTCACTATTCTGGGGAAGAGTTGATCTGAGACAGCACTTTGGATTAATCCAAGTGCTCTAGCATCCTTCATCAGAAGCTGAGCCAATGTAGACTTCTCAGCATCCTTAGTCTCTTCTATCTCTTTTTCTTTCTTTGAATCTGGATCATTGCAGCCATGTTCAACCAGATCCCATAGTCCATGAGATTTCAGTATTGTTTTCATCCGAATGCTCCAGAATTCATAGTTTTCTCCATTGAACACAGGTGTGCGAAGCTCAGAGGTGCTAGATCCTGCCATGTGAGACATTGGATTCAAGAAATCTCAGCTGCACAGTCGAAGGAAGCTCAAAAACAGCTCAAAAATCAAATCCTTCTCCTTGTTCACAGGTTTACTCCCAGCTCAAATGATCAAACCTGGCTCTGAGGCCATGTTAGAGTTTATTGAGTTTGCAGGTTTTTGTAATGTGGTTTTGGAAAGAAAGAGAGGAAAGCACAGAGAAAATGTGAGAGAGAACGTTGCTGCTCTTTGTAATTTCTTAATAGATCTGAAAAATATTACACTCTACATGTATGTAAGTGTGTGTGAGAGAGAATCTAATTCTCTAACAGATTTACAAACATATTCAATCTTAGCCTTTGATTATATCATCCTATGAGATGAGTCCATATGTCATAATCTAATGCTTAGATCCTAGGCTAACTAAGAGATCACTTGGACTATGATCCAAGGGCTCCAATTACATTAAGACAGAAAAGAAGAAAAATTAAAAGAAACGGAAGTTTCATAGACTGTAACATAAGCAGACTGAGTTGCTTTTGCTCCAAGGTATTTAGCTCCATTGCTTTCAGCTCAAAATGCTTTCAGCTCAAAATGCTTTCAGCTCAAAGTGCTTTCAGCTCAAAGGGTTTAGACATCAACAAAAAGATCTACTACGGGATTCGTGGTTTTGTTGGGTCCTAATCCTATTTCATGGCAATCCAAGAAACAAACCTCTGTGGCTAGGAGTTCAACAGAAGCTAAGTATCGATCCTTGGCACATACCTCAGCTGATATAGCTTGGATAAGGCAAGTGTTGCAAGATTTAAAAGATCTTCTGCCTCAGCAGCCTGTTTTGCATTGTGACAACTTGTCAATGAATGCACTCAGTTCTAACCCTATTTATCATTCACGTGTCAAGCATTTAGATATTGATTTCATTTCGTCATAGAGAGAGAGAGTTCAAAGAGGAGACCTGATTGTTCAATACATACCAGCTGAGTATCCTCAAACACTGTATTAATCTTAGATTGGGGAACTCAGCTGGGTTTGAGGGGGAATGGTGACTGTACATGTCTAGTCAGCATATTAGATCACGTGTATATCTCGTGGTCAGTTAGGAGTTGTCAAGCAGTTGTATAAAGCTCTTGTGTGTACGGTAATTGTTCATTAAGAAAATACAAACAGTAAACATCTCCTTGAAATCTCTGTGTTCTATCTCTAGCTTTCTTCTTCCCTCTCTTTCCCTGCAAATATCACTTTCGTTATCATGCCCATGAAGGAGGTTTTCACTTTTTTCTGTTATAGAAGACATAAATCTGCTGGCAATAGCTAGTTGATAATATTGATTGTATGTATGTGATGCAATAATTAAAAGCTTGAGTGCTTTGTCACAGCATGTACATGTGGTAGTGTACATGAATTGTGTAACACAATGTTAATAATATTAATGTACCCATCCAACGTACTATTATAAATGGAACGCTCATGAGTCTTAATTCAAGTGGCATGAGATAAATAGCATGACGATAAGTTCAAACTCTATTGTTAAAAAAAATAATAATAATAAGATTTTGGGGAATGACATTTTTCGCACTCGCCCTTGATAATAAGTGTGTACATTTGGTGGTCATTCTTTAATTTGGGGACCTCCCATTCTTGCCTCCAACAACAAATTTGGTACATGTTAGAAAGAGAAGAATTTGAGCTCAATAGAGGAATCTGGGCCATAATATCACATGGATGGTTTATTAACTTTGTTTTTTTGTCAAGTCTCTCACACTAGTATAAGGGTGTGTATAATCAAAGCATTTCAAACCCTTAATTACACTGCACCTGCTCCCTATTGAGGATAATTAACGATCCCCACCAACTGAGCTAATAAAATCATGTGTTTAATGGTAATTTAGCTAAGTGAAGGCGGTGATTGCTTATGTAGTCTTGGACTCTTGGGCTAGAAAAAGCCGAGCAGTCTGAGTGAATACCGCAAAGACCCATTCCTTATTTAGAGCAACTCCACCCATAAGGGCAAAGTCTAAGGCAAGGGCAAGCAAGGGCTGTCACTATTCACATGAATAGTGGCAGCCTTGCCATTTGTGGTTCCACCCATGAGGGCTAAGTCTAGGGCAAGTCTAAGAAAAATACTATTCATTGTACTTTATTTCCTATTTTTTTAATACTTTAAACCATTAATTTTGATAATCTTTTGTAATTAAATTTTCGGATAATATTTTTGGTTGTCACGTGTCCATTGTTTTCAGAAAAGATTTTCGGATGAGAATCTCGATTGTCACGTGTCTTATTCTAGATAAAATTTTCGGATATTCATTAAAAAAAATTATAATCTCAGATTTCACATAACATTTTCACCCTCTAAAATTGTACCACGTGTCCCATGTCAGATAAGATTTTCAGATATTTAAAAAAAATTATAATCTCATATTTCAGATAAGATTTTCACCCTCTAAAATTGTGCCACGTGTCATCTCTGTCAGATAAGATTTTCAGATATTTTTTTTAAATTATAATCTCAGATTTCAGATAAGATTTTCATCCTCTAAAATTGTGCCACGTGTCATCTCTATCTTCTGAATCCCTCTATAAAACTACACTAGAGGCCTCATACCTCTCACACCATCCCTTATCTATTCCTTCATTTCTCAGATTTTACAAAACACATTCTACTCTCAATGTCAAACTTGAGGAGGGTGTTAGAGAGGCAACAGAAAGAAATGGAAGAAATCCGGCCTAGACGTGCTGAAGAAGATCGGGACGCCGATGAAGAAGAGAAACAAATGCTTGCAGTAGCGGTGTGTATGCTTAATCAATCAAGGCAACACCGTCGTCCTCGTGCCCCAAATGTGGACAGACGTAGAGAGTCTCGGGGTAAGAATCTCTTGGAGGATTACTTTATCCCAAATTCGTTATATCGTGCTCATAAGTTTCGAGAGAGATATAGAATGCAGCCACATTTGTTTCAAAAAATCATGCATGATATTTGTAATTACGACACATACTTCATTCAAAAGCATGATGCTGTTGGAGTTTTGGGTCTTATCCCAGAGTAAAAACTTACAGCTGCTTTGCGGATGCTTGCTTATGGGGCATCTGCAGAGCAGATGGATGAGATTGCAAGGATGGGAAAATCAACTATCCTAGAGTGTTTGGTGAGATTCTGTGATGCAGTGGAAAATTTGTACACGAGGGAGTACCTTCGCAAACCCACACCGAGGGACCTGCAAAGGTTGCTACAAAAAGCAGAGGCTCGAGGTTTCCCAGGCATGATTGGAAGCATTGATTGCATGCACTGGCAGTGGAAGAATTGTCCTACTGCTTGGCAAGGAGACTACGGGAATCGAAAGGGTCAAAAAAGTATAATTTTGGAGGCTGTAGCTTCATTCGACTGTTGGGTTTGGCATGCCTTCTTTGGGGTTGCCGGATCTCAGAATGACCTGAATGTCCTTGGTCAATCCCCGGTGTTCGACGAGGTATTGCGAGGTCATTCCCCTCAGGTCACATACCAAATCAACAATACAGTATACTCTGGTGCATACTACCTTGCCGACGGAATTTATCCTAGGTGGACGACATTCGTGAAAACAATTCCAAATCCCCAATCCGAGAAGGAAAGAAGCTTTGCTTCATTTCAAGAAGGTTACAGGAAAGACGTGGAAAGGTGTTTCGGTATCTTGCAAGCTCGTTGGGCAATTATCAAGGGTGCTGCTCGGATGCTAGACGAGGAGGTGTTGCGGAGTATTATGATGACTTGCATCATCTCCACAACATGATTGTGGAGGATGAGTATGACTACGATGCTCCAGAGGTGTTTGAACCCGATCCCATGAAC